>NW_008824900.1:4700350-4710799 GCF_000699105.1 Pygoscelis adeliae | reverse complement strand
GTAATATGCCATGATCTCCTCATCAGAAAAGTCAAATTTGTGGACAATAATAGAATTTACATAGTTATTAGAGAGCAGGTAGTCTGAAAAATAAGAGACGTTACACCGGTTAACAGAAAGAAAAAAAGTCATTATGCTCACTAGCTGTATTTAAAGTACCAGCTAGCAACAAACTACCTGATGCTTGAAGATCCCAATTTTTAGCCAAACAACTCAAGTGATGGCTTCAAGCGATAATATAAGGAAATTGTTCCCTACAAAGGTCTTTGCTCCCAAGAATAAGACAACTGAGAATACACTTCACCTTCCTCAATTTATGTAGGCTTTGCAGCTAGTAACACTTTAAATAACTCCCTTTTCCTCCCAAACTCATAAACTCTGAAAGGCTTGTATGTGACTTTCTCTTCATGATAGTTGTGGAGTACTTTAAACTATTAATTCTCTGCCTTCTTTATATGTTTCTAAAAACCTTGAAGTAAATGCAAGCGGCTGAATGCCAGCCCCAATGGTGTCAGAACAGTTCCAGTACAAATTATACAACAGAGTTCTACCACATAATCTGCGGCAGCAAGGCAAACATTTCAACAACTAATCTGTTGACTTAAAGAACCCCTTGAAACATGCTAAATAAGTGTTTCAGTAGTACCAAATGACTACTTTGGTACAACTGAAAATTTACATTAAAAGGTATTTTGGAGTCAAACTGCACTGCATTTTCAGTAGCGTTCAATTAAAAAGATTGTTAGGAATTCATATAGTTCTTCTGTGAAGGGGCACTAGGACTAAATTTCATTAAATGAAAGGGAATTCAATCAAGTCTTGATCACTTAATCCTAAACAGTTTAAAAGTGTGCCCTTACACAGTGATGTTTCATGACTGATGTTCTCAAAAAGGATGTTCAGAGTCTGCAGAAGCTGTACACACACGTAACGACCAGACTTCTGACGCAAGATGTTCAAGAAGAAAACAAACATATTCTTCTCCAAGAAAAAGCTGAAATAAAATAGAGGTGTCATTAAGTTACTTGTTGTATTTAACAGGAACATAATTTTACTAGGATCAGGGATGATTCTAGGCAAGTGTGACAAACAGTATGTTTTACATTTATGAAGAATTATTTTTGGAAAGTTTTACCTGTATAACAGAAGAATATTTTCCAAAAACCTTAAATATCAACAAGGGCATTTAAACATTCAAATTATGCAGAAAAGGGATGTCAAGAAATCAGCTCCTTTTTAATTTTATTTTTAATATATTCAATTTATCATGCAGCTTCCCTACCTTGCAATCATATTCTTGGAAGGGGAGAGCCTCTAAATGAAGGTTACGTTTTGTTTACTTGCCCCTTTTAAGCCAACACACTTTATCTTCAACACTGTAGACCTTATTTGTGATCCACTTTAATTATTTTTTTTCCACACCAGAAGCAAGAATTTCATGGTTTATTGTACAATTCAAACAGAAGCGAATGCTTGCAGTGTTTTTAAACCAGAAATGCATGCAATTTAAAGAGAACAGTGTGGACTCTTCCCTACCAGAACATCATAAACATATCTATGATTTTTTTTTTTTTTTTAACATTAACTGCTGAAAAAACTCCTCATTCCTAAAATCCTCCCAAGCAGAAAAAACAGTGAGGAATGTGATGGAGTTACAGTATAGATATGAATAATCAGAATAAGTTAATTTTCTTAGTCCACATCATAACCCAATCACGTTGAAATTATACTGTAAAAGTAAAACCAACAACTCCCTAAATAAGTAAAGCTAAGGTGTTTGGTGTTTTTAATTACTTATCTCAATCACAAATTGCCTTCATAAAAGAGCAAGTGTCTTGAAGCAAACAGCCAAACAATGGGCATTAATACAGTCAGATTTGCAATTGTGAATATTTGTTTTCAAGTTCGTTTTTCTATCAGGCTATTTTATGAGGGTTAAAATAACATCTGAACAAAAACTCTAAATAGCATAGCTAGAATAAGATATCTATTTGTAGTATCTTATATAAATTGAAGTGAACAAATTAAAGTCATATGATTATTAATAGATGTGCTGAGTAAATCTGGGCCCCAGAATAGGTTAGATTTTGTATTTATATCAAAGATTTGAGAGTCAAACAAAAGCAGTACATGAAAGGGGCTCTGGACTTGGAACCCTTTTTGTTAACAGAAGCAAATTCTGTTTCTTTGTATGACAAGAATATGATCCTGCTTACCCATCTACTACAGGACATAGCTTTCTACCCACATTCATGAAATACAGTCTTGGAAGAGTTAACCTTTTGAACTAGATCTCTATGCAACTCTAATCACTCTTCAAAACCAGAGTCAAAATTGCTTAGAAGTACTTACTCAAATACTGAGCTGTCATTCTGATCCCCCCATATAAGGATCTCTGTTATAGAACGAATAGTCTCTACCAGCAGGTTGCGGTTGTGATCTGTTACTGTGGTATTTTTAGTCAAAACATGATACATGTACCTAAAAGAAAAAATAATTACAAGTAATATGCTATCCCGCCACTTTCACATGCACCATATTTGTCTGTAGTCACTGTAACTTAATGTAGACACACACACTATGTCTAATCATTGTACAATTTTAAAATCCTAAAATTTCCTTTTAATATTGATGCAGAGAGAAAAGTAATTGTTAAACAAAGTATGTGACAAATGAAACAAACCCGTAACTAGCCAGATGAGTTCTGAATGCTTATGCATATGTTAACATAGGACTAGAAATTACGTAACACTTGTCCCATGGTGCTTCTTACGGCAACCTACTGAATTTCTTTGGAAGTATGTTAAAGGAGTGATGAGCAAGAAAAAGGAGAACTAGAAGAAGCAGGTAAGCATGCAGTAGCTGATATGGGAAAGTAATTCTGGAAAGAGGCACATGCAGATCTGACTAGAAAAGTTAGATCCCTTCTCTTGTCTGCAGAGATGCTTTACAGACTCACGTCAATTTGACGGTTAATAATCAGGACTGTCAAAGACTATTCATTCACCTTAGCGAAGCTTAATCATCAGGTCTGTGGCCCTTCAAGCATAGAAATACTGATCCGAAAGGTGGCAAATTCCAGCTTTACCATCTCAAATGGCAAGAGTTGAAGGCTGTCTAGTGAAGCTTAAAAAAACCCAACAAAACTTATGTCTATATTATACAGGTGACAGGAAGCTAAATGAAATTTGAAAGGCTTGTATTGCACGTCCCAGAACTTTACTCAGTCAAGGAAGCACATTTATCTTTTTTTTTTTCCCCCCCAAAATAAGATGTTACATCAAAGATTACTTCCCTTTGTCCTAAAAAAAAAAAGGGGGGGGGGCACATTCTAATAAAAGCACAAGAATCACCACTGCTTTTCTCCCTCTGTTTTTTTTGCTTTTGTATAGCAATAGATAAAAAGGATGGATATAAGAAAGGTGCACAGTTATGAAAGTAATTAAATAAAAATATGATCAGAGAAATTTCATGTCATTTTAAAACTACAACAGATTAGTTTACTAAACACAGACCATATATTGCTATACTGCAATCTACTGACAACCAGGAGTAACATCTGAGCATTCAGGATTATCTGGGCAATATACTCACAAGTGTTTGGGAAGGAAGACGGATTTTCCATACTATCAACCTTCCCATGAAAAGTGGAGTTATTTTTGGGAAAATAGCCTGTGTGCCCTCACTCTGGGGCAGCCTATTGTTATTGTTTTGGATTCCATGAAAGTATGTTCACTGATTCAGGTTGAAATTTTAGGAATCTTATTAGTACGATGCAGGAGTTCAGAAGTTCAGGAAGCCAATTTTTAAGCAACAGACCTCAAGCAGCTATTATGTAAAAGATAAAAATACCAATTTTGCCACGCTACTGTAGGGTTCCAGGAAACACTGTGCATTTCTACAACAAAATTTTGGGGTGTCTGGTTTAAAGTAAGTTTCAGAAGTTTAGGTCTAAAACAGACTTGAAATCACATTACAAAAAACAGTATTCCCATCAATTTTATCTACACTAAGAAACTGAATCACTGCACAGGGCAAACATGCAGCTGGAGACCAAAACACTATTTAACTGAACACACATATCAGGCTGTTCCAACTATTTATCACACTTACGAAGACAAAACAAGATATTACCCAGTTTCAGAACTTTTTTCATGCTTGAATTAAAGAAAAAAAAAGTTTGGTCATATTTGCAGTTTACTTAAAATTTGCAAAGTTTGGTTTGGGGAATCTTCTTCAACCATTGAGCTGCCACTCAGTTGGCCAGAGCTTCACAGGACTTGTGGCAAGACACAGCCTGTCCTCGTAAGCCATGCAGGAAGCAGAAGCTATTTCAGAGAAGTTTATTATGCTGTTGTGGTAAAATGCTATATGCTTGCTGATCTTGATATTGCTTAATCATCAAATAACGATTTTATTGTGTTGAGTACTGCATAAGGAGGTCGAGAGGTAAACATCTCTCAGAAGTTCACAGTTTTAACAAACTTGATATATCGCATGCTCCCTTCGCGCCCCCCCCCAAAATCAGCAATGTGATGAACCTACATCGTATTAAGGTTAACCTACCAGACAGCAGAGGAAAGAGGAAGAAAAAGGGAAGAGATGGCAGGAGGGGGAAAAAGATTGGCTTTTCATTCTCTTTCTCTTCAGTAAAAAAATTTTCTTTCCCTCTTCACGCTGTTTTTTCCCCTCATAAATCAATACTCATTTTCCAAATCCAGAACAGAAACTGCTCAGATTGAAACCATTCGAGGAAAAGTTGATTCACAGCTATCTCCTACAGTCATAACTGCCTGGTCACGTGCCATACCGTAACAGAGGTCACTAAATAGCAAGTAAAAGAGCACCTGCAAATCCTCTTCAACTAATCCAAGGATCACAGTTCAAGATTCCTTCTGTGGAGACTGACAGTGTGATGGCTCACAGTGAAGATGTGAGAGTTTTAAGTCTCACCACCTATGAGAATTCCCAGGGCTTTCTAAAAGAGCTCATGGCATACAAGCCCGGCAAAAACTTCCCATTATGGCACTATCTGTATTATCAGGACAGTAAATCAAAAGACAGAGCAAAAACTGTCACTCTCTGAGCATGCATCAGTTAATGGAACAGTGAACAGCTGAAGACAGAAGGCAATTAAATCAGAACAAGTTCATTCCTCCGCAATCCATATAGGAAGTATTTTTCCCGAGAGTGTTAAAGAGAGTAATTAATACTACACTACTTCACGTATTTTAGCCTATTTATTTGAAGTCATATACAAATTATTGCATCTGTGAATATATATTTCTCATTAATAAGTTACAGTGTGCAAACTTGGGAATAAAGTTTACTCCAACAGCAGAACTCTGGGAATGGGAAGCAGTGGGGAGAATTACACACTATTACCTCACCTCAGGAGTCTATGGAACATAGAGCATTACAGATGCAAAAAGCAGGAAACATTTAATAGTCAGGATTAACTCCATATTAACTTAATATCAACATTATTGCAAAGTTCCTTGATTTGCTAACACACTGATGCACTTCGAGAAAACCTGGGCTTCATTTTCAAGCTATTCCTTTAACTACTTATTTGAAAATGAATGAGAAAGCATGTACATACTTGTTTCTCTTACCAGACATGTAACATACCATATCATGAGAACATAAAGCATCACACAAAAATAGTATTTTTATATTTACATAAATCCATAAAGCCTATCTTTAAATGTTGATTACAAAGCAGTCAAGTTTGTGCTCCAAAATGCTAAACCCTCAAAGAGGAGGTTTTTGTCATCTCTCTCTATATATATCCGAAGACTGGATTCAAACAAAAACGTAATAAAAACCCACCATGCAGGAAGTGTCAAAGCACCTGATACGACCAAAATCAGTGGGAGATTTTTCCAGCAACTTAACAAGACAAACAAAATTCTGATCATTTTTCTGGTAAGAAACCATGATCAAAGGGATAACATAACAACTCATGAATATAGAAAGTGTGCATTAATGACTTTCCTACTTATTACTTACAAAAATGCACTAATGCAGGTAAGAGTTTAGGAAGTCAAGCACTCAAATTTAAAAACCCCAGACTTCACCATAACATGCTTGCATCTTCATGCTGCCTGTAACTATGTAATTACATATTGTCCTCATAGAGGAAACTCGATGTATAGCATGGACAGTACTTCAGGAAATGAATCAGCTGTGAAACAAGTCTTCAGCCATACATGTTTATGGACACTGCATCTGACCAAGTCATGAGAAATGTTCAGCATGCAACTCTAATGGTTTAAAATCTTTTGTGCAATCAGTATGCAATTAAAATATCAAGTGTAGAAGCAACAATGGGAAACATACTTGAAGGTAACAACAGGGCTATGTAAAATACCTCTTAGAAAAGTAGGAAAAAAATCTGCATCTAGAAACAAAGATACTAAGCTTAAGTTCCAAAGCCTTTCACTTTAGCAGGAACACCAGAGAGATTATCAGATGAACTCTTCAGACATAGTGTCCTGGTTTCGGCAGGGATAGAGTTAATTTCCTTCCTAGTAGCTGGTACAGTGCTGTGTTTTGGATTTAGGAGGAGAACAAAGTTGATAAGCACCGATGTTTTAGTTGTTGCTAGGTAATGCTTGCACTAGTCAAAGACTTTTCAGCTTCCCATGCTCTACCGACTGAGAAGGCTGGAGGTGCACCAGAAGCTGGGAGGGGGCACAGCCAAACTGGCCCAAGGGACATTCCATACCATGTGACATCATGCTCAGTACAGAAACTGGGGAAAGATGGCCGGGGGCCGCTGCTCGGGGACTGGCTGGGCATCGGTCAGCGGGTGGTGAGCAATTGCATTGTGCATCACTTGCTTTGTGTATTATTGTTGTTGTTGTTATTTTATTTCAATTATTAAACTGTTTTTATCTCAACCCATGAGTTTTCCTCACTTCTGCTCTTGCAATTCTCTCCCCCATCCCACCAGGGTGGGGGGAGCGGAGGAGTGAGCGAGCAGCTGTGTGGTACTCAGTTGCTGACTGAGGTTAAACCACAACACATGGTTACAATACCACCACTTAAATACTGGGGAAAAATGAGATAAATCCTCTTCATCCATTCCAATGCAAAGTCAAGTTTGTAGACAGATGGGGAAAGAAGATACAGTTATGCTCTCAAGGAGGCCTTAGCATCTGCTAGGGTTAGACTATCCTCAACTTGGCAATATGAAAGACTTTTTGATACTTTAACCATAGGTCACAGCTCCTAAGGTGAGGAGCTGCAGAAGCCGAGTACAGTGACTATCACAGTCAGTAGCTGGAGAGAACTGTAAGAAACCCTGACCTATACAAGAACGCCTGGCTTACGTGCAAAGGTAGGCCACAAGAGAAAGAGAAGAACACGCGGTTCGTGAGAAAGCACTAACTTCAAGTTCGTGTAGCAAGACAGACTGTTACCTAAAACAGCCTTGATGTATTTGCTTTAGAACTGGAAGCATATAATAAACAGAGCAGAGGACTACATAAAGGGAGGAAAAAAAAGGTCTCATTTTAAACTGCTGGATGCCACCTTTAAGAAGTGGATTCTGGCCTTGTTTCAGACACAATCTCATGTAAAGAAAAACAAGTCATTTCTGACCATTTTCAGGAGCAATCACTAACATTATTCCTGTTTCCAGAATATTTAGGCTTTTTCCATTTATTAAGTTATTGACATTCCCTCAATTACTAACCAAAGGGCACAAAAATATCAAGTTCTCTGAAAAATAATAGTCAGAAGCACTCAGGCAGTGCACGGTACTGTTTCATAGCCTCTCTAGATCGCAATTCAGCAAGGTATTAAAAAAGCTGGATTAAATTGCAGCTGTTTTCACTAGACCAAGAGACTGTATTAAAACACTTAATACAAACAGCCTCACAATTTTCCTTTAGCCAATCCATTCTATGGCATGTTTGCAGAAAGACTAAATAGTAAAATTTCAAAAGCAAGCCTCAAACAAACTGCATTAAAGCTGATGGGAAAGGAAGTTCCAGATTCAACATTTACTGACAAAAAGCAGTAACTCTCTCAGTATTACTAAACAGGTGGATTGTTTACAATTTAGACTGAACTCTACATTATGCATGTTAAAAAATAAAAATATTCCCTTAAGGATAGCCTGGGCTAATTTCACTCTTGTAACATAGCATAATGCATCTTTTATAGGCCAAGCTAACCTGTAATAGCAAGGTTGGTACGTTCCACTCAACTCATTCACATGGAACACAACATGGGTTCTTGACGAGTTGAAAAGATGAGAATACAGACAGCTCACAATATGGTGAGCTTATCCAGACTGACTTTCTTTCATGACCCCGAAATGAAGGGTCTTTGCCCTTTTTCCTTCTGTTGCTTTACCCACTTCAACTGCTACCTGAGAAAAGTCCTAAATTTCACTTTACCACGAGGTACCTACCTTGGCTGTCAACACCTAGCTAGAAACTGAAATTCATACAGCCTAGCTAAACAAACACTTAAAATATACATAGTCTAAACAGATCAAAGGTCTTGGCTGTCTTTTATATACTACCATTTTAGATTTCATAATTAAAGAAATCACATGCAAAAAAAGCAAACAAACCAAAGCTAGTATTTTAGTAGAGAACCATATACTTCAATTCTCAGATAAGAAGTGAAGAACAAGCCACAACACTTATAGCCTAATTCCTTTTTGCTGCAAATCAAACAGGGTATCACTTTTTCTACCCTCTGTGGACCTGAGAGAACATATTCATATGGTCATATTCTTCTTGCCTGAAAGATACTAACATCCTAAAGTCTCCCTCTCACCAGCCTACTTTTTCTAAACTTAAACTCAATTTCTTCAAATTTTGTCATACATCAGCATTCTTGCTCTATCTTCAGGTGTAATATCAAAACCAGACAGATCTAAAGCTCCATTAGCACTGAGTAGTACCTAATGAGTACCCCTTGCATGTTAAATAGAACATTCTTATGTTTATATCTGAGCATGACTTTTCCCCTTTTTCCTGCAATGCCAGATCACATTGACTTACTAGTCTGACCTACCATGTTTTCAAAATTACTTTCTGCAGTCCTACTGCCTCATCAGTTTTGTATTTCTGGACTTGATTTCCCTGTCTTTGGTAAAAAAGTAATGCATTTCAATTAGTCTTGCTGGTTTTGAACATTTTTCCAGTTTAGAGACAAGGCCCAGAAAGCATAAATCATCTTGATAAAGTAATTGCAAGATCCAAATCTTGTATAAGTGCAACCTGCTCATTACTGTCAAACCCCATTCATGTTCCCCTTGTAATTTGACTAAGCATTGAAAACTACCAGCCACTTATTTCTCAATGAACTACGTATTCACAGTGATTTCATTTAGAAAATGCTTCCCCTCTTAACGACCTCCTTTTCTTGTTCAGTAGAAAGAGAAGCTATAACAGTGGATCTCATTTTTTTCTCAACAGCAGAACCCTTAAAATGGAACAGAGAATTTAAAATTATCCCGTGCCATCCTTCCAACTCTCCAGTGGCAGAGCTAGAAAAAACTATTCCACCTTCTGCAGTCAGCAGTAACGCAAGGATATCAGACTCCAGAGACTAATGTTATAATTCTCAAGCTCAACAGCTTTACTTTTGCCCCAGCTGCTGAGCCCTCTAATCAGGGTACATCCCCTGGATCTGCAAAACCACCATCCTGACTACCATGAATCACTGCTGACTACTAAAGACCCACACACACCTCAAAAGGTCTATATTGTTTACAGGCTGGGACCAGGCTCCTCGCTTCCCCATCTTAGCCACTACCAGGAAACAAAGTTCTCCCTCAAAAGGAATGTGATATTTCTTGTATTTATCACCTCTTACACTCTACTCCACTGAATGAGTCTGTGACATTATTAAAAATCAAACAAACACGTATCACAGCCGTCAGTGTGACATGGCATCACAGAACTGCGTCTGCCCTGAAAATATTTGGGGACGAAGAGGCAGATTTCTGTGAGAAAGACACCAACCCACACCGCACAGAGAGCCTCCTTCGCCGCTGGCGAATGGCTCCGGGAGCTTTCGGCGCGGGAGAGCTGCGTCAAAACGCACAGCCAAGGAGAGAGCGAGCGACTGGGGAGCGTCGCCTGCCGAGCCGCCTCCCTCCTCACCCCCTTCTCTTCCGGGACGCCTCCGAGCTGACCCGGCCCCGCTCCGCAGCCCTCTCCGAGGGAAAGCCCTTCCCGAGCGGCTCCGCAGACGGAGCCCGTCCGTGTACCGCCCCCCGCGCCGGCTCGTACCCTCCGAGTCCCCTCACAACCTGGGAAAGCCGACCGCAGCACGGCTCCCCGCGCCAGCCCCCAGCTCTCTTTCCCCTCACAGCTGGCCCCGAGCCCGCGGCCGGCTCCGCGCTTACTTGAGGTGGTCTAAGGAGTGGATGCTGCGGGGGGGCCTCCCCCGGCCCCCGCCCCCCCCCCCCCCGGGGGG
>NW_008824900.1:4698775-4699618 GCF_000699105.1 Pygoscelis adeliae | reverse complement strand
GGAGAGAGAGGGGGGGGCCGCGCGGGCTGAGGGGCGCCCGCACCTCCCGGAGCCGGAGGGCTTGGCCCGGTTTTTTATTTAATTGATGCCTTCCCTCTCTGGCAGTTACGAGTTAGATCTTGGCAGGTCGTGAGAGGGCTGTTAAGTTAGAAGAATAAAAAAGACTAAATTTAGCCTAAACAAAAAATAGCCTTTTAATGTGTGCATGTACCCCCCAAATACATTGTCATCTGAGATCAAATTTGGCCCCCGACGTTCCTCGTTCACCCTCTGTAACTCAAAATTAAGCCGTTCTGGCGGGGTCAGTTCGGACCAGAGGAGAGCGGGATGCTGCAGGATGCTGCATTCCTCTTGCTAAGGTTTTTCCAATAAGGATTGCACATTTAGTTTTGAATCGGCTTAAAAACTAACTTAATTAAAGCAGAACAAAGAGAACAGGACCAATAATGACTGTCTTGACCTGGTTTTAGATTTTTTTTGCTTTAACCAGATAAATAAACTAAAACTAAGTAAAAGCTGAAGAGCTTGTCAGCCAGTGTCAAAAAAAAACCCAAGTTTAAAATCATGCCTTTGACTGATTATATTTTGTCATAGGCAAGACCTTGGTCAGCAAAGAAATGCCTCCACCGAGGCCAAAAGGGGCCCAGGCCTGCACGGCGCTCCAGGGGGCCTTGTGCAACAACAGGGGAACAGAAAACAACTTCCAGGGGCAAAGAAACAGGCAAAACCTGCCCACGCGGGCCCCCGCGGGCTGCTGCGGGGTGCTGAAGCGCTCGGGGAAGGCGAGGAGCGGGGAGGCGAGGGCCGGGCACCGCAAGACGCCTCCTGCGCCCTCCAGCCCGA
>NW_008824900.1:4689590-4697199 GCF_000699105.1 Pygoscelis adeliae | reverse complement strand
TGCCTGCGGGGCGCTGAGCGCTGCCCGGCCGCCCCCGGCGCTTCCTCCCGCCCGGCACCGCCACGCAGAGCTCCCTGTCCTCTGCTGCGCTGCGAGGAGAATGTCTTTCCCTCAGGACTAATTTTCACCGTTCTGAGCCGCTGCAGCTGTTACGCTAGGTGTTATGTTTACAGCTGGTCGGCAACTTTGCTAATCCGGTCTTGAAAGCAGCTCTGAATCTAAATGAACATCCAGGCTAATATTATTAAAATTCAGAGACCATACTCGAGCCAGAAATACGTCTTAACCAGATGCCCTTTAAAACCTCTATCTTGGATAATAAGAAACCTACCCAGCTCACCATTCTTCTCATGTTAATCGTAGCACAAGGGTTTGCTTGATCAATTTATCATTGTAGTTTTGAGTGATACTAAAACTCTGGAAATGTTGTAAGGATTTAGCATTTTAAAACACTGAACTGCAATTGGGAAGAAAATCACTATTTCTAGCTAGGACTTTCTGTGCCAAATGTATGTTAATGAAAACATTCACAGTTTAAATTAAAATGTGTTAGCAAATCTGCCAGTAGAATTTTTAGCAAAATGTTGTCTGTATATTTGAAAACCAGCTCGGGATACCTTTTTATTTTCTATTTGAAATTGTGGAAATAGGAAATTCTATTGCAAGGTTACAAACATAGCCTTGGTGAACATACTATACAAATACCATTTAACATCAAGCTATTTTAATCAGGCTTCTAATTTAAAAAAACCCAAACCTTTCCTGTAATGCTGTCCTTCATACAGGTTAAAACTATCTCCTCAGTATTTCTATTCAGATTCCATATAAAGCAATAGTAGCTGATTTTGGTCAATAGTTTAGAAGGGAAAAATGGAAATTTTTGGTGTTGGAATAGCATTGATTGCACAAACACAGCTGTACAAAGCTTGGTCAAAGGCACATGGGAGTATAAGAAGTGTGGGGGAGGACACAGATATTTGTTGGTACTGAAGAAATTCCACTGCATATAGTTACTGCAGATGAAAGCGTCCACGCCAACATTTGGTGGTCCATCCCAAGCAGCTGGATTAGAATCACTTCTGCTAGCATAGGAGGTCTGGAATAGAACTAAACTCCCCACAAAACACTGTTGGCTACTTTTGTGGCTGCCTCCTCCTCTCCCCTTTCAGCTGGGCAAATAACACACATGCTCTGTATTCCAGGAAAGAAATTCATAAAAACTAATGGAAAATTAAGCAAAATCTTTGGTGCAAAAAGCCCTAGCCATTTTCTCCCCCAAAATACCTTTCCCCAAACCCCAAATCTTATTAGCCCAACACCATCTAATACAGGGATTAAAAATTTTTTTTTTTAATCACTTTTTTGCTGACTGGGATTTGTCATGATGAGTTGCATCTAGTTTTCAGGAAGACCTAAGGAGAACAACAGACATAATTTTCCTCAGTGGATTTTTCATACTACACGAACATGTTTGATAGCGCAGGTTCCGAGCACAATTCTGTTCAGTGTAGATAAATAGGCTTCTTTAAAATTTTCCTTCATATTAATAGGATAAGCAGCTTTGCAAACTTCTTGATATTCTAACTATAAAACCATGTCACCTCCATATGTAGAAATCAAAATGCAGTGGTCTTCACAAAGCTCAGAAGTCTCAGTCTATATCCACCTTGAGCTAATGGAGCTCTGCACAGCCTTGATCCTTTAATTTGGAGGTTGTCATGTTAGATGGTGGTTTCCACTGAGGATCAAATCACAAATCCCTAAAGTTAGATCAATTATTAGAGAGCAAAAAATGTACTATTACTGTGCTTCATCTATTTATATATTTAATTATATTTATATACGCAGCAACCAGGCCACAAATTGCATAATTATTTAGCTACCAGGCAAAGACTCAGCATGTCACCATGAAAAGGAATTTGTGTTAATATCCCGGTTACAGGTTTCTTCACTGTTCTGTGCCATTCCTCCTCACCAGTTCCCTAGCAAGGCAGGCAGAAGAGGGCCCTAATTTGGAGCTGTGTTTCCTGCTTTGGAAGCAGAAGTAAGGCACTGAAAGGGAGGATTTAAATCCCTTTGGTGCTTAGCCTGCAGTGACCCGAGTTCTGTACGAGCGTTAACCCGTGCTCTCCATAGGCCTAGGAAGGCTGCCCACCTGCCCTCTTCACTTAGACCCAGAAGTGCTGAGGATTCACAAGACACTGCAGGAAAAATGGGTCTCGGTTTTACCAGCTGAGATGAAAAATACATAGGCATACTCTTTGCATTAAATACAAGAGGAGTGTTCTTCATGTGACTCACCAGTGATTACTGAGAACAAGTAAAAAGCTATGATTAGCCTTAGCTGAAACCTTGCAGTGTGCTCCTTGCATTTAGAAAGAGATGCCTTGCACCCAGGAGGCGAATGGCATGCATGACAGGGAAACAAAGGGGGGAAATCCCAAGAGGCGATTCTGCAAAATATGGAAAGGCTAATTTAGATGTAAAAATAAAAGAGCATGTGGATCAGAAAAGCTCTCTTCTCTCTTGCAGCAAAACCCTCACTTGAATAAACTCAATAGGAGCAAAATTATGTCCAGGTTTCTGAGCATAATTGGTGGCAGAGACTGAAGGTAGACAACTAAGCAGCTCAAAGAAGCTTCCGATCCTATTCAAATGGAGAAATCCGTCTGAGTAAACTGAGCAGAATTGAGCTTGCTCATGTCATCAACTGTTTTAGTGTGAGTGTGCCAGGTTCTGTATTATATTTGAAGTCCCCTGGAATAAGGTGATATGTACATGTACAGTTCTCCTTGTACTTTCTTAAAATCAGATGTGACTCATCACAAAGTACTCTAATCAGAGAGAAAATGAGCAAAAGTAATCAATAATGAAAACTGAATAGGAAATACTGGATTTATATAATCTTACAGTACAAGCATTACCTATATTTTTTCATCAAGGTGAATTATGATGAACATCTTCAGTGACCAGAATCCAGCACTCAGAAACTTGTGACTCAGCACTTCTGCTGAATGCCAGCTTCTAAATCCTGAATGAAAGAGCGAGCTTTACTCACTAGCTCATCAATATAGTGCCAATTAGAAATGCAGGCTCAGTGGAGAGGGAAATAAGCATGGTGGACTCCTTCGTGTGTCTGCCACTGATGTCTTCTGTGAGCTTAACTCACTTGTGCCTCTGTTCCATCTCTCTAAAACAGAGATGCCACGTAAAGGAACAGATCAGAAGAATGTTATCACTAGCAGTGTCAGGATACACATAAACGCATCAGAATCCACCTCCTGACTTCTTCCTTTTCAGATTTTGAATCTGAAAAATTGAGAGGACAGTGATCCGTTAGTTATTTTACCTTGCCATTTTTCACTATGCTCTTCCCTTATTTGTAGAAATCTCCATGTAAAGAAAAAAAAGGTGGCTTGTTGACTCCATGATACAGATCAGTCAGCTATTTTATATGAGTTATAGTAACACCAGGATTAAGAGCAATAGCTGTGATTTTTAGAACTGTGTTTTGAATTCTTAGACGCTATTAAAATTAATAGAAGTTGAGTGCTCAAACTCACCTGATACCTCTGCTTTAAAGAGACTTTTGTACTCTGACTCTTCTTAACAGGAATTCCATCCTAGATGGAAGGAAGACAAAATCGCGGTTAGCTGATGAACTGTCCATACAGACTCATTAACCACAGCCATGGACAGTCCTAAGTGATTTTCTACCAAATGCATTCATTTATATAATGCAGAGAGAGGAGGCAGATTTTTAAAAAAGTTTTCCAAAAGCTGCTGTTAATAACATGAATTGAAATGAGGCATAGAAAATAAAGGGACATTCAATTTAGGATAGAAATAGTTCAGGCCCGAGTATTTCATGTGTTAAAAGCCCCAGCCACAAGCGATTTTAAAGGATAATTAAAAAAAAAATCTCTGTGGTTCTTCCCTACAAAAATGAAGCTTACTGTAATAGCTTGCTTCAATAGGTGGCAATAGCCAATTATCAGTTTGAAACTGTCAAAGGAATTAAGAAATGAATCCAGTTTAATTCTTCATGTTTGTTTTCTCTGGAGGAGGGGCAAAGTGACACTATAGTTCAGCTAGCAACTAGCAATCCTAAAATAGAAGAGAAGAATAATTTGTTTAGAGACATTTAGTTTGTATATTTGGCCAGTCCAACTCTTTGCCTTTGTCCCCTTGTAATGATTCTAGTTTATACGGAGTACAACTGTCCCAAAGAATTAAATAGTACACAGAAGTGGCTAAATCATTCCATTTCTTCAGGGAAACTGTCAAACTGCCTTTCTTTTCCCAGTTGAGTTTTAGTACTTTGGCCACAAACTTTGGAAAAAAATAGCTGAATAGTTTGAAGGATGCTCTCTGGGGACACAAACATGTTTCTAATATATGTGATAAAAAGCGTAGAGACTAATAGCAGCCATATATGGAAAATAACGGTATAATGGAAAATGATGACGTGCACTGAATGATCTATTGCTGGGTAAAGCTCGAGTTCAGTCAATAGACTTAAGGCTGCATACTCTTTGAAGGGCCAGAAAAAAAGACCCGAGGCTTGCTCAGACAGTAGAGCCCTCATAGGCCATGAGATCTGAAACACACTTTTGCAGAAAGTCAGGAAACAGAAAGCAGACAATGTCAGGATGCAGAACAGAGTCACTGGGCTTCCTTTGGTCCAGCCTGAACTGTGAAGAACAGTAACTTCACAGACAGAACGGACAAAAATATCATGACTGAGTTTCTTCTTCTGATGCTAGAGTTACACTATAACAGCCATACTGTTAAATGCTTACAGGTATCTTTTAGGCTATTGGAAGACTATAATTCTGAGATTTTAAAAATATTTGCTACCTTTTCATTTTCCATTGGTTTTTGAAATTTTGGAAATTTTCTGTTAAAAATCAGGTTCACGTGAAATTTGAAGGACAAACTTTTAATCAGCTGAATAGAAAGGCAAGATTGAATATCCTGGTTAATTGTATCATTCACACCCCATTTAATATCTGCCACTACAAATTACAGTCTTGGACTAGCAGCCCTACAGCAATATTTGAAACTTCCATTAGGCAGCTTTATGCCTTCCTTTGGAGGCCCGATACATTTTGCTGTGCTATTTTTAAGTCAGCCTAGGATTTGATCTACAATGCAGAATACTAACAATCTCTCTGAACTGTCTGCTGTAGATCAGAGGTTTTAGTTCAACTTGGAGAGCAATCAGGTAAACATCAAATGAGTAACCTGTTAGAGCTGCTGCTTCCCCTTTTCTTGTTCTTAGTTTAAGAGACAGGATTTTGAACATATGATTACTGTCGGCAGGGTACTGTAGCTGGTAGACATTTGGCAGAAATACCTCACTGGACACAAAAGTGTTTCTTGTTTCTGACCTAGCATCTACAGTCAGTGGCACACAAGAACATACAAAATGACACGATGAGTCAGACCACGATCACCCAGCCCCGTGTTCTGCCTCTGACAGGAGCAGGGGATGCTCTCTGGGAGAACACATGACCCCGACCAAAATCTGCAGTCCGTTCTCTGTGTGCTTTCCAGAATCCACAGTGGTAGAATGAGGGATGTTAGAGGGCACATTGCTGCCCAGCCCATTAGCAAATGTTTTCCAAACTCGCCACCTTTTGCCCACTCAATGTCACGAAATCCTTCTGGAGTTCCTTGCTATCAGTACAGCATCTGAATACCTGAAAGAGCTTATTTTCTGCAGTCTTGAAGATTTCTCTGTTCGCTCTCTTCTCTGGGTCAATAATGGTGATGTTGAACAAAAATTCTGGTATACCCTGCTACTGACTTCTTTCCTGCCAAGCCTTATTGTTTGCTTCCAATCTTTTAATCTGCTTTCAATCCATAGAAGAACATTTCCCCCAGTACTGTGTGAACCTGTTTGCTTTCGGCTTCCTGTTAATGATACCTTATTCCTCAGTCTGTCCGTGCTCATGCAGAACATGTGACCATCACATTTCATTCTTCATTCAGACTCCTCGGAGATTCTCTTACACCTTCTGCACCTGAAATGGTGGCAGCCCTCCTGCCTCAGGACCCCTTGTGCCAGACACCCTGACATACGATCTGCTGAGCCTTCGCTCCAAGCACAGAAAGTGAAGAAGAGGAGAGAGGCTGTGTTTTGCCCTGCAGCCCAGTGAGAGCCTTTTCATAGAGCTCCTTGCTTAAAGCAGATCTGTTAGCAGGTCTGTTACGGCTTTGTACCACAAAGTCCCTTCCCGTTATACAACCGGATTAGCACCTTTACTGTGTAGGGTCCCCTGCCTTTCCACGCTGCGCAGCAGGCCTGTAATACCTATAAAGGGCAAGGAGGGAAGAGCTGTCCTTCCAGAGACTTGCTCCACACAGCACAGATGATCTCCTGAGCTGCTGGCAGCCAGGGGACCTGCTCTTGGTCTTCTGTACCTCAGCTCTTCTTCAACACAGATTCATCCCCAGACAACCATCCCCTCAGAGCTGCACCATTCTACACTATGCTAATTAGTGATCTGTAAGATCACAAGACCAAATGGGTACAGTCACTATTGCCCAGCACCTTCATAATCCACAGCTCTGGTTCTACTTAAAGGCGGCTTCTCAGGCCTTGTGTTTACCTCTGATGATAGTAAAAAATCACCTCTTAATAGCTGTCGGATATTTTGACCCAGTCAAGGCAAATTAGATAAACTGGGATAAAGCAATATAAGAGTAACTTATTCTTGTCAGTAAGACCGAGAAGTTACCCCAACATGTTATTTAACTCCGTAACTACTTACCAGTGGATCCAAAGTGCTTTGAACAAGGTGACTCTAAAGAAAAAAGAAAGAAAGTTACCAAAATCAGAGGCTACGTCAAATGTAGGCAATACATAATTAACACAATTATACAAAAAAATAACAACAGTCTAATGAACAGTATCTGGTTAAGAAAATGTAGCCAGTTCAAATATCAGTTTTAATAGGTAGGTATAATATCATCAAACCTAGCATAAAATAGGCTATCCCACTGTATGTCATGGCTGGTTGTACTCTCTGAAGAGCAACCCTTACTAATTGACCTGATGGACTGTGGTTGATAGCTTATTCTCTTACCCCTCACACTAGTATTGTCATGCCTCTGTTAAAATTACACTAAGGACTAGTGTGCTCTGACATTAATAGAATGTCCTGGTTTCGGCAGGGATAGAGTTAATTTCCTTCCTAGTAGCTGGTACAGTGCTGTGTTTTGGATTTAATATGAGAATAATGTTGATAACACACCGATGTTTTAGTTGTTGCTAAGCAGTGCTTACACTGAAAAGTCAAGGACTTTTCAGCTTCCCATGCTCTGCCGACTGAGAAGGCTGGAGGTGCACAAGAAGCTGGGAGGGGGCACAGCCAAACTGGCCCAAGGGACATTCCACACCATGTGACATCATGCTCAGCACATAAACTGGGGGGACTTGGTAGGTGGCCGCTGCTCGGGAACTGGCTGGGCATCATTTGGCAGGTGGTGAGCAATTGCATTGTGCATCACTTGCTTTGGATATTCTTTATTATTATTATATTTTATTTAAGTTATTAAACTGTTCTTATCTCAGCCCATGAGTTTTCTCACTTTTACTCTT
>NW_008824900.1:4659945-4689334 GCF_000699105.1 Pygoscelis adeliae | reverse complement strand
GAGTGGCTGTGCGAGGCTTAGTTGCCGGCTGGGGTTAAACCACAACACAGAAACTGTTACATTGGTATCTCTGAAAAGTTTTTCAGGCCTTTACTTCTCGAAGAATTGTTATCCATAGTCACAAAAGGTTTAATTTTTTGTTTGTTTTAAAGAAGTCAACGGCATGGTGCTATATCTAACATACACAATGACTTCTCTCTTCATTTTAGATCTAGAGGGTTACTCTATTTATGTGTTTCCTTTTAAACAGATTCATTAAACACCTGAAATGGATTATAACCAGGTTAATGGATCAAGTCATGGAAAGAAACTATACTCTGAAATGTAGAGATGAAAAGAAGGACGAGGGGACAACAAGAAGAGTTGTCATCAGACCTTGTCGGTTGTGACTTTTCTCCATGGTCATTGCCTCTTGGGTGTGCACTAACTGCAGTGATTCATGCACCATACTGGGCTTCCGTAGGTAATTCTGGGATGGACTGTATGAACAAATAGTATAAGCTATGTTCTATTGTAACAGAAAATCAAGATGTTACTCAGATTTGATAAACTTTTGAATAGCTACCATGTCACCCAAATGGACACGCTCTACATACTGCTTAAGCAAGTTTTACAATCGCACATTGAAAACTCTGCCAGCCAGTAGTTCAAAGACAATGCTCTCTCAGGGGAAAATATGCAGGAGTGACTGCAAGGAGATTCTGTTCAGGGCAGTATTACGGCAAGAACTGTGCTAGTAAGATATTTTATTTAAATTGTGAGTTTTGCAATAAATCAGAGAGTGAATTTTATATAAGTCAGGTGGATTCATTATCTAACACAAGATACTTTGCAGATTGTTTAAGCTCATGTTCCTATGTACAGATGTGAAAGCAATACAATAAAGACTGATCTTTTCCATGAAAAAGTAAGCAGTCATTTTTTGGAGTTGTTCTTTTTCAATTTGAACAGAAAATAATTGAAATATACTTTCCAGGAAACTCCAGTTTTCCTACAGGTACCTGCAAGTAGTTGTAGATTGTTGAGATGGCCAGCATGTAAGAAATCCTTCTCATGAACAACTACTTAAAAAATCAGACCTGAACTGAAACACCAGGAATTGCACACTGTAGGGGGGTGAGGGGGGGGGACCCACATGTTAGTGAGGGCAGGTATTGTAGTGGTTTTGTCTCATTATATTTTTTAGAAAAGTCTAATTTTTGTAACTGTGCAGTTGTTAAGCCAAGTTAATGTACCAAGAACATTTCAGATAAAGCAGAATTGAAAATATTTCTCCTGAACTCTCTCCATGCATTATATCTGTCCTCTGCAGTCTGTGTCTCTACCATCTGCTCCCAGCTCAGGCTTTCGGATCCAGACAGATGGCGTCATGAGAGTCTCCTGACAGCCAGTGTGAGGGACGGGAGGGTGACAGTTTAGATCCCCCTTGAAACAATGACAAACTTGCATATCAAACTCTTTTTTCCTGATACTCTGTGTGTTGCACTTAAATGGCATTTTTTAACTCCTAGTGCAGTAGAAATTAGCTCTCAGTCCCCAAAATTCTGTGCCCCAAATGCAATTTTCAGCTGCTCCTGCAAGAGGCGAAGCACTGCAATTGAACTAAGTAGCTTTTCTCCAAGACAGGTTCCATCAGATACAGTTTGGGGCCTTCAAACACTGACAAGTGCTTTGCTCCATACAATCCCTGGCCTGCAATTCAGGGATGAAGTCACTTAGGACACAATACCGTAACACATAAAGATACATTTAGGGAACTAAATCCCCATTTAGGCACCGATATAAAGAATAGCCAAGTTTTTAAACTTGTTAAGCTTGTGTTCACATGCCATTTGGTACTAACACAAGAAAGGATGAATTTTGCTACTGAAGGCGGCACTCCTGCTGCCTATATAATTAGAAATTCATACTGTTCACAGAGACGGCTTACACTAATTTTTCAGGGGCACATGTATGCCATTTTAAGAACATGGTTCAGTTTGTCATTATAGGTACTTACTGCAGTATCTACTAGTTTGTAATCATTTCGCTGCAGTGGGTTTGTGCTGCATGATGCACGGATCAAGCAATACAAATTCCACCAAGTAATTCACTGTGGAGATTCTGAATCTTAGATCAAGATTTCTGATTTCTCGGAACAGCTCAGCTTCATATGTTGAAAAGGATGGGGAGAGTACCCAGATTACAGGGTCTGACTACCCCCGTAACACAAGCCTTAGCATTTTAACAAGGCTTCTTTGACAACAAAAAGAGCATGGGCATAAAGAGAGTAGCATTTTTCTCATCCTAAAAGATTTTTAGAATACAGATTTGATCAGAACAGCTTTTTTAGGGTAGGCAGTGAATTCAGTCCTCTACACACAAGGCACTCATGTGACGACGGCATTTTGGATAAGCTTTGTGCCACAAGAATATCCAGACTTTGAAACTTGATTAATTTTCGAACTTTTAACTGCAAAAAGTCTGAAAGGATGAAAACAACCTTTTGCTGTTACTAGCAGGCGGCTTCAGTTAGCACTTTTATATCTTCTAATTCTGGACTTACAGTCTGTCAGTTGGCATTGCAAGATCCCATTGCCTGTTAAGAAAGAATTATTTCTCCCATTTCCAGACCACTGAACTGGTAAGTGCCAGCAGGACCAACCTGTCTCCCTCGCACACAGTGCTTTCCATTAACCTACAATACGAAGCCCGGAGCATGCCATTATGTTCGGAAGCCAGCAGTGGTTTCATAGCGTTTCCAAGAGAAAAAACAAAATAATTTTCAACAGGTACTACAAGCTACTGTAAAAAGGAATACTCACTTTTATTAATACTTTAAAAAGGTGTATAAAGACAATGAAAACAGTGCATCACAATTTACAATCTGTACATTATAAACATACATCTCCCACTAACTCATAGAAAGAGAACAGCAGTATACTCAACATGATTTCATCAGTGCAGACAGGGTCCTGTAACATTTGGCTGCCTGTGTAATATTTAGCACATTCTCAGATTCAGTCACAGTGAAGTGTAGCTGCAGAATATATCCCTAAAGGGGCATTTGTTATCCAAAGCTTAGTTAAGGGAAGCCAAGGCAAGGGCTCACCATAGATCCGCATGGCTGGAGTGCCACAGGCTGATGGGAACATCACACAAGATTTGGCTCAAACTACCTCTCATACAAGCAGCTGAAAGAGGGGAATGTAAATGAGATTTTTTTCCATGACTGTCTAGAGAGAAGAACCATGCAGACAGTTAAGAAAAATACCACTTTCTAGTTACAATCATATTCTCCGTAGAGTTTTTCCACCTTGCTCTCTTGTACTATTACCGTCGCGTACTAGGTGTGGTTCCCAGCTCTCCTTTGATAAACAGAAACAACAAACCAGACCTTCCTTCCTTCCTTCCTTCTTTAATTTGTCAACCCTCCATCCCTGCTGTCAAGATTCTGCACGCACTGAAACTTTAGCAGAGAAGTATCATTTGCTGGAAAGAACATAAAGATTGGGGTTTTGAACTGTTTAAATCGAGGACTTCTTTAAAACCAAGTAACAGAGTATTTGAGAGGTTAGTTGAGAGATTCTAGTTTGCATAGAACCTTGGGTCAGTATTGTCAGTGTTTCGTAGCAGAAGAGATTTCAAGGAGGTTGTTGAGCTAACCCTGAGCTAACCGTGAAGTAGAAACCTCCCTTCCCAATTTGTGGCATATCAAATATTCCAAGCTTTTTCCATCCCTTTTTGTTTTTCTGTCTCCAGACTGTATCTGGACAGGGAGCCAGAATTCTAGTCCTGACAATCGTCTCTCTACGATTATAAGTTCTCTCCATGTTCACAGAGCTGAAATAGAAGGAAAAAAAAAAAAAGAGAAAAGAAAAAAGAAAAAAGAAAAAAAGGAGACAATTGTTTTGCTATTGCAGTCAGCAAGACTGGTATTTGGCCCACATAGCACTGGGGCCAGCAGCACAGACACACAATAACGCTTTGAAATATGTTATTGTCTGTCATTGCCTAGTTATTCATAACTGTAAAAGAAGGCCACAAAACTCACACACAGTAGTGATTTCACTGTCAAATATAAAATAGATACTTGTACATTTATGCTGCCACCTGCAAGTGAGAAACTAAATCCCAATCCAGGTGTATGAACGAAGAAAAAAAAAAATTAAAGTTCTCAGTTGAGACAGAGTAAAAACCTTTGAAGATTGTCACTTTGAGGATTTTTGTGCAATAAACTGAAGCTATTTGTATGTATTTGGATTTCTGTGATAACGTCAGAAGAATCCTTAATAGTTTTCCAGTTTTAATTCATTTCTTCTCTTTACTTCTTTCTTTTTTTCCTAATCTTTTTGAAGGATTCTATAACAAGAGAGGGATAGAAAATATCTTTCTATCCCTTAGGACAGCATTGGTGATTAGCATCAAGAAAAGAACCACTTCTAGATTCTTGTGGATAATCTTACAATATCAGACTGTTTTCTAAGACTGATCATTCTTATTTACGCTCCTGACCCTGAAGCTTCAAACCAGTCCAGACAGACAGGTGAAATCTGTATCATTGAGCTTTAGAAGTCCAAAATCTTCAAACTGAATTTGATCACAGTTACCACTGGCACTGTGAGACAATTAGATTTGATCTGTCACTACGTCAGATGTTGCAGGTCCAGCAGCTTGCAGTCTAGTCTTCGACGAATTGACGATGGAATTTTATACTATCAATATCCCGGTGATTCCTGGTCACCTTTAATGGTGATCACAATATCCAGATGCTCTTTTCATCTTTGAAACTTGTTGTTGCTTAACTCTTCATCACTTCAGTAGAAACACAACTGGGTCTTTGAATAGCATTTTAAATTACCTTCAAAAAATTTGAACTCCATCATTCAACGACTTCAAGCATCACCCAGCAGCTTAAATGTGACTTTTTTTTTTCATTTTGCCACTATCATGAAAATCAGCCACCAATTCATAAAGCAGCAAGAAGATAGGAAAACACAGAGGACGCCTTCCCTTCTTCTTTATGTTACCTGTGAAATGATGAAAAAGAGAATATTACATGTATGCCCATCAGCTTAATCACCATTAACATCACCAAACCCATGAATTTGATACGCTCTGAAAACAGACAACAGTGACTGGTAGATGCCGGATGTTTCAAGTTTGGGAGGACCCAGACTTCCTGCTGCTACTAATCCTCAGTGCTAATGACGAAGAATGTTTCCTCACGTACTCAGATACTATACTAATGTGGTAACCGGTGCCACAGGCATGTGCTGCAAACATGAAAGAACAGCAGTGGAGGGAGATGCAAGGGGTTGTTTATGCAGAGCTGCGTTAAACACATCTTTTGAAAACTGACCAGTGGCCAAGAATCACTGACTTTCACAGAGCGGAGCTCTCTACCACTGACTGCCATTGCTCTGTGTCCAGAGGAAAACCGAAGTCAGAGATTCTTATCGCATGCTCCCCTTGAAGGACAGACACAGGAGGTTAGAGAAAGCTTTGCTTTTGTAAGGTTTCCTGGCAGTGTTCACATCCCTAACGTCTTCTTTCCCAAGTAGGTATGGTTATTCAACAAGACAGAGTTAGTTGTACTGTAGTCTATTAAGGATCACTACAATTTTTCACTGTTGCTGTATAAAGCTAGTCTGTGAAGCTGGTATGGCACCTGAGTCTTCCACAACCTGTAGCCTGATCAGTGCCATATATACATAGCCACATATACATGTATACATAGCCAAGTCTACATCCGGTGATCAGTGCACTGAGAGCAAAGGTCATGCAAAAGCTTGGCTCACTGCATGGTTTAGGGAGCCATCGGCAACTGCAGCCATTGCCAGGACCATTCAAACCACAGCTCAAGCAGCTGGTGATCACTCTGCAATGTGTTTTTTGCCATCTGAAAGAAAGCCGGAGGGCATCTAGTGTCTGGCTTGACTCGGGCTTCTCATTCTTCACTGGGATCATTTCACTGATGCATCCTGTGCAATTTTTTTAAGAGCAAGAGGAAGCACATGGCAGAAAATTGGGAGCAGAAATCCTATACAAAACCCTGACTTCCCGTGCCTGCTGCAGCTGCTTCAGTCCAGGAGTGTCAAGGCAGTCAGATCCTGGTGATCATCAGCAAACTGCTGACGATGCAATTATTTCAAGGATCCTTGAATCTGCAGGCAGAATCAATGAAGTAAAAGTGGCTGCCAGTGGCTAAACCGCACAAAACAGACTGAGAACAAGGAATGTAGGAACAAATGGTTTGCTCTGAGTACAGTATAGGCACAGCTTCATAGCGAGACAAGCAGCTGTTGAGGATTTGTGTTAAAAAATGGAAAAGTGAAAGAACTTACTAAAAATCAACACAATCTCTAAGGAGTACAGAACTCATCTATTAAACATGAGAAGTACACAGAGCTATTTAGTCTTCTGCAACAGAAAAGAGAAGGTAAGCAGGCCAGCTGCCAGTCACTGAACTGGGCTGGACCAGGAGTCCTGGAAGTCCATTCTTGTTGATGCAGCTCTTGCAGTCTGCTAATGCCAGGGAGATGGGGATGCAAAGCGAGTGGGGGAAAGGGGGCCTGATGTGATATTGATCTGTGCCACTCTAGGGCAGCATCTCTTTACCTAGCCATGCATGCGTTGATACTGTTACTGTGCCTGCTGCCAGTGAGACCAGGATCAACAGCCACCACAAAAACAAATCTTGCTGTTTCAGGGAGCCAGGGTTTATGTTACCTTTATGCGATCATCTGAATCTACACACTGATCCTAGAGTCCAGCTGCTGAAGGTGTTCGAGAACTCCATAGGGAATGGTGGGATTCCACATCCTGGAATGGGCAAATTTAGAAAGGAAAGAGATTTTAAGAAGCATAATTTGCTTCACAGTTTTTTTGGTGTGTTTGGTATGTTTGTGTTTTGTTTTGGTTTTTTTAAATTTGCCTTTCCCTTTTGAATATCATTCTGTAAAAGTATTTATGCTATGGAACAAATGAAAATGCATTTTCATTTAGAAGAAAGCAGTTCACTCCCTCATAACTGCTTATTGGACACACTACAGTTCTGTCTCCATAACTGTTCTTTAGCTTTCTATCAAACTCCCCCAAATGTGTGCTGGCAGCTTCAGTCTATTTAACCTCTAATGATGGCTGCTCATTGTTTATCCTTCAAATACAAGTCCTGCAGCACAGACTAGGTCAGGTACTCTGGGAGGGTAGGAGATTAACAAAGGGAGGCTCAATGTAAACTATGCTTAAAGCAGGACAAGCTTGCTTGCCTGGGACGATTGGGAATTAATGCAGCTGAAACCAGAGACAACATTTTTAATATTTCTGTGACTGCTTTTGTATTTTGGTGATGTCTTTTTTTGTGCCTCTCATAAATCTGACAAATACAGAACACAGCTTTAGCATGAATTCTAACCCAATTTACAGAACAAAGATACAGCAAACAGCATATCAAGAGACTTACACCAAGTTCTTTATATGGGGACATTTTCGTAGGCTGTCAGTCAGCTGCTGGGCTCCAACACCAGTTATTTTGTTATACTGAACCCTGAGGAAGAAAACCCAACAACCTTTGTTAATCCAGATCACATCATATAGCGGTATAATCAAACATTTCATTCAAAATAAAAAATACTATATAGGCTTATCTGCAGATGGGGGAAGAGATAAAAAAACCAGGATAGGTCCTTGATTCAAAAAACCTGTAATAAAATACTCAAAAGGTCAAACTGGAACTTCATTAAGTTAGTTCATCTGAGGGATTCCTTATTCTATGTACCCAAGGTCCTTCTCCAACTCCCCATTCTCCCACCTTAAAACCGATTTTTTGGTTTTTATGGTGAACCGCTGTGAAATTTCCCTGAAATTTTCTTCCTCAACTTCTGTCACCTCTACCCTGAGCATGGAAGATTTGAATTTTCAGTATCCAAGCAAGTAAGCTTTCCTGGGCCGCCTCAAAAGATTTTGTACTCACTCTAGCACTCTTAAAGATGTCATCGCAGGAAGAACTTTCGCAAGATTTTCTGCTCCAAAATCACAAATGCTATTATTGTATAAGCTGCAGAAAACCAAACCGGTATAGTCACAATTGAACAATGGATAATGTAAACAGATTATATATTAGATCAAGGAATTTCAAATATGGTTGGTACATCTTAACTTCCAATTTATCCTTCCCTATTTGCAGTTAATATTTAAAACACAGTTTCGTATTTTCTGTATCAAGTAAGGCAAATGGCCACATCCCTTCTTTAGCTAGCACAGCTACAGCAAAAATAGGACTAGATTCTTAATGAATAACGAGAACATTTCTGTCTACATTAGATCAAATTAAAAATCTGCAAGAAAATGAAGTTCAAAGATTTGGGGGACAGCATTCAAAAGATTTCCACGTGAGCAAATTATTCCAGAATTGCACACCACGGTTTCTAGCATTTCTTACTGAGACACTTCGTTCAGGCCTATGCCAGACATTTCAATGAAGGGGGATGGACCATTGCTCCCATATCAGCAAACACACATCACCTCGTTACTGGCTTAGGGCTTAGCACTACGCTTAGCAAGCTCCGCATAAGCTTGCAGTAGATCATAGCCCTGGGTGGACATTTGTACAAGGTATTATTCATAAGTGGGTATTATGGATTGGATTTAAAAATCAGTACAGTCCTCGTTATATTCCTGAGATATCCTTCTGTATGTCTACACTGGGTCATACATGCATACTCTTCTCTCTAAAGGCTTTATGCAAGAATGAAGTCAAAAGCTTGGCTGCTGCACAGTGTATATATTTGTTCCATGTTCAGTAATTTCTGACAGAGATAGCAAGCTATGTTGTACAAAACAACTGAACAGGCTACAACTACTTACCTCAGTGTCTTTAACGAAGACAAGAAAGGAAGAGCTGTAGCTAGTTTCTCCGCACCCACATCTGTTATCTTATTCTGTGATAAGCTACAGTAAGTGAGATTGCTTTGTTAGTTGAGCACATTTATTCTAATTTATTACAATGTGGGGAAAACTCATTTTTTATGTCTTTTTTTATATAATTTGGTCAGTCTGTTTAGACCAAACACAGGGAAAAAGACAAATTACGGCCCTTGAAGGGAAATAAGGAATTGCTATAGGACTAACCTATTTCTCTAACGAATGTACAGATTAAGTATGTCCATAGACTCGTTGGTCTTCCATGCCCACGGGTCAGTTGTGCCCATAATTGTTAACATACAGTCCCTTAAGGCTCTAGGTTTAATCTATTTCTTTTCAAAATTTTCCAGAACTGTTAACCTTGCACTTACTTTAATGTTTCCAGTGATGTCAGGGTTGGAAAGACTTCAGATAGGCTCTTTGCTCCTTCATCTCCTATGCCATTTTCACTCAGAGCATCAAGGCTGGGTGATGACAAAGAGAGAATTAGCTTCCCTTTTAATCTAAATTTTTACGGTTTATTCACCTCAGAGACTACTCTACATATCTTGAGAAGCTCCTTCTCTGCAGTAGCCTCAATCAGCCAGAAGCGTCACACAAATTGCAGCTTCTCTAATGAGCAGCTTTCTGCTTCCCAAATTTACAGTGTAAGAAATTTTTTTTTCACTGGTTGAATGGCTTGACCCATTTCCTTTGATATGCAAATGGTAAGCACTCAATGCCTTGCTTACACCATACACTGAAGATTATTAAAATGGTTATGAAATAGCTGTGTTCCAGCTATGCTGAAATGAGATTTCCTGTGCACACAGAAATACAGAACTGACAAAATCAAGCAGATGCTGTAAATCCCTGCCTAAACAGCTCCTTCTCCAGATAGGGAGTATTAGAAATGAAGTTTTTCCTCATTCAGGTATCCAGATGAGAGTTTTAGATAGTCACAATTTTAGATACTAGATGCCCTTCTAATCTGACAGACAATGCTGGGATACATCGGACTCATTTCAATTTTAGAGCTTTATTGTCTTCCAAAACATCATGAAAAGGCCAGATACAATATAGACAAATGGCCAATGGACTGAGCCAGTAAGGTCAAAGGCCCTCTCAAAACCCAGTAATCTTCCCACAGAGATGACGGCAGAATATTGACTATTGTTGCTACAACTGTTTCTAGCGTAAAGAAGCTTAAAATTCAGAGACAGCTGGTCTGTCATGGATATGAGAGAATAAATAGTAACTGGAGTTCTTAAAACTCTAGTTCTAATACGGCTCCTGCTAAAGGAAGGGCCAAAGACTGCGTGAAAATACATGGGCAGAACAAAACCAGATACTACCTGAGTATGACTTTTTTTATATCTTTTATATGAATCAAATCCACAAAGCTCAATCTCTTACAAGCTCTACCAGAAGTTCAGGATGTTCGTTGACACCGGAAGGTGCACAGCAGTGGCACAAATACTGATGTTAACCCCCAAATTTAACACTGCTTCTGGTTCAGGAGGGAGCCTGTTCTCTCCTGGGGCAGACACAACCGTGAGTCCCTCAGAAACCTCACCACAAGGTAGCCTGGGGCTCGGGCATGTTATGGAGCTTAAATAAAGAATTAAGTAATCTGCAGGCAATGTTGATCAGTGCTGTGGCAGAAAGGGGGAGCACCCCGTGGGGCTCTGAACTAAACCTTTCCCACAAGTTTTAACCACTGAGGAACACACGGGGAAGTGACTGAGGGGTTATCAAATGAACCACTACCAAGCATCTTAAGGGAGATGAAGAGCGCTAGCTTTTAGTCTGCAGTTACATGCTCTGAACATTTTTGTTGTTCAGTTTGTTCATGAAAGCAAGTACTCTTGTTGGCAAATAAAATGTTTCTTGGGTACGTGAGCTCCCCCATCATCAAGGGCTGCTGAGAAGCAACATTAGCAAAGTTAATCTTTAGCATTACTCACTCTAAATGCTGAAGTGATGGAAATGCTGCAAGAATTTCCACGAGTTTTAGGAATCCCTGTAGGCCACATACTGGACCCAGCCTGGAAGAAAATAAATATAGACAGGCAGCAGTTTTTTCCACATGCTCAGAAATAGCAGAAGTTATGAATTTTTAAGTTCTACCCCTGCAGCCCCAAATGCAAGCTAGTTTACACTCCTTAGAAGCAGCCATTCCCTACAATCTGCTGCAAGGATTTCTACTTTGAAGCCTCCAGGCTTCCCACAAGGCTAAGGTCAGACAGAGCAGAGCTGCTTGTACAGAAGCAGCAGTACTTGCATTTGCCACTTTTTTGTTACTCTTTGCAAGACTCATCTCACTTGTTTTAGATTCTTGTATTTCTGTTCTTTTTCTACTTTTTCAGGTTTTTCATTTTAAGTATTATAATCTTGATAATGGAGACTAAAAAAAAAATCCCCCCCCCAACTGTTGTCAATTCAGACTAACTTAAGATCAACATTTTACTGCAGCTTAAAGCATAAATTGAACTTTAATATTCCAGCTCCAAGCATTTGTCCCTCAGATGCTAACCTCTTATTTGGAGTTTCCTTGGTATCAGAACAAGTTCAGCCTAGTTAAAAGGATCAGAATTTTAACCAAAAAATTAAAATAAAGGGAAAGTAGGAGAGGAAACGAGAAGAGAAAGCAGCATAAAACCAGATGTGAGGCCAAACATAGCAGTTCTAGACTGGGTTAGATGTGAAGAGCAGGAAACAGATGAAGACCTGATGAGACTTCTCCATTGCACTGGTGCAAATTCTGTCCAAATTAATTCACACACTATGGCAGTATCTTTTAAGCAACAAAATAGCCTTGGAGGCTGCTTGCAGTTTGTGGGAAAAAAGAAATGTTACTACACCTCATTTTTAAAGTCAGTGTTTCCAAGTCAATCTTCCTTCTTCCAGGAAAATGGTGCTAAATATTTTATTCGGGAGGTATTCTCTGACCTTATTCTCTCATGGCCTAAGCTCTGATAGGGCAGAAAATTACATCAGGAGACTCAGATAGAAAAGTTGAGCATTTCTGGGGGAAAAAATATTTCCCGGGTAGTTGGATCACGATCAAGACATTTTATACCCTGTGGCACAAGATCTACATCTAGTGATAAGGAGCTAACTTGTAGTAAAATCAAACAAAATTGATACAACCATGTTGATCTGTATCACTGCAGAAGCCAGAAATTACTTTTTTGAGTTTTGGCCATAACTTAATAAATCTAGTTGAGTAAAGCAAAATAGAAATAAATGGGGTTTACTTAATGCTTTACCATAAACCAACTATACATCAGTTCAATGACTGTATCCAATATCCATGACTCTTCTCAGTCTTAAATGTAATCATATATCAAGCAACAGAGAGGTCTATCACTTACGCAAATTCTAGTTTTCTGAGGTTTTTGATGGCAGGAATTTTGATGGCAGGAATTTCATAGCTGCTGCAACCAGATACATCTTGCACACTAAATAAATCACAGTAGAACCAGAGTATGAGAAATATTTTAGCAACCAAAACAGTGCTTTAAAAATAATTTCTTAGTAAACTTTTCCAGGAAATAAACTGCTGCCGCATTAACTGAGGAACCAGGAAACTTCAGAATAACTTCTGCTCCAACCTTTCTTCATTCAATTCATTTCAATCTGATAGTTGCCTTTCATAGTGCAGTTGTTTGCTTTTTCCAATAAAACTTAAAAATACATACTTCTAAATCAAGTATTTTCTGTCAAACTCAGAACTTATTTTGTGTATATTTTAATCAAAATACTCTGCCCGTGTTAAAATGGAAGCCACCATTTTTATTTTAAGAAACCCAACCAAAATACTTTATTTATGCATGCTTTTAATTGCAACAAATCCCCTAGCAACATCATGAGCAGGGATGAAACACAGGGTTTATAGATCACATAACACAAGCTTTTACCTCCTGAGCTACAGGACTGGCTCAGGTCAGCGACTGGTGCAAAACAAACCTTCATTTATGGCCCAGGTGCTACAGGGGAGGAAAATCAGTTAGCCCAAGTTATGTAACTGAAAGCAATTGGAAGATAGCATACTCAGAGATTAAAAAGAAATCTGAAGAAAAAAATGACAGCTGGCTTTTTTATTGGCAGTTTTGGTAAATATTGTGCATGGTGCTGTCATTGCTCCTCCCTGCCACGTCAACCACCACACATCTGGGTAGGAGAACACTCTGAGACGATACAAGAGCTTGCACCACCTTAGTTACTTCTCCTTTGGACAAACAGAGGACTCCATTCTCCAGCACTGTCAGTGAACCCCCATTTTCTTAATTTGCTAGTATATTAAGAGGGCTTTTGATCATAAATGAGCCTACCAATTGATCATCTTCTCTTGCATCTCTACAAGGTCTGAAAGATCACTGACGTCCTTCATTGTCTTTGCCTTAAAGGGATCAAGAACAAATTTCTCTGTTGATGCTCTCAGCAGTTCATAGTCTTTTGTTTGTTCTAAAGATTTCCAGAGCCCGACTGTATCACTGAGGGAGGCCCTGTGAAGTGACAAAACATGTGAAATCAACAGATATGACTGCTGTCGTTGCATGAAAGTGTCATCTACATACAGTCCTATGAATGACACTACTATGCACAAAGAATGACCAACCTGAACGACGCCACATTCTTTAGGCCAACCAAGTCTTTTAGCCCTTGCATGTCAATGCTGCTGTTTCGCAAATCCAAGGAAAACTCTTTTGTTGACCTTTTCAAAATAGAGTGCAGGACATGGACATCAGGTGGTGTAAGAACTATGCCCAGAAAAGACAGGTCTGGCTTGAGCCTTAAGGCCACATGCTGCAAAAGATAATTGCTTTGTGTTTCATAAATACAATGTAAAAGCTCGAGTAACCTCTCTGGACAGAGCTCATTTATCTGCAGTCTTCTAATATATTTCAAGAGTGTTTTCTGCTTCCTGGTTGATTGTTTTACATCCTTATTTGAAAGGGAGCAGAAGTAGGGGTCATCCTGGAGGAACAATAATCCAGCCAAAAATCGAGGCAGTAAATCTAACCAGTTATAAGGTTTTTTCTTCTTGGATGGAAAAGACAGGTACTTTGTTAGACTTTTATCCTTGATCTCTTCTGCTAACATAAGGTGAAGCGCACCCAAGAAATTCTGAATGACAAAATCAGAGAACGTACTCCCAAATTCCTCTTCTCCACTATCTGAATGTCTGGGGAACGCAAATGGCAGGAAAAATCCATATTTAAGAGCAAACTCTTTAACTTCCTTAGAAGGAAGATCATAACTTTTCATGGCACTTTGGTGCTTTTCTCCAAGATACCAGGCTATACGGGCTAGCGTAGCAAGACTCTCTTGATTTTGCATGGCTGTAACATCTGTTTGCATAGGTATTACCTTTTGCTGAACAAATTTCAGGAAGACTGTAGTAAGAGTTGAAGGAAGGCTTTTGTCTCCTATTTCAAGTACTGTCTCACAGAGAAAACAAACAAATCTACACATAACAGGGCTGTAACAATGACTGAACAAGTACTCACACTCTTTGATTAATTTCAGTGCATTATCACAGTAGGGTAATCCTTTGAAGTATTTGGTTATGTATATTTCTCTCTGCCAAGTGGAAAATCCTACTATTTCAATAGTCTTATCCACTTTGGACGCATACTGGTACACCTTGTCTTTTGGTCTTGCTGTAAGTAATAAAGTACAACCATTGAGTATCTTTTTTTGGATGAGTCCTGAAAGCAGCTCCTTTACACTGCACAAGTCTTTTTCAGGCTGGCTGGCTGAGCAACGAGGGAAATTCTCATGATCGCACAACCCTTCAAAACCATCAAAAACCAGAAGGACTTTAGCAGGATTTTGCAATATATACTCAAAGATCTCTTTGCTTCCCTCTTGAGGTTTTACAAAAAATTCAAGAAGCAGATCCTTCAGGCTGTATCGCTTCTCAGGCAAGCTTATTTGTTTGCAGTCAAACCAAAATACAAATTCAAATTGAGAAAACTCTCCATTGGACCAATCCTGGCAGATCTTCTGAACAAGAATTTTTTTTAAAACGAATGTGTTTGCCCAGTCCTCCTTTTCCCAGCCCCACAATCACTTTAGTCTCTAAGCCTTTACTTCCCGGGATTTGAAATATTTGGCTTCTTTTAAGGGCTGCCTTTTCCTTCCCTTGCAGACTGCAAGTTACCAGCTCCTTTTCCATTGCTTTTACGCTGTTCTTCCCAGTCTTGGTTTCAGTTTGGCTTTGAACAAGTGTCCCATCAATAAACAGGTCATCAAGAGTTACTTCACGCTCCATGGCCACAGATTTGCACACATCTTGGAAATAATCCATAAGTGATGTACAGAAAGCTTCCACTGGCTCTAGAGAAATAAAAAACACACACAAACTGAAGAAACCAGTCCACAAATTACAACATTGCTTCAGGGTGGTTTAAGTGCATAATTGTAATATGGTCAAAATACATCAGTTCCCATAAAGCATGTAGGTCTGGATTTATCCCATGTAATCGCAGGTACTTAAATTAGGAGTGCAGGCACGATAGACGCTTTTAGGCCTATGAACGGAATAATTTTGGAGGTACCTATGCATATGATAAAACCAGCTAAGTACACTGACCTCCTGAGTAGGTACTACCGCTAGATATCTAAAGCTAGAGGAGTCTAATATCTTAAAAACAGAAGTTGTGCTCAGACACTTGGAACAGCTTCACAAATTATTGAATAACAATTCCTACAACACATAGCTTTTCTGTATGGAAAGAAACACAGAAAAATTAGCCAAAAATACTGGAAGCTTGAAGTTCAACAGTTCTAAACTCACTTGGTCTTTTGAAAGGTTCTTCAGAAGGAATTATGGGAACTCGGACTTCTTTGAACATTTCTAAACCTGGAGAAACAAAACAATATACTTGAGGAAGACACCTAGATAGTCGTCGATTCAGTTTTACTAATTTTAACAATAAGACTAATGCAAATTTTCAAGTTAATTGCAACGTATGTTATGTATCATCCAGAGAAAGAGATATTTTGTTTATTTTACAGGGGAAAGAAAAAAAAAAATCCTCACACAAGTACAATTCAGCTGACATGAACTGTTGCAGGCAGTATGACTAAACAAGATGACAGCTGTTCTGATAGTTGTATGAAGCAGAAGACCTATCATAACAAGGTGACATCCACTGTTCTTTTCAAATGTCAGTGTTTTGCATAAATTCACATTCACTCATAGGACTTCTTTATGCCATCAAAAGCAATAGCTTCCTTTTGTTATTCTACACCTTGTAGCCAAGCATTAAGGATGAAAGTCACAGAAGAGTGACTATTGGTAACAGAATTTACCCATTACTCTTCCTGACAAAGTACTCTCACTGTCCAATTTTCTTTCTTTTTGCCTCCTTGTTTTCAAACTACTGTAGACCTTCGCACTTGGTCAGATGAGCAGTCTCTGCCATACACAAAGAAATCGGGAATTTTTCAGAGAAAGCATATTTTTTTACAGACTGTTAGTGACAGAGTATCAGTTTTGACAGAACTTTTGGCAGGAAAAGCTTTGCAGATGCAGGACAGAATTTAAATTGACAGAGACTAACAAACCCAACCTCATCAATAGTCTCATGGTAACCACACTCAACAGAGATGTGGGAAAAAAACCCCAATCAAAACAGGTTAATCTCCCTAGATTTGTACAAGTGTATTTATTACCATAATATTTGGTTCATTTTGATGTAGAACGTGGTTTTAAAATAAAATACAAATCTTAAAGTTTCAGAGATCTGGAAATCAATTCCTACCCTGCATGGCAGCAACAGGTGGAATGGTTAGAGTTCAGAGTTACTTCTAGCAGGGAAGCGCCCACAGACTTCTAATAACCAAGTACTTTTTCCAGTGAAAGAATACATTTGCTATAGAGATAGCTCTCCTCCTTGTAGAATAAAAATTGACTTAAGATATTAAATAAAGAGGGGACATGCCTGTTTTTAGGCAAGTGTCTGTTTTTGGTTTTCTATTTACTTTATTAAATAAAAACAACAGAATGGAAAACCAAGAAAAGCTGTAATGAGACATCTAGATGGGAAGCAGCATTGGTCAAATCAATCAGGTGTTAATAATTTTTAAAAAAGGAAAAGAGACTGGCTTGCTAGCTTATGTGCTAGCATTTGGAGATCTGAGGTTTGCGACATACTCACATACGTTGTGCTGCTGTAAATCAATTGGAATTATTAGTATTGTGTATTCATATAAACAGTATATATCATTTAGAAATACTTCCCCAAACCTAGGGGTATTTGCCTATTAGTCCCCACTTAAAAAATTTGCTATCTTGGGTGGTGTTAGCCACCAGAGGGCAACAAAACACTTGTACTAAGCTGCAAGCAGCTGTAATTGCCGGGGTACGCAGAGATCAGCAAGTAAATGACCACTGAAATCAAACTCCCTGTCCTAACAGCTCTCTGAGCTACCAAGGCTCTGATTTCTTTATAAGCCTTTCTGTATATTAGGCTTTGGTATTGTTTAGTTAAACAAGTTGGCATCATTTTGGTTTTGGGGCTTCCATGCGAGCTGACTGCAGTCAGCTTATACTTCCAGCACCAAGTATTTAAGATGCTCAGGCCATGCCAGTACCAGCACAACTTCCACTTCTGATGGTGCTCAAGCAAACTGGGCTTTTGTATTGTTTTAACTAGATGAGAAGACTTCTTCCAGAAACCGGACTTCATAGCAAACGCAGTGGATTGGCTGCTAATATATAGCTGAACCTGCAGCTCTACAGGTTATTTTTTATTTTCCTCAATAAGGTCAATATGAGTAAAGCCTGAAGGGGAGAATTGGCTTTGGGTAGAAGCAATATGCTCCCTCTCCCAATCCAAAGTACTGTATATATAAAAATTCATTTTCTACTTACCACATAAACTATCTGGAAAACTTGGGGATATCAGTGTTTCTGTGGAAGAAGTCAGCACTGGCAAGAAACAAATGATAGTTTTCAGCCTATCATAGCTATCAGTAACTGAAATGAGGGAATTTAGTACTTTGTTGACAGCATTGATTTTCCAGTACTTTCTGCCTATTTATGTGGATAAAAGGTTATTGCTCTTACCTGGATATATTACAACATGAGATGTGCCATTTCCAAGAACAAAGTTAAGTATCTGCTGAGGAGGATCTGCAAAGCCTGTATTCTCTTGGCTTCCTTTCACACCAACAGGTAGACACTCTGGAATCAAAGGTGCTGAAAATCCTGAAATGAACGCAGGATAATTACTCTTCTGTTTTTAAAGGCTCCTGGTTTCTAAAGGTTTCTAAGGAAAAAAAAGCTTTCTAAAAGCCACTTATCCTTTCTGGCAGCTTCTGGGCAAATATTCCTAGTGGAGAGTTTATGAACCAGAATTCCTAGGATCACATGAGATCCATAGAATCCATTAAACAAAAACTCTTAAAAGGTACGATGAATGTGAAATACAAGGGATTACCCATCTTTTAGTGACCACTGGTTTTTGATAGTCTAAAGAGAAATTCTATTAACATAAGGAAAAGTGCTTAAGGCAAAGTCTATAAATGTATGGACCAGAGATCCAGAAGAGACAAAATGTGTAAATATTATGTATCTGAATTAATTTTACGATCCTTGGCCCTACATCTTTCCCACATAATTGCAGATCATGTAGCTTGTACAAGCAGCTAGCAAGCATCCTCCCTCTGAACCCGCACTGGGAAATTTTTTTGATGATGCAGTGCTTGCAATTTAATCAGCCATAGCTCTGAGTTTCTGTAGGTGTGACAGAATTTCTTCTGCTACATTGTGCTGTTTCAGCTAGCATCAGATACTTCAAGACTTCTAACTTATCCACTGCTTTTTGGTTCCTTTCCAGCATAGATTTAACAGTGAAAGGTGTTGAATTGTGTCTTTGTCATTAGCACTTGCCAGTGTACCATAAGCACTCTCTGCTACACAACATGATCAAGGCAAGGTGGCTACACAGCCCATCACTTGGATTAGTACTCAGTTTTTGTGAACAAAATTCCAACCCAGATTTTGCTCTACTATTGCAAATTATCCTGCAGTCCTTTACAAACCTCTTGATGAAAAAGAAACTGGAACTAAACCAAAGTTTATTAATGAAAATTTTGTGATTTCCTACTCTTAAGACAAGTAGAGTAATTATTTAAATTAGCATATAGTAAATAATTCTGTTCTCTTGTTTATTAACCTGCACTTCACCAATTAAATGAAAGGCTCATTCTATTTCATTCGGGGCAATGCACTTTTAATTTTCCTTGAATATTTTTCATTCTTTTAGTGAGTGCCACACTTTTAAGCGCTTGATTGAAACAGCTGCCATACTTGTTTTCCCCTCCATCGTTCATGGACAATGACCAGATTTATAAGAGAGTTTTCCCCTTGTATAAATCAACCTGTGTACAGGTGCACACCTATAGCTGTACTGTACATACCAGGAATTACGAAACTTCTTTCCAACGGATTGGTAGCAGGAACAGAAAGGGACATGTGCTGGTTAGTTAGTGAGGTGGAGCTAGCTGGATGGGTGTTGAGAGGCATAGCTAAGAAACTGCCATTCCCTGCAGACACTGCAGGGACTTCCACTTGAAAGAAAAAAAGCAAAACAAAAGAAGAAAGTTATTTCATTGCTAGAAGTTAAGGAGACCAAAGAAGATGTTTCAACAGATATCATAAACCACTTGATTCTGATCAGTTGTGTTTTGATTTTGCAAAGGCAAGAACAATTCACAACAGCTTTCTGAAATTTACTCAGGTCTCAAAATCTAAAATGTATTTATGAAATTCTGTAGTAGATCACTTCTTTCCAGTAGTTCACTCTTTTCATTTTCTTTTTCTTCATCTTTCCTGGCCTGTCTTCTTTCTAGAAACCTTCAGATATGTTTAGATGTAAATGATCTTACACATGGATGATTGAATAACAAGGTCTTACATTGGCTGTACTAAGTTTCTCAAGCACGGTTTGTTACCTTAATATTGCACAAGATTAGAGACGTCCAAGTACAATAAACTGAGGACTTTGACTCTCTACTTAGACACTACCGTGCTTGTAAGGATCACTAGTCTGTGTTAAGAGAGCTTCCCAAAGAACAGTCACAAACACCTGAGTTTTAAAAGACACAACTTGCCTGCAGCACTTGTTTTTTTTAAGAAGAGGACAAATGGGGAGGGAGACTCATGTGCATTGTATGATTTCATCTGCTTATCGAAAGTTTCTTAGAAATCAAGTAAGATACACTTGCTTATTTTGAACTAGGCTGCTAGTTTCCTTGGTTTTGCCACACCCTTATTGTCAGAGTTGGTTTTGCTTTTCTTTCCCTCTCCTGTCTAGCAGCAACAAGTTAAGTCTCTATTTCATCGCTTTCTGCAGTTTAATGTTTTATCAGGAGCTACAAACCTGTGTGGGTTTTGTGCCACTATAGTGTACACTGTCATCTGGAATGCAAGCTCTTTAGGGTGGGATGTGTTTACATTGTTTATGAGGAACTGATGTATTATTTTGTTATAGGAATCTTTCATTTTTACTTTAAAAAAATACTTTTAAAAGTGTTTTTCAGCTTGTGTGTAAATCAGCATGTGAAATTCCCACATAATTTCCTATCCAAGGACTGTTGTGTTGCTACAGTCAGATAAGATCAGGTACTGTTATAGCTAGCCACAAACAGTTGGGCAAATCTGAAGTTTAATTTAATTCAATTCCTTTGAAAGAATCTCATCCTTGGCTTACCACTCTGAGCTTTAGTTCACATTATCCTCTTTACTGTAGATAGTCTTACACTTCTGAAGAGTTGATGCACTTGCCCTTTCAGGATCACACTGTGACACTCATTTTATGACAGGTTAAATAAATTCCTGATTTTGTCATGTAGCCCATCTTTCTGTCACTTAGATTTTTTTGTATCCAGTACTTATACTGCCTTATGTATATATTCCTTCTCCCAGCACCTTCATTGGGTCAAGTAAGGCAGAGAGAGTGATAATATTCTGAATATTTTCCAGAAAAGGATAGGTGCAGCTTTACAAAGCACGTGTTAGCTCTGTGATGATACTGTAGATTGGAATGCAAGTTCTGTATGGTGAGGCATTTTTACTGTTTGGTTTTGGCTTTTTTTAAGTCAGGAATTGATGTGCCATTTCCTTACTGAAAACTCTCATTGTTAGTGTGGCATAAACATAGGCTTTAAAAAGCTCCAAATCTATAAAGGAATTTAAGCAGATAGAAGGTAATCCACCTTTAATGGGTACTAACTGCCAGGAACTTTACCTGTGTCTAAATAACTACAACTGGCAGGCACCAGTTCAGTAGGAACTCTGATTACCTTTCCAGATCCAGAAAATGTATTTTTTTCACAGGTAGCTCTGCTCAATCCTCCCCCCAGAAGTCCAGATGAACACTGGAAAACCAGCTTGGGTCACAGTCCCAGTGCATGCGCGTGCTCTCTATGACTTTCATTCAGTCTAGGCCAGTTCCTTAGCAATTGCTGGGCAATTGCCGGCCTGAATTTTGCTGAGGTGCAGTCCCATGATCCAAGCACTCTCTGGATGGCTCTCTAGGTTACATGCTGGTTTTGGCTGCCCACCCTGACATGGACACGGCCCGTGGGGTTTGGTACAATCAGAGTTCCCCTTAAGAGGCTTGGGAAGTGTGCTAGCATACAGTAATGCATATGTCACTTCAAAGCACAGTATAATACATTCACCCAAAGGTGATTGCTCTCACATGGATTTTGGAAGAGTATTTTGCTGGTTTAGCTATGTTTGAGACACCTATTTAGGCTACAGCTGGGAAAGAACTTTAGCACCAGTTTACACCTAAGGAACAAGTTACAGCCTGCCTGCTGGCCACAGGTACTGCCTTGTAGATGGTCTAACAGTGTGCAACACCTAGAAATTTCCCTTTCTCCCATTCTTACTTTGGTTTAAAGAACTGCATAACATGGGCTGGGCCAAGAAGCCATCTATTCACAGTTATTATTTTCACTAGGATGTTTCACTGGATTTTTGGAAGGGGTCATACTTAGAACAAAGAGGATCAAACCCAGGAAATGCCAAACTAGGGCCTGAGTCACATTACCCGTCATAAACAAAGATGATAAAAATTACAATATTTGGCACTGACCCAATTCCCCACTGTTTTGCTTTCTTCTCTCAGATGGATTTAGAAAAGTTCAGCTGTGCCTCTGCTGATGCTAAGGAAGTAATTTTTCTATCACCCAGCAGGAACATGTGCTTTTGAAGCATAAGGATCCAACTGTTCTCAGGCTACCACGTAGTTGGTCCTAAGATGCACAGTTTAATAGCTACTGATAAGAGGGCACAGACTTGTTGCATCATGAATTAGTCAGAGGTGTATGAGAATGTGATTCTACAGTGATTTCTACTCTGCTGGAAGTAGAAACGTGAAAATGCATGACAATTCTGTATCATCAAATCTATGAGAGCAAACTTTCCCTAGAAGGTAGAGTTACAATACCTAACAGAGGATGAGACTTTGGAACACACACAGGAGACAATATACGTTGAATAATCTTTTCCTGTTCAGCCAATAACTTACCAATTTTCTTGTATTTGGGTTCTGAAGCATCAGAGAAGCTCTCTGCAGAGCCTGAGAAGGCTGAAAGAAACAAAGGTGATAGTAAGTGACAAAAAATTGAACTAGTTTGGTAATTTTAAGTTTCCACTGTGGAAATTTATTTTAACTTTTTAAAGTAGAAAGGGGTGTTATCAGTTTCAGTTCAGCTACTTCAGAACTGTACAGGTCTGATGTATAAAACATGAATGTGAAAAGCCTCATATTATTTTACTCTGACTGTGAAGTTTCAATTAGGCTGCAGATTTTTGCACCAGTAATCAAAGATTTTTGCAGTTGTTCTTGCTATTAAAGAGGGAATTGTTCAACTAATGTTTGCTAAGCTATAGATACACTGAAAACAAAGTTAACACTGTCACACAGATGATTAAAAAAAGGGAAGAAATATAACATGCTTAACGTCATGTTACAGGACAACAAATTCTGCAAATTGTAAAGAGTATGCTTGGGGTAGCTGTTTTCTCTTCCAGCCCTCACAGGATAAGCAGTCAGAGGAAGCACATCTGGTTGTATCAGTGAAGATCTACATGCGAGATGCATTGAGGCTGTGTTAAAACCAAAGTACCGTAATGCAAATTTAGAATTCAAACACTACAGCCTTTCAAACTCTCACTGTTTTTCACTTACTTCGTTTGTGACATTTCTGCATCTTTATGTCAATAAATTTCTCAGTGTTTTCAGCAGCCATTTCATCCAAAATAAGGTTCCCTGCTAAAAACGTGAAATATTGCCAAATGTCAACCTTTGTTCTCCTAGAAAAATTATAGGAAGAGATAGAAGCAAGAGAAACACACCAATTGGCAGCAAAGATGTAATATGCTCCAAATAAAAGATAAAAAACAAATCACTCAATAAAACACATATCCAGATCGATAGGATTTAGAAAGCCCGCAGAGCTATGAATGCGGATTCTGTCACCCTGTTTCTGAACTGCAAAATATTAATCTACTGCCATAAATTCAGTGGCTAATAAAACATAAATACTTCTCAATGCTCTAATGATGAGCAAAGGATAAAACATCACAGCCATATCACAGAATGATCTCAGTACTAGTAAAGTTACTTACTCATTTTATGTACGAAAAGGATTAGATCCTTTAAGGGACAGAATAAAGGGTTCTAAACAGATTTTATATTTTGTGTTGTAAGAACTGTGAAGTTATTCATACCCTTCTTCTACTGGCAAATACTTAAGTACTAATACTGTACCTCATTTCCTCTAAAACCAATACAAATTTTGCCATTAGGTGCAAAACCACCCAAATTCTAAACACACCAGGGAGCAGTAAAAAGCATCTAAAAAGTCACGAGCTTCCTGTAGCCAGAATTGTTCTAGGCAAAGACTGACCTTAGGTAAGTTATTCCAAATTACTTTGCTCAAACATAAAACAGGATATACAGATATTCTGTGAATCTTTCTGATTCTACGGATTTCCCAACAGCCACATATAAACATAAATATTCTGAAATAGCGAACAGCTGTATATGTGCCACTACCAAAACAGTGATTTTGTACCAAAAGCCAAGCAATTTTCTCTGGTCAAGCACTGAATGAAGGAATAATTTACTACATGTATATTATACCATTGCTGCATTGATCAGAGAGAGAAGTAAAATTTGACACTCTTCCTGAGGCAGCTCTGTGCATCCTGGACAGAAATAAGTGTGCATGAACTGCATTTATATGCATGCTAAGTCCTCTGAGTGGGTCAGGTTTAATGAACTTATGTATATCATCCGTGTGGTGCTCAGAATAAGTCTGATGCTAACTGAGGGCATATACTGCACTAGACAGTTAAGCTGTGCATACACTATGGCCATGGTGATGTGATCAGCAACTTGGTCAGAGATAAAACTGCCATCGTTGAGAAAGTCCTCCAAAAATACAGAAAATCCTCAAAGTTTGCCAAGAAAATCCTGGGAGACAGTTCCCAGGGGGAAAGAAGAGGATACCAGATGTATAGAAACCTTACTAGTATTCAAATTGTGGGGATGAAGTACAGTGCAGATGTTAGCCAGAACACTGTCATGGAGAAAATTAATCTTTGCCACATAAATCTTACCAAAAGTGTCTTCCACCTGCTTCTCCTGCGGATCTTTGAGCACATATTCTGCTAATTCAGCTAGCAAGAAGGGGAAAAAAAAAAAGGAACACAGTAATGACACAGTAAATTTCACAGTAAAACTCTTATAAGCTTACCCTCTTTAACAGAATTCTGCAGTATAAGTGAAATTGAAGAGTTAAATTAAGTTTTTCTTGTAAATTGTTGTTCAGGAAATAAAGAACACGAGAAAGGAGAAGTTGAGACAGGAAGTATTAAGCAGAAGGAGCCATTAATAGGGAGATTTTCCCCCAACAACCACAAGCTACTGTTCATCTGTTTCCCCACAATGCACAGGTTTAGGTACCCTAGCTAGATCTACCATGCATGAGGGACAGGCCACTTGAGTACATGCCACTGCTTTAGACTGAAAATAGAATTTGTAAGAAATAGCTATAGCAAGTGGTTGGAAAATAATGATTTAAAAAACAAAAATTGCTTTCATACCTATTCTAGCATAAGCTTCTATGGTGTTGGAACAGAGATACAATTCATCCCCATTTTCACCATTTTCCATCGTACACAGGAAATCTGTATTACTGAACTGATCATAGTTGCTGGCATCAACTTCAGGATCTGGAATTAAAAAGGAGTACGCATTGGCTCAACGAATACCATAACCAAGGAGTAAAAAAAACAGATAGCAGGACATGCAGACACACTCATGCAGTGTGTCATCACTACATGAGCGACATGTAGAGTATGTTTTGTTAGACTGACTGAGCAGGAAGCTGTAAATATTTACAGTTTTAAAAACATGATATTTTCTGGAAGCAGTTACTATTTTATATACAGATACTGACAAAGTTATCATATCGTAAGACCAAGTGTCTGTTGAATTTAATCCAGCCACCATGATAAACTGCCATTAGATGGCTACGTAATTGAGAGGAGATGGTAATAACTTATAGCATGATGACTAAAGTAATCAAGCATTTTTTAGTGTTTTACTAACCTGCAGGGAAGTCACCTTCTTCATTTCCAGATGACTTAGGATCAAGGAAAGTATACAGATGCAATGGATCAATATCACTGTGCAGTAAATCAAGGTAGCCATTTTCAGACACAAATGCTGAATCCATGATTTGTCTCTTGCTGTCTAAAATCAAATTGCAAAACAGTTAGCTATGACAAAACCACAGCTTTTGTCAACCAAAACTACAAGTCCTGCACTGTGGCTTTCTGTTGACAAGACACTGAGATCTTAAGGCTGTGGAACTGGTATTGCTTACCAAGTCTTGTGCTGAGTTATAACCCTGAGTTACTTAAACTTATAGATCCAGATACAGCTTGCAATGAGACATCTATTTTTTACACCAATCAGGGGAGTGGGATACTACAGTCTGACCACCTGGACCAAAAGTGCCAAGTATTGAATGAATCACAACTCTTTGTTTTATCAGGGTATAAATGATGCAAGCACAGATCCAGCAGGTATCAGGGAAATGAGAAGACTGCAGTGAAGAGGATGGAAGAAGAATCCCATTCTTTACTGTTAGGACAATTTCTTCTCAGGGAAGCAGCTTCTGGCTGGGATACTACACCCAGTTCCTAAGCCCTGGAGGTGGCACTAGGAGACATCCCCTCAGCACAAGAAGGAACAGTGATATGTAGAACACTTATTTTATACAATTCTTTCCCAAACCATATGGTTGATTGTGTACAGAATGGCATGGTCACCTTGGGAATTAGTTTCTGGTAACAGGGCACTCACTGACATTTTGGAATCTATCAAAATTATTTTTTAATCAATTCTCTTTCCCCTTCAGAACTCATGTGCATACCTACTCATGAGTTGGGAATTGCTATAGCCATTCAAGCAGAGTGCCATACATTATCCAGACAAATCTGACTGATCTAAGGTGCTCCCTGCTCTAGTCACCCATGTTTATATGAGAACTGCTTAGACTGCTGCAGCTACATTTCTTGACAAACTTTATGTCTTCCTCCACCTCATTTTAAATCCCTTCTATTTCCTTCCAGTTACTGCAGCAGGCACTAGAATAAGCTCAAACATTCCTCCTGGATATTCCACAGGTAGTGGAATAACACTACTTGTTGGTTATTCATCATCTTTATCAAACTATTTCAAAACCAAATATTGGCTCCTCAGTGTTTACAGATCACTGATATGAATGCTACCTGGGCTAGTGATCCAAGTAATTTACTCCACCATAATATTGAGATGCCAGCATGAAATGAACCACCAGCAAAATTTCCAGACCATATCCTGTTAAAATAGGTGTCCACACACCACAACCATGAAAAGTTTCAGCTTGGCATCAAGCACCATATTTTGCAATGAAGGATAGCTATAATACAGCTCTCAAATATTCTGCCCTTAGCAGAATGCCACTGATGTCCCTGGTTGCACATGTCTACTTTCCTGAGGTGTGCAAATGTGGAGCAACCTGCTGTACCATGAAGTCTACCTGCAACATGAAAAAAGAGAAATATAGCTAACGCTGCAGCTCTGATGAAAGAAGGCAGAGCAGACCTAGTCACACACTACCACATGCTGCTTTGTTATAAGCTAATCTTCATTCCTCTTACCCTTCTACATGATTGTCCCTATGAAGAGCTTGGAAATGGACCTCTCTGCATTCTGCTGCAGAAGACACCAGAATCTAGAACCAGAACTTAGAAAAGTGGGTGGACACAGTGAAGTCCCACGAGTAGGAATAACCTACACGCAGGTAGTTCTCCTTTTTCATGTTGTGTGGCCTCATTACATTACCAAGATTACAAAAATTTGGTATTATTGCCTGCCATGCTATAATGTAAAGCAGAAGTTGACAAACCTGCATGAGAACCAAGAATGAGGTTATAAACATAGCAGATTAAATTTTCAGTTTGTTGCAACATTTTGCTTTGCCCCGTCCTTTGTTGAATTAACGTAAAATCTAAACAGAGTTGGGCCTTTCAGAATGCCAGGTTGCCGGACTTCGTGAATAACACTGTTGAAGCATTATCTCTGAGTCAATATAATTTTGGGGTTAGAGACAGAGAAGTAATTGGGCAGAAGCTGTAAAAGGAATGCAAGACAGACAAATGCATCACTCCAAGTTCAGTGATTAGTAAACTGCTTGATTACAGCAGACAAAGAAGAGGGCAAGTCCTATGGAAAGAGGCTAAGTAGGCCTACTTAATCTTCATGGAAGTACTAAGCTTTCATTAAATCATAGTCATAAGAGCTTTTGTTATTTTAAGCCTTTCTTTCAATAGCATTTCCCTGTGGATAAATACATAAGTAATGCAAAATGTTTTCAGCTACAACAGTCAGGAAGTCAGGAAGCAGTCAAGAGGAAGTTTTGCCGGTGCCAAGTCCGGCTAGAGAGCTGAAAATTAGAACGTAAAAGGTGCTATAACCCAGGAGCACAGGAGTGAGAGAAACATAGCCTTCTACCCTGGGAAGAATGAAGATTACCACTCTTTCAAGAATGAAAAACTTGATAAATGTCTTTTTTGTTTCACCAGTCTGAATGGCCCTCAGCTTACCCTCTTCTTCATTACTTTGGTTTTGACACAAATCTATACATAGCTGTCTTTGTACTGACTACACTGGATTTGGGATGCTGCAATTTCTTTCTGTAGCTGAACCAACAAATTCTTAATAGCAGCTGTGCTTTGCTGCATTAAAATCACGGTGCCACCATGGAAAGCACTCTGTCCAAGGGTGCAGGAAAAAAGAAGTGAGTTTTTGAAAGGTGAAAATTTCTACACCGAGAGAGCCAGAGGCAAGGAGAATTATACCTCAAGGACAGCAAGCGTTTTGCTGCATGTTGTAACTGGAGCACACAAAACGAAACCAGACCTTACCAAGCCTGTTTACAACAGCAACTCCTTTCCCAGGGCTTCCCCTTTTTTCTGACAGCACCCCAGCAGTCCTTTGTCTGAGACAAAATATGAATAAGCTCTATACTGCTCAGCACTTTCTCTGTTGTTTCATACATGATTTTAACTTCGTTTACTGATAACATTCCCTTTGGGGTCCCATACAGTGCTGCCAAAATGGGCATTTGGCACATTTTCACATCAGAGGACTAAAAAATTTCATAATAATTTCTGTGTTAGGGCTGTGAACACTAGAGCCAGCGCTCAGCGGGAGGAAGACAGACCCCACATGGACCTGCAAGACAAAGGACTGAAGTCCCCAGGGATGCCTGCGCCCTCCTTTGTGGCAGGCCTGCATGGACAAAGTGCATGTGCTGGGCAGGAGGAAGACAGGACGTACTTCTGAATGTATTTCCATACCATTCAGAAAGTTCAATCCCTTGTGGTTTGGACACTGGTTAAGACAGATTTTTTTCTTTAAATCTTTAAATGATGACGTTATGTGTCATTAGGTGACATTATGTCACATAGGTGACATTACAGTGAGGGTCTGCTACAGGCCACCTGACCAGGAAGACTGAGCGGATGAGGTCCTCTATAGACAGATAGGAGCAGCCTCACGCTCACAAGCCCTGGTCCTCATGGGGGACTTCAACCACCCCAATATCTGTTGGAGGGACAACATGGCAGGGCATAAGCAATCCGGGAGGTTCCTGGAATGATAACTTCCTTCTGCAGGTGGTAGAGGAGCCAACGAGGAGAGATGCTATGCTGGACCTTGTTCTCACCAACAAGGAGGGGCTGGTGGGGAGTGTGAAGCTCAAGGGCAGCCTGGGCTGCAGTGACCATGAAATGGTGGAGTTCAAGACCCTTAGGGCACCAAGGAGGGCGCACAGCAAGCTCACTACCCTGGACTTCAGGAGAGCAGACTTTGGCCTCTTCAGGGATCTGCTTGGTAGAGTGCCATGGGACAAA
>NW_008824900.1:4640740-4657920 GCF_000699105.1 Pygoscelis adeliae | reverse complement strand
AGATGTCCCTGCCCATGGCAGGGGGGTTGGACTAGATGACCTTTAGAGGTCCCTTCCAACCCAAACTATTCTATGATTCTATGATTCTAAATAACAACTCCTTTCTCCAGCAGCCTATACACTCCAGCTGCATCGCTATATTCAGTAGACCTGTGTTCCCTTTGTATTACCTCTGCAATGATTCAGTACATACCTGCTACAGCAAGGTTTCTACTTGGTATATATTTGTTTTAGTGCTGTATTCTCATATACAGCACAACAATATGATTCACTTCTAAGACTCTCAATGGTTTTTTTCAGTGCTCTTGTAGAGTCCAAGTGATGCCATATGAATTAAAAATGCTGGAAAAGTAGTAAAAGAAATAGTGAACATCACCATACCAGGACAAAGAATGTAGTTAAAGAAGGAGTAGGTGTTCACTTAAATCACATACAGGTCTTAAGATGGGGCATTTTAGATTTCTAAAGATAAGGAAGGTTGTTGTGATTTATCATTTTGCCCCAATAATTTGATTTAACCATGTCTTATATTTTAAAGGCTCAACATGTTAAAGACTCCAGGCAATGCAGTCTGCCACTAACTAAAATAAAATGGTATCTAAGAGAACGGAGAAGATTATACAGACAATAATGTAACATTTACTCCAAAAATAAGGTGGATGCTTCTGAGGAGATTTGTTAGGGGGTTTCCTTCCCAAAACTCTGTTGACATCTGAACTGACTGGTAATAAAATAATCTCCCACATGAGTATAGAGGTTAAGAAAATGAAAATATGTAAAGACACGTCAGGGACAGAGGAACAGCCCCCCCCACAATTTAATTTTTGTAGCAGTTTAGGAAGCTGAGGATAATTCATAGAAAAGACTAGTAGTGCCATGCAAATCACACATTTCTTAACCAGAGGATGACATAACATTACAGCTCCAAGTATTAGGTTACAGAAAAATAAGAGAGCAGGACTGCTGTGAAGACAGGAGGTTGAAAAATTAAACACAAAGATTGCTGAAGAAATGTTACTTTCTTGCAACACCTCTCCCCAAATCCACCACTAACAATTCCTCTGCTCCACAGGTACCAAACAGATTTTCCTTTCAGAGATGGCCTGATTATTTGTAAACTGCAAGTAATGGTGCTCAATTTATATTTAGCATTGAAGGTTTTAGTTTCTATTTCAGATCTATTAAAGGCTTATACATCTGAAAGCCGGTTTAACTTTTCCTGTTATATTACACGATTTAACAAAAGATACTACTTTATCTTGCCGATGGAGTGGTGTGTTACTTTCCATGGGCTTTGTAGTCTAAAAAGGAAGAAGAACAGAGATGATGCTGGAAAAAAGTTGCGCTATATCCTGCCACATTCTCCTTTGTCTTCCTTAGAGGTGAATTTAAAGAAGTTAGAAAAAGTATCAGTAACAGGTAAAAAGAGCTTCTGCCTTTCAATGAACTTAGCTGTATAGTGACCAACACAAGAGATAAAAGAAATGTTACTAGCCTTGTGCTGGAGACAGCCGACTTCAGGCAGACTAATAATGCACTGTCCTGCAGGTGTCAGAGTTGTGATTTGAGAGCAGAATTTGCCTTTTCATATCCAGTATAGCCTCGTGTGCCACAGCTGTGCCCAGCTCTCCCATCCCAGCAGTACGATGAAATAAAGCGGCACAGCAGCCACCTTGCCTATAAGCTTTTTTGGCAGAAAAAGTACATTTGCACTCAGAGACTTTCTTCAAGACAGAATCTCAGCCCTCCTAAATGGGAAAGTAAAGCTCTAGGTTGTCTTGCCAGATCTGTAAAAAAAACTGGAAATAAGCCAGTTTCTTCCCATGATCTTCAGTTTCACTTTCTATAGGAGCAACATTTATACAAAAAAACAACTACATTCTTAACAAAGTCTGAAACAAACTACAGCAGCCTTTTGAGCAAGTAACAGGGCTAGCCACAAAACAAAATCACTAAGTCGTCTCCAAAATTCCACCCACATTCAGACTTCATCCTACTAATATTTCAAGTAGGATGAAGATAGTCAAGTCCAGATACTGACACGCTGTAGTTACCAATATCTACAAAAGGTAAGGTAAGATAAATTTACCATGACAAAAGCACTGCATTCAAGAGTTGAGGAAAACTGACCTTAGGAAGCTGGACAGTTCCTGTTCTTTCACTCTGGATTCAGTATCAAAAAACAAGGACAGCTACTATTACTGCCCATATAGAAAGTCACACCAGCAAGGAGGAAATGAGCCAGACCAGTCACTGCAGAAAAGCGCTCAGGGGGAATTCCAAAGAGGAAACCTCCCTTCTAGCAACCCCTGTATAATAAGCACTGTTACCTTTACCTCTCACTTCTCACCGCTAAGAGCAGCTTGCACTTGTCACTAGTTAGGAACAGATTGATTTATTCGGTTGAAAACCAAAAATGGATGGGAGCTGCCGGTAACAATTTCTGGTGCTCCCTAGAATTCTTCCTCTCCTTTTTATTCCAGTTCAAATCTGTCCCAAAGTCATGCTGTTAAACAGTCCATCAGTAAGAATAAAGCAAGAAGCATGCAGACACTCTTACCTCGCAGCTCCATTTGGTGTAACAGAAGTGAAAGTATTTCTTTCACATGTTCGCAGGCTCTACCAATATAAAATTAGTTTGCTATCTTGTGCAATTATCTCTTGCCATTGGCCCAAAATGACAAGTAGGATGTTCTACGAAACAGGAGCTTGTAAATCTTGTCTGGCTTACACATGTTATTCAGGGTTTGTTCATCTAATCATCACTTACCCTGCCAGCGCCTACCCGGTGTAAGACAAACAATCTTTTGAAAACCAACTTCATCTGTGATTCCTGGCCCGATGCCTATAGCTGCTTCTGTGTGGCTCTGCAAGCTTATTGGCCTATTTTTCTATTTTTTTATCATGCACAGACCTACACAAATCAGAAATTAATTATGAAAGAGAATATATTCTCAACTGAGCAAATACTTTTTGTAGTATTATTCCATTGGCTATAGCTTATAATAAAATTTCCACCAGAGTCTGAAGGGGAAAGGAAGGAAGTGGGATCTGATGAAGTCAACAACATCCAGGACTTGCTGCTTCAGTAAGGCAAGTTTTCAATCAGCTGCTCAGTAACAAATGGCTTTTGCACAAGGCAGCAGGTCCTATAAGCAAAGCAGCTGCTGATCTGTCTTTTCCCTTTGCAGAGGAGATCCACTTCCATCAGGTTCTACGGAACACGCTCACTGAGAAGCGATAAAGCTGTTTCCTTCCTGGGAACAGCTGATCTGTTCCCAGTACTTATGGAGATACTGGGCCCAGCCTGTGATGCAGAGCACTAGCCTCTCCAGGCTTTCTAACCAGCCAGGCAGCTGTGTTCCTGGAATTCCTCTATGCACATTAGAAGAAATGGTATAACAGCATTCAGAACAGAAAATAATGAAAGGCTGCACAAATACAGATTCTGTATTTTAGTGCTCTATTTTGATAGGAGACAATAATACAATCACTGCATGAGAAATCCCTACAAAATTTAAGAGGGTTATTTGTTACCTATTCTAATGTGCAGCACAACCCCACAAGTTATAAGGTCCTTTACCAGCCCTGCAGGCAGATTTCTTTACCAACTTCTGAGGCTGCAATCCCATGAGGTGATCTATATACTTCAAGAATGAAAGTTTGGGGAGCAAAAGAGTTCAGCTGTTTACTGTGATTCCAGTTCATAACTGCAGCAAAGACTGGTTGTCCACTTTCTGTACAACATCCATAGTTGCTTAGAAACAGCCGAAAGGAATTGCTAAAGCAAATCAGGTTACTGGTTCATCTAGTGGACTAGTCTATAAAGATGGTCTTAGAGACAGAGGGAAAAGCAGACTGGAAAACAAGAGGCTGTGAGACAGCTGAGAACTGCCTGAGCTTCTCAGGTGACCATCAGCTTTGCTTCAATGATTGCCGATATGCTGCCCTACTGCAAAAGGAGGGAACAGAACACATTGATTAGTATCGGAAGCACTGCAAAACAGATGTCAATAGTGCACTTTGCAAGAGGGGGAAAGCTGGGACTTTTTTGTCTAGAAAGTGTAAAGATCTGTTTTGTGGTAGAATAGTTGCAAAACTATTAAGTAGTTAGTGAGAAACCTGCTGATATCTATCTGTTTCTGACCCGAGCTTTCTTTGCAAGGCTTCTTCAGAGTGAAACAATGATTGAATATAAGGCTGAAAAATTAATAAATTTCAAAAAGAAAGTCAGAAAAGAATTTTCTTCAAAGGAAGCTGAAATCTCTAATACAATTTGAGTATTTCCTGGTGAGTCTTTGAAACCACTTTTTTTAATCCTGTCTCTACTACAAAATCTAGAGAACAGTGACAGTGGTTGAACGTGTGATGAAGACTAATGCTTCTTCTGATGCACTTCAGCTTTCCTCTGTCATGTCTCAAATAAATGCAGGCTTTGTGACAGAGACACAGAGCCAGGCATGACAGGATCAAGATCTCTGAATGGAGATTTTAGGTGCTACCATTACAAAAATGAGAAGGAGCAGGTACCTTTTCAAGCACTTCAGGGATTTATTTAAAAGTAGAAACCAGACTATATAGTCCCAGCATAAGTGACACTAGGCCACTTGCTATGATATTCTACATTTAAAATATGAATTCTTGGCATTAATTTGAATGTGTGTAATAACAGAGCTAAAATCTTCTGGGTCAGTATTTTGCCCTCTCATGAATGACCTTAATTTTTTTCCCCAGCATTTCCTCTTGTACTTTCATCCATGCCTTGAGAAGTGATGTCCAATACTGTATTTTAGGAGAGGAAAAAATGTATACCCATCACTACCTTGCACTTAGGATCCTTCCATCAGTTTTACAGGACTACCCCAATACTCTACTAAGTATTCTTTTACTCTCCTTTTACAGTTGCTTGGTTTTGTAAAAGTAGTTCTGAATGCTATAATTTGAGCTGGGATTCTGCCATTTTACATCGGATGGACAATGTTAAGATTGTCCCAGAGCTATCCCTGTTCTCCAACATATACATTAATCCTCTGGTGGTTCAGACTAAAAAGTGAGTTACTGCCTCAGAATTATAAGGTGTCTGCATTTTTATCTCTCCCGCTGCCCGCTAAAAACCTCAAAACTCTTGAATCCAGCTTCATAAGTCATTAAGTACTTCCCCTCCTTAAATCTGCAGCAGTCTCTTGTAGACAGTGCAATTTTGTTGCTTATAGACATCTGGAATTTAAAGTGGAGAGCATTCCTCCCATATATGATTGAGAGATTGCCCTACATGAGTTGCCAGCATGTGCCATGAACAAATGCTACTCAGACTATCAATGGTTGTTATGTCAGGTGAGAAAACCTGACCTTATTATGGTCTCTTTTCTGGTTCTACAACAGGTGGCAAAGAACAAGTTTTATTATGGCCTGGCTATCAAAATGGGTATCCAGTAGCTACCCTGAATGGGTGGATCTCTTTTTAGCTGCTCTTGCATTACATTCTGCTCTCTTCTCTTCCCCACCTGCTCTCCACTGATGTACTTTGCACTATGTCACAATACAATGTCAAAATGCAATAAACAAAAGTAATCTTTAACAAAGTAAAAAAGAAATAAAAGCTGATTTACCAGAAGTGTACTTGCTTCCTGTTGGCTCATTATCTGTCATATTTTGAGGCTTACTGCCATAGAGGTTTAAACAACAGAGGGGAACCAAAGTGTTCAAGTACAGGTCCCATTTTTCCACAAATGTCAGAGATATCTTCCTTGCGAGGTCCTCTCTGTCTTTTTCATGGAGCAAGGCTTGATGGTACTCCTTGGATATCACATCTTCTTTCAGCATGAGGTTAAGCAATGCGTGGTCATCAGAAGCTGTAGCAGTTGAAAGAATCTTCCTTACTCTAGGCAGGATCTCCTTAAAGAGATTCATACCTGTATCTGAAGATGTTTGAAAGAGGTCTGAGCAAAATCTGAACTGTTTCAATAAAATAAAAAAAATCCACTCAGTCAGCATCAAAAAGCTGAAGTGAAAAAAAAAAAAGTTAAGAGAATTTGGCCTACAATAGCAGAGGTATTTCCTCATTTGATTAAGCCTTTAAATAACATTTGCAACAACAAAAAACTTCTTGATCAAATGACACAACAGCACAATTCTTCCAAGCATTCATAAAACACAATTTTTCAATCAGCAACATGGTCACCTGAAAAACTAATTTAAAAAATATTTAACCCATTAAAGAAGGATTGCTATAGGTGGATCTTTCTCTCCTGGCCCAGGTGGAGTGTGGGCCCATTAGTGGGCCCAACAAGGTCATTGCTGAATCAGAACAGTACCAAAAGCTTCAGCACAAAACACATCTTCTGCAAGAGGGATAGGTTTAAAACTTGGAGACTCTAATGTAAGATTAGAGATTAGGTTGTGAATAAATTCTGCTTTCATGAAAGTCAAATGGGGTAGAACCAGGGTAAAAACTCTGGGGTAAAAAATTATCCCAAATCGGGCTCTGGTTTCTGCCATATCTGAAGTTATTAGGAAGAAAAATAACTAGGAAACAAGTTGGGCGTGACTTCCATATATTCTTATTCAAAGTTAACATACTTATATTCCAAGGGGCAGACACTTTAAGCTAAATTCCTTAACCAGAAGAGTTCTCAAGTCCCCAGTTTAAATAAGTAGCAAATCTTCCATACCACCAAACACAATGTCAAAATACAGCTCCAAACTTACTACAACCTGAGCCCTCAATTCAGCTCAAAACTATTAAGAAGTCTTTTTTAATATTGCCTTCTTGAGTAATTTCTTGCTCTTCTGTTGTACTGTTATTCTGATTGCTATAGCAGAACCTACAGACTTGAAATAAATACTGGGGCAAAATTTCTAGGGCTGTCTGGGGGCTTACAGACAGGATCTTTAAAATCCAGTCTGCTACATGGTTGCCTAAACAAGCCTGTAGGCTGACTATGGGATAAATATTCAAATAGAATCTCAATATTTTTCTCTGTATTTGCTACTAGGTTTTACTACCTAGAATATTGCCATGATTTCTTTTCACCATTGAACACATTTGAAAGTGGAACAATAATTCCACCTAGTAAGAAACAATGCACTGAGGGGAACTTGCTAAAACTTTATAAAACTTTTAAGTACACTACTGAAAATTCTGGTTAAGAGCCAAAATATCTTTGTAGAATACTAAGAATTTGCTGCTTTTTCTGAACATTCATGTTTATGTTCAATATCAGGAAGTGCATGTGAAACACTGGAAAAATCTCATTATCTAATGGTATGATTTTGACTTGCAGTGCAAGTAGGTAACAAGTTTTACTCTGACTATATAAATGGCAACTGAGAAAAGCAGATTCATTTATTTTCCTTATGGAAAAGTAAATCCTTTAGATCTTTCATGCATATTCTTCTCTCACTCAGAATTTGTCTTTTAAATTTATCTTCCTTCAAAGTTGCTACCTACAGTGATTCAAACAAGAAGAGACAACATTAGTTTTGTTGAAGTATGAGTAGGAATAAGCTCCAACTCATCTGGAGTAGCATTGCTCCTCGGGTATTACGTGAAAAGGACTGTTTCCCTTAGTTTTATCAACGTAAAACTGCATTGAATAAAATGCCTCCACTTGTACTTTACCATCTTGTGGAGCAGAACACATGCTGAAGTCAGCTAGGGGTTTGCCTTGCAGAAAGTTGGGAACCGCTTGCTATCATGGCAAATCTGAATGAGTTTATCGCAGCTTGGTAAACTGTGAACTTGGTAAACTGTGAAAAAAAAAAAAAGTATTGTCTCCATTATTTGGCCAGGGAGGTTTTCAGAAACCTTTCTCAGCATCATCAGTCACATTCAAGGCAGCAGTTCTGACTAAGAAGTCTCCTTCTTGATGGGAGGTGGAGAGTTCAAGCCACATGAGAAGCTGTGTATTTAAAGAAGAAACTCAATTTAAAGTGTAATCCTCAGCCATTCTCTGCAAGTCACTGACCTGCTGCACCTTAGCTCTGCAAAAGCCAGATACGGAAACCCTTGCTCAGTGCTCCAGGGCATAAGTGTGTTTGACTGTGAGGGGATGCAATAATGTGGGAATGATAGATTTCTTTTTGTGGGCAAAGAACTCCCCTCCATAGGATAGTTCCCTCCAGAAGCAGACAAGCAAGTGGGCAAATACCTTGTGATACGTCATCATGATTGCCACTTAAACATGAAAAAAGCCGATTTTCTGCAAGTGTTTCACACCTTAAGAGATTTCTATCTGCAAATGTGCCCAGGCAAAGTTCACCATGAATAGGAGATTATAGGCTTTTCAACCCGAAGACAATATTGTTTCTTCCATTATGTCTAGATTTGAGACAGATCAAAAGTGTGATTGCCTTTGCATAGGTGTTAAGATATAAAGATTTCAAGTTAATTCCTGTTTTACTCTTCCCACATGTTTTAAGGATTCCTGAGGAGTTTTCCAAAAAGATCTGCAAGATCATCATCTGGGAGGAAGTGTGGTTTCTATACAGCTGTCCCTGGCTTTTGCTGGACTATAGGCAAGGATATCAAGCAATAATGTGCTAGAAGTACTCTGCCTTTGACCTCAAAACTGATTATCTTGTAGCTAAGGCCAAAATAAGGGAAGGGGGACTACAGTGGCTTAAGTCTTGAAAACTTGATTCAAGTTCTAGTGGTGCTACAGTCCAAATTTGCAATTTTGAGAAAATAATTAAATGTGATTTCTATTTCTGCTTTTGTTTTTGCATTTGTATAATAAAAAAAAAAATTCTTACTATCTTGACCTAGATAAAATCTAAGGCTTGTGACATACCCAGATGCCAGGCGCTGAAGGACATAAGCTGGCCTACATTGGTACACTTTCAGCTGCTTCACTGTCCCTAGGAAAAACAGTGAAATGACTTGCTAAGATTTTACTAAGATTATTTGGATTTCAAAATTAGCTGTAGACTTTGGGCAGCATCATATTTACTTAGAAGTGATACTTCCTCTCAATGCAGAGAGATCAAAAGTATGAGTTCTCCTTTTTAACTAACTTTCCTCTTTAAAATGTATCATAGCACAAACAACGTGTGTGAAAAAGAGAACTAAGCCAGGCTGTACATTTTTACTATTTGTTGCTTCTTATGTTGCTATTGTTTAGCACTTTCTGTTGCTAAGGCATGTCTTTTCCTTTGGACTTTGAGAGGAAGACTACCACGACGATCCTTAAAAAGAGATACAGCTGCTATAGAACATCACTCTTCTCTACCTAAGCTGTGTGTCATTAAAGAGAATCCTTAGAACAGGAAGGGAAGTTGTGCTGTTGAATACATACATTCATCTGTGAAGCAAAGTAGTGAAATGCTGATGCCTATATACTATACAGGCTTGAGTCATTACAATCGGGAAGTAGGGAAGTCTGTTAAATAGACTTTCCAGTCTATGAAAAATTGCTCAACCAGCAGTACGTCAAAGCTATTCGGCCTGGATAGAAGAAATCCCAAACAAAAATTCTGGTATTGAATCCAGTTTATGGCCAGAGAGGCCAAAGACACTAGCTGACTGGAAAATCAGAGCTCGAAGATAGAGCCAACATCTCAGGCAACATGAAAGGAATTTTCAAGGAAGTACAGTTCATTCATAATGTATTATCTACTGAAATCAATAGGGAGTTTGCAGCAATGTCCATGAGCATTAGAGAATGCTGTCCTCAGTGAATATCTAATTACCAGCCTATCCTCTAACTTTATTACATTTTGCAAAGCAAAACTCTGCAGGAACTTACTTTGGGTGAATCCTAGAATGGAGACTTTGGTTACCAATGTTGTGTCTTCTGTCGTGCATACACACTCACACAGGATTTCCTAAGTAATTCTGCCAAGGTTTACAGCTCAATGTAAAAACTTTTATGTCTATTATGAAAATTACTTCCTGTAGGAAAGTAAAGGTGTGATATTGTGGAAGATGTTTTGAACACAAAAGGTCTATCTTTTAGATTGTGGAGTTGTTTTTTTCCCGCAGAGCTTGTTTTTAAAACTGTGTGATCAAATCTTTTCCCTGTTTCCTCACCTCAGAAACTAGCTGTGCTTCCATTGATGTGTAAAAGTCCTTCAGCATCCTTCCGTGCCTACACTTTTAGTATCACCTACCATATTGCATCCCAAACACTACGATGAGCCTCAGTAGTGCAGCATGAACATTGCAGGTGAGACACAGCATAGAGCCCAAGGTAATGCACTACAATGCTGCTGGTCATACTGGCAGCTTCCCCAGAACATAATTTTCTCAAGTGAGGTTAGGAACACAAAAGGTTGGGAACTTCCATTCTAGTAGGTGCAAAGAAAGATTAGGGCCTCAAATATTTGTGGCCATTCAGAATCTCACAGAACTTTGGACAAACGTTCTCAGAAGGCTGACAGAGCAAGGCACGCTGAACAAAAGACCTGTTTAGATAACTGCTTCGCAAAATCCTGATAGACTAACTTCAGAAGGCGTTCCTGCAGAAATGACCTTGGTCCCTACTTTTATTAAGCTAGGATATCCAAGTTTGCTGCCAGCCTGCCATAAACATTCAACGGAATTCTTCTGTTTCTCTAAAATTAGAGTTTAAAAACTCATAGCCCTCACATTTTTAGCTTAGGAACATAAATAATAGTAACAACATAACGACATCAATTTGCCAGCCTAGCTTGTGCAGTCCAGATTCATTGCTGTGCCAAGAGGACACAGCTACCACAAAGCTCTCTGTGGAGAATTAGGCAGATATATGACGACAAAGACATGAAGCTGTTTTCAGCAGCAAGGTATCAAGTATTTTCTAAACTATCTTTAGGTTGATAGGCCCACATTTAAACTATGAATTCCACCACTTTCTTCCTCACCTGAATACTAGTGATTCATTACTTTCACTGGCACTAGAATGGTTGTGCTATGGTACATGCTGGAACTTCCTAGTGAAAAAAAAAAAAACCTGAAACAACTGAAAATTAACAAAATTTTGCTGGTTTAGCAGTATTTTGCTAAAGCACTGCTGATTTATAAGCATGCTGTTCTCTTATTACACTATTTTTACTAGCACAAGGTATTTCATCAGGAAACCAAGGATAGAGCGTGAAGCGTTTCCACCAGCAGTTGGCTGCAGCTACATGCTCTGCAAGCACGCCATGAGCACCAGGACCTGCAGGAACATCCTGCTGCTGCATGGCCTACGGACAGAGGAAAAGACACGGAGAAAAGCTCTTATTCCTTCCCTGGGTTTTCAAGAAGTCTGTGAGCATCACAAACGCACAGATCTCCTAGCAGTAGTTTTGCGAGACAGTGCACAACAGCATTCGTCTTGTTAACAGAAGGACTTGTCATTTATCTATAGCTGAAAGCAATTAAAAAAAAAAAAAAGAAGAGAAAATTCATATCTTTTCTGTCACCACTGCTGGACTTCATGTAACTAGTCCAGTAGACTAGTGCATTGGAGCATGTGACAAAAAAACCTGTAATTCCCCTTACACTGAAATAAGATAGAGCAAGAATGGGAAACAGAATACAAATGCAAACCCAGACCAACAAGGAAAAGGACGTGTGCAAAACCACAGTGTGTGTCAAGTTTCAGAATGATGGAGGCAAGAAAACCAGGCAAAAATACTACACTGACAGTTGAAGAAACCACATATTTTAGGGGCTTCCTTAGAGCATTTCTGATTTTTGTCAGCTAAAACACACACCAGTCACAAAAGATACTAAAATCCGCATCAGACACAGTAGCTCTGTCTTTAGTCACTTGAATAAACCAGCACTTACCACAACTTCCATTCCAGTAGCTGTGCTGTTATTCTTGTAACTGCAGACAGTGAATGTGGTATCGTAGACACAGTCACACCGCTTTCTTTTTCAGGAGCTTCAGGTCCGTGTTTCTGCAGTCCTGCAGTGTGGTCTCTGGGCTGCTCTGCCACAGGGAAGAGGAGCTCTCAAACCCTTCTGCTGGAGCTGCTCTACCCTACATGAAAGATGAAAGCCAGACAGTTAGCACATTCTCTGAGAATAAAACAGGTTTGGGTCCTTGCCCTTCTTCCAAGGTTTATTTCAGTATTTTCAACTGGTGATTATTTATAGATTTTAAAAATGTGTGGAACATGAATTCAGGTCCATTCACAGGAGAAACAAATGCTTCACCCTCCAGCTGGGGAGTCAGGCAGAACAGCTTTCATGAGAACAGCTGTGGAGGCCTTCAGTACAGCCCAGAGCTTCCTCCTCTTCTAGGAGGAGGTTGAGGCTTGTCACCTTTCAGGCAGCAGAGGGAACTGTGGTCTCTTCCCGAGCACAGACTCCATTGTAAAAAGGGCTCAACAGGCCACAGACATGAACCTTGCTTTTGGTTTTGCAAAAAGAGATTGGGCCTCTGCCTCCAGGAGAGGTTCAGAGCTGTGTACTGCATATAGAGCGAGTTATCTCCAGTAGCACCTGGTATATCTTGTAAAGAGCATGTGGTCAATGTGCCAGGTCCCATTCCAAGGCAGTCAATGTTCCTGTGGCTTATATGGGGGATCCAGCTACCTAAAGGCCAATCCTGAGCACCCCTGCCTCTTTGTATGATTCAGGCCTACAGAAACAGTATGGATTTTGTGAATTTTAATTCCTCAGACACCCCTTTAAGTTCTCTGTGACTGAGTACAAGGAATTTTAGGGAGTTGAAGCTATTCAGTGAACTAGAAAAAAATGTAATAACAAATTAAGGAAATATACTATTAAACAATAATGCTGTAGAAGTAGGGACCACAGTCTGCTTCACAAAAATCTGCAGGTCAAAAGAATTAAGAACTTTAGGTACAGGTTTCTCACTTCATTGCATCACCAAATTAGGAATTCTTACTTCTCTTTTTTGTGTTTTGTCTATACCCTACTTTTTTTCTGAGAAAGTTATTGCCTTTACCACCCCCCCGACAACAATTTAGAATAAATAAGAACAACAAATGCAAGCAAATATAGCAAAAGCTGCTTAACCATAGCCTCCACAACAAAAGATGAAGTAGATGTTGCCAGTGAAAGCAGTGGTTGAAGAATTGTCCAGCAAGCACCCCAGGGATCCGAACAAGACTATGTAGATACTACTAGCAGCAAGAAAAAAAAAAGCTAATGAATAAGCAGCTTACAGCTTTTATAAGCAACTTCAACTTTTATTATTGCAGAGCAGACAGTAGAAGCAACAGTACTCAATTTTTCTTATCAGCCTCCTGTTGTACTAAGTTTCTCAACTGTTTGATAACCCTTAGGGTCTTTTATTTAATAGGTTTAGATTACTTTTATGTTTTTTTTTTTTCTCAGCAAGGCTACAGAGGACTGGCTTAAGTCAGGAAAGGTATTCGATACTTGTGTGAGTGTGTACCGGCCTTTTAAATTCATATAGCAAAGGAGGGAAGGGATCCCAAGCACCTCTTCTGGTGAAATCAGAAGACTGACTCTGGGAAACTGATCCTATCCCCGCTTACCACAGTGGATTTATGAAGTCACTTAAACCAAGCTTTTGACAGGTGTCCAAACAGCCCAAGTTCCTTATTTTTGGAGTTCCCAAATTGAGAAATAACAGATGATTTGCAGAAGTACCAAGAACTGCAGCTGAGAATGACAAGCTTTGAACATATCAAGAGATACAAAAAGCCAAACACACTAAGAAGTCTGCATCCAAATGTTGGGAAGCAATGCACGCCAAGCCGGGAGAGAGCTGATGACTTTGCTTTGGTCTGCCTTTGTTTCGGCTGTTTCTAAGTGACCACTGCACAGTCCCAACAGAAAAAGATACTGAAGTGAACTCATTACTAATTGGAAAGCATTTTGTCTTCCATGTAACTGCACTAGAGATTCTTACAGCACGAGTTAAATAAGGCCTAAAGCCACGCAGTGAATACAGAGAATGAAATAAGCTACTTAGTAAAAATACATAATGTTTTCTTGACATTTTCCTAACTGAAAGGAATATAGATACTACTGCACTTTTTAGAATCAAAACCAGTTACTGTGCAATAATGGGTATTTATACTCCTCTCTTGAGACACCCAAAAATTATTTTTCATCTCTTTAGACATAACTGAATGAAGGATCAATACAGCCTTTTTTTTTTTAAATCTCCATTTATATTTAGGGCCCAAACATCTTCAGCTTTGATGTATCTTTTGGTTTCTTACCAATGGCAAAACTTGATCTCTACTGAGAATGTATTGCTACATATCACCCAACTAAAAGACACTATCCTGACCTGTCAAGTAAATGCTGCGGCTTCTCCCCTGTTAATGCAGAGCTGCTGATTACAACAATTCAGGTATGTACAGCCAAAAAATTACACGGAAATTGGTTCTGGGCCAAAGCAGGAAATAATCTTTTACAAATTAATTAGAAGGTGACACTATTAGAAAGTTACCTATTTAATACCTTCTCTAATTTGGCCCATCTCCTCAAAATTTAAACATTTTATTGAACCTCCAACAAACCCTGTAAGTGTATCTAATGTGAGGGAGGTAAGAGTTATTCTTGGATTAACGGTATTTTCCAATATTCAGAGGAACAGAATACTTAACTGTAAACACCACTGAGATACTTAACAGAGCAACAACTGTTGAATTATTCAAAATACCCTTGTACTGTTTACAGGGCAAGTCTCTGATACCATGCCAGTGCAAGATTCTGGGCAACGCTCCAAAGAAAAAAAGAAATCAGCTGACTTCATGTTAATCATGTGATTAAAACACCATATTCATCTTAGAGGAAGTTCTATTTATTGTTAAAACAGAGACCTTGGTTATTCATACCAAGCCTTTGACATTGATAGTGCTTTACAATAGAAAGGCCATTATTTGTTCTGGAGAGAGGATTGCCTGTAAGGTAATGGCAAGCACAGAGCAGCAAATGATAACAGTTTTGAACTACTTTATGCTGTATGTTTCAGTCAGCAGTTAAATGAAATCTTAATATTTTTCATAGATGGGCAAGGTTTTCCTGTGTACAAACCTGAAAAACCAAACCACAGTTCATAAATTCAGTGAAACTATCTTTAAATTTTGTGCTGTTGAAGCAGTATTTGAGGACTTACATCACCTTTAGGGTGTTGCTGACCTTTCCAATGTTCTAATAATTTGTAGTTAAATCAGAACACTGAAAAAAAAATGTTGAAAATAGGACAGTGTTCTGCAAAATCCTAGAAAACACTAGAAACTTCTGATGAGGTTTTGCTTGGATGTATTTATTTTAAAACAGGGAAGAATGCTTTTTTAATAATCCCAAAATGAAGAAATTCTTGGTTTGACCAATGATTCCCCTAGTGACCAAGGATTCTTTCTAGCTCTTAATTTGCTCTAAAAGAAAATGATAACCCATACAGTACCTTGAATAATCACACAACATAATTTGACGTAGCTTTTTAGAGGATGTTACTAAAACCATTTCCATGGTACGGTGATAGTATTCTGTGGGATTATCTAGTAGAGTTTGTTAGGAAAACAGATAATCCCTACAGTGAATCAATGGAGACAAGCACTGGAAGGATGCAAAATTAAAGAAACATCTGTTTTAAAATTAAAAAACAAAACACAGTTCTGTTTCTTTTTTAGTTACATCATTTAATCTCTAATGAAATCAGTTAGCAGCACCAGAGTAGTAAATCAGATACCTAATGTTGTGACAGGCTAATTGTCACCTCTCCCACAAAAGCAAGTATGTTTTATCTGATAAGGAACATAGCACACAGTTATCTTCTGGTGCCTTAGAACAAAAGTACAACGGCTCAGACAATACAGCAACATTACAGAATTACTAAAGTAAAACCATCAGACTTGCTGGCAGAACTGCGTTGAGAGGTGAAAGAGCAGCTGATACAGCAGCTGAGATGGATAAGCTGGCAGTCAAGAAGATGCCAGACCTTCCTCCACTGCTTAATGCTTCTATCAGTGCAGTTCCGGGAGCTGCTTCTGAGTCAGAAGCCAGTTCTATTTCAGTTATTGTTAATATGTTGCTCATAAGCAGAAGTGCATGTTGATACAGTAAATGAAGTAGAGGTCAGCTTCAGGTATGCACATAAATATTTAATAACTGTATCTTATGATAGCTCTCAAAGAGTTTATATCTTCTTTGGGAGTGAAAGCCTACTTAAATATTTTAATATTGTAGGCTATCGTGAGCCATCGCATCAAATTACAGACTGCCTATTCAGTTTTTTTAGTGCAAGTCTGCTATACTTCCTGACAAACTATAAAGTGTTGTTTTAACACTACCAAGACCAAAATATGACTACCACAATATTAACATTATCAGTCATAAAATACACCTTTCCCCCCCTACAATTACAAATCCTACTAACAGCTACTAACAGCTCTGCCAGTTTTTCTGATGCATTAGGTATTGTTTTGCTCTAATAAGAGGTCTTGCACAAAGCTACTTTCCAATTAATGTTTTTGAAATGTTCACCTTAGTAACTTCTGTACTTACTCAACAGATACATTCTGGTTTAGTTAGATGTTTTAGAAAAGGCTAGGAAGTTATTATTTTGCAAGCTTATTTAATGCTGGTAGCTCATCAGATCTACCAAAGACTGATTTATCAGGTCTTCCTTGATCCTCCACTTCATACTTCGCTGACTGGACTATTTCTCCCCATTATTGTGAAACCCTTACCCATATCCTGAAGCTCAGTTGTCTCATTTCACTTTCCTACTTCCTTAACTCTGCTGCATAATCCATCTGCAATTTCAATAAAAGCAGAAGAAATCTTTAGTTAAAGGGCTGCGTTACCTATGTTACACTAGAAGTACATCCACAGTATTACAGTCGTACTGGACTGCCCCCCAAAAGCTGTACTGCAACAGGGGCACAGGGCCCACTGTGAGGCAGGGGACAGCACACGGGGTTTGGCCCAGCACTGACAGGACAGACTGTTGGTATCGGCTGAAGTCCTCGAACGAGACACGCAGGTGTGTGTCATATTCATACACGTACGGTCACCTTTCTCTCCACTACTTTTTCCTTTTGGGGTTTGTCTTTAGCACTTGACCCAAGAAGCCCTGTCCAGGTCGGTGCGTTTGCTGAGCAAGCAGCCATTGCCAGCAGAGCAGACACCTTAAAACGCTGAACAAAGGGCTCTGGCTACAGCGAGGACTCCGGCTCCTCACGCCTCCAGCACGGCCCGCTGACGAAGCCCGTCTGGCCGCCCTGGCCTCGGCAAAGGCGACCGCCCACGGCCTAAC
>NW_008824900.1:4622081-4640028 GCF_000699105.1 Pygoscelis adeliae | reverse complement strand
CCAGCCGCACCGCTGCTGCGAGCCCGACTGCTTGGCAGGCTCAGTGTCATCCTGCCATTGGAAACAGAAATTTTACATACCCAAAGCCAACATAATCACAAAAAATTCCAACCCAACCAAACAGTATTTTTGTTAGAGCTGGAGAGGTGGAGAGCGCTTTCATCTTCAGCAAAACAAGTTGTGCAGCAGAGTGCTCTGCTGTTGCATTGCACACCTGGCTGAAGGGAAACAGCAAGTTATTTGCAATAAAACTGTCATGTTTTCCTACCACGGGATGTGATGTTATGTGGAATATAGTATATCTTACCTTGTAGCTGTTACCTAAGGAAACCCAACCCATTGATCCACCTCATCTGTCAGGTTAAGCAGTCTACCGTTACGTTACCAGAGGTGTCACTCTGCAGCTCTGTCCACACCGAGGTCCCAGGCAACAGAGCTGTTGTTCCATCAGTGGCTTTTGAAGAATCTCCTGTCAAAGACTGTCAAGGGAGAAGTTTTATGTCAAAATGAATTATACATATGTATGCACTCATCAATAATAATGTATATAATCAGCTTTGATTTATATTGCTTTCTTCCCTTTCACCTTGCCCAAGTTTACTCTGGTCCATTACAATGTTAATGTTTCTTGTAGGAGTAAACAAAGAAAAGTAAGAGATGTTAGGCTTAACACAAACATTATCTGAGATGTGCAAACAAGCAATCACATAGCTTTATAATACAATTACTCTGTTTTACTAGTGTTTGGTGAAGCATTTCTGCCCTTCCAGCACATCGGACTTTGCAATTACATGATGAGTCAGCCATGACACAAGATAACATTGCCAGAGCTGCTTTGATTCTGTGCCTTAGCAGCAGCATGTTTCAAATGAAGGTTTATATTTTGGTACAGTCTTGGAAAACATGGCCTAAATGATTAAACTAAACTGGGAAATACAGCATAGGAGTGTCTTGAGCACGCAAGCCACACATTCAGTCTATGGGACCAGACTAGAGTTAGCATAAAGTGAAACCACCCTGAAATGTTTGTAGGAGGTCCACAGCACCAGTTGCTTTACTCTAGAGATCTGTTCCTACAGGTTCATGCTACCTGATAACATAGACAGGCAAAGTATCAGTAAACCATACTATTAATTGATCCACTTTGTGTAGATACTTATTTCATTAGAGACTGTTTTTTCTTGCCCTCATTCTGACAATACTAAAACATAATCTCATACTGAAAAATCTTCTGCTATAGAATACAGAAATGAAACTCCTTACATTGTTCACACAGAAGTTGTTTTTATATTTCTGAAGAATATTGTGCAAACAAGCCTGGAACACACCCATGTGCTGCAAAGTTTTCTTGTCTTATTAGAGAGCATAACAACATGTTCTAATCATCTGTCTTTAACTTTATCCCAATCTCATATCTTTAACTTGGTTAGAATTTGCATAAGCTATGACAAATTGTGCTTTTGTGATTCTCCAAGGTATATGCAATTGCTCCTTAAAAGCAAAAGGTATGCGGATAGTGATTTAGTTAGTGGCTACTTTCATAAGAAGGCTAGGAAAAGAGATAACTTACACCATCTTTGCAGTTCATTGCAGTGTCAGAACATTTGGTCTGGAACAGGTAGGAGCGTATGATTGCTTCTTTTTCAAATCAGCCAGGTAACACAGGGTGATCAAGCCAAAGAGCCTGTTTGTTCAAAATTTGCCTAGATATGTTTGAAGTACCAGAGATATAAAAAGCAGCATGTAGACTGCTGCCATGGCGCTTCTGAGCAGGTACTGGGAATGATTCTCCTGTGGTTCAGTGGTATACCTTAGGGTTGACCCAATTTGATTCCTTAATATGGGATGCAACTAAATTCATAACAGCTCATTCCTATCCTAATAGGCATCGTGCTTGCAAACTGAATGGAGGTTATTGTAATGAGGTAAATGGTAATCATTTAGCCTCAAGGCTCCAGTTCTACACGATATGGGTGTTTAGATGCAACAGGGTAACTAAAGGTCCAAGCAAGTGGGTTGCTATGCTTTCAGGAGCAAATGTATGCCAAGCAGAGCCAGTGCAGAGTTTTAGTTACCTTTATCCTTTATTGGATTTGAATGGGGAAAAAAAAAGTTATCATGTTTTAAAGCCTATACTGTCATTAGTACAATAAATCATGTTAGTTTATACAATGATTTCTTAATGCCATCATATTTCTGGAAATTAGCTTTTAAAAAAAATCTTATAAAGTATAATTGATTTCATGCATGTAATAAATGCATGAAATCATGTCATGTCACCAAGTATAAATGCATTCACTTAAGAAAAGCTGGTAAATTTTTTGTTTCAAAAAGGATTAGCTTCAGGTTTTAAAAGACAATTTTATCTATCTGGGATTAGCTCCTTATTAAAAATTCTGTTTGTATATGATAGGAGCTGTAAGTTTCATCTGATGGCTGTGAATTAAGAAAACACATTTGTTCTGTTAAGTGAGGAAATGAACAGTTTATTTACTGGATTCCATTAGTTTCAGGATTTTTTTTTTTAAAGCATAAATAGGTTGGACATTTTCTGAGATTGAGATAGTTGTCCAAAGAATGAGGTGCAAGTTTTGCTATATCTCCATATTCCTCCCCTAGGACAAGAACCCACAAGTCCTTGTCTTTGGCTTGGCTAGCCATATCCTTGTGAGAGGACTGATACTCCATAGTGGCAATAAAGTGTTTAGCGCTGTAATAAATGTGAGCCTCTTGCTCATATACTGTTTTTTTAGTAGACACCCTTCAAAGTTTGATATTGGAATAGAGTCAGCATCCAAACAGTAGTTCATCATCTGACTTCCAAAAGGAAACACTACTTCTCCAAAGTTACTTTCACATTTGAAGCACTGATATAGTTGTAAAGGCTCGGTCTACCCCGATGCGCTTTAGGGTTGTGATCTATGAATAGCTTATATTGACACAAGGTACCACTTATGCAATGAGCTCTTACATCTTCTTGAATGAGATCAAGACTTGAAGTAGCAAGACACTATCTGTTTTTGACAGTTCACAACATCCCCTCCGCTCCACCAACCCACCCACCCGTCTGCTTATGGCAGAAAAAGCGCCTTTCACTTAAAATGTCACATGTTTAGTTTTAAGTCAGAAGCAGCTTTTGGAAAGTTTGAGGTTAGCATGGGCATGATCAGGAGTAAATATAAGCTACAGCTGTGCATCATTCTTGCTTCTCCAGTCATGTGTGTAGTACTACAAGAACAATATTGCCATTATAGAATAGATAATTACTAGAACAGTTGAACAGCTATAGAATTATAATATTACAATAAAGATATAAGTATAATAACTATAAATCTAATTATAATTTAAGTTCATAACAATTTTAATTGTGTATATATTTTATGTATAGTTTTATTATACACAATAATAGAATAACACATTTTATAGCTGAATCGTTAATTATGACCTAGGCCATACTACTGTTAATTATTTACAGAGGTAGAGGAGCTTAATGAGACAATCACTCACTTAAACCCCATCTTATTCAGAAAACAAGTTTTATTCACTCAGCTTCAAGGGAAGAGGTTACTTAAATGCAATAGCCTCTAGTTAATTGTCACTTTAAACTAATTAACACAAACACAACTATACAGAATAAGTTTTTGTGCTTGTCATATTACGCTGAAAATTGTACTGTGCTTGTTATAGCATTCTCCAAACCCCTTGTCTTACTGTACAGGCCGATATTCCATGCCGTATAGTTACTTCTTCCACTGAAATTCCCCTTTGTTACAGACAAAATTTTGTTTGATGAGCAAAGCACAAATATGTAGTGAAATTAATGAACATTCATTCATAAGAACTGAGAGATTTCCAGATCGTACTCCCTCTGTAAAAGGAAGTGTTTGGTTTCAGACGTAACGTATGAAGGTTCATTTTGTCTTATACCCAACAGCTATATTATTTTTACTTTAATTTTTTAGTCTCAGGGTTTCTGTTCTTGTTTTCAAAACAGTTCTGAAAGGCGTAAGATCTGTCTCAATTCTTTTGTGCCTTGCAATGCTGATTTATTTCATGAAACGATGAGGATTTTAGGGTACAGTGTTGAACACAACCACTAAGTTTCCTTCATGCAGTACCAGAGAAACTGGTGAAAGACTCTAGATTTTGTTCTATCTGAGAAAGTTTTGACATGAACAACACATTCCATCTTTCAGCTTTAGATTGAAGGTTGGCTATTGGAAATACTATTGCTTTGATAATTAATATATACATCAACATATGAAATAATAGCAGCTACAAACCAAAATACCATTATAGACTAGAAATAGTTGTGTTATACTACATTGCTAGCAAATACTGTAACATTCCTTCTTGTCCCATAACTTCATAAGTGCTCTGTGTTTTTTTTTCCAGGTACCCACTGGCCACCTTTTTCCACCTGTTTTTCCGAGTGAGTGCTATTATTACCTACTTGTTCTGTGACTGGTTCAGCAACAGCTTTGTTGCCTGTTTTGTCACTATTCTCCTCCTTCTATCCTTTGACTTCTGGTCAGTTAAGGTAAGATGACCCTGAATAGTAATTACCTTTGAAAGTATTTTGTGTGCCATTAAATAAAACAAGAAAGGAAATATGTATACTGACAAAAAGTGACAAAACCATTGTGATCTGTTGATATCTTAAATGTCTAGCCCATTTTAATTAAGACATTTACATATCTTGGTTACTGTTTATCACCATGTTCTCTATGCCTAATGGGAGCTACTAATATGGTGAGAAAATTGCCTTGTCATAGGTAGATTTGTTTGTATGATTTTCCCCTTAAAAAAAAAAGAAATAAAGTAATACTGGCTTTCAGTAATGGATGCCAAAGGGTGTCCAAAGCTGCGATACTGTGCCCAGATCCAGCACGCAGGAGCTGCAGAAGGCTCCTGGGAGCTCAGCTATGGCACCGGTGCCCTAATCACGTACAGGCAGGTGGGTCAGGCCTTCCACATGTGGAACAAGGCTTTTGTTTTGTAGAAGTGAAGCATTGATGCATCTCCAGTATACTGAAAACTTCTACTATTCATCCAGGTGCAGAAATATTTTCTTAATTTGTTTGCTTGATTCCATGCAGCTTACTTGCTTGTAATTAATCTTCCATTTCTTCAGTGTATTTTTGTTCGCAGTTCTCCTCTCTTACCGAGGAAATTTGTTTATTGGGGGCTTCAACTAACTGACTTAGAAAAGATACATCCTATAATTTCTTGCCTAAATTAATGTTATTTTGCTAATTATCATATTAGAAGAGGAGAACCGGCCTCTAAATTTGTGGTAACTCATCCATCCTTAATGACTGTTGTGTTCAAGCTGGCACAGATTTTAGAACTAATTTTAATATTTGATAAAAGAATATGATTTTCAGACATGCTTGTTTTTTGGTTTTTTTTAAATGTTAGTCTGACAAGTGAATTATGCAACTGATTAATGCAAATAATTGTCTCTGTCACTAGAATGTGACGGGAAGACTCTTGGTTGGTTTGCGTTGGTGGAACCAGATTGATGAAGATGGAAAAAGCCACTGGGTGTTTGAAGCAAAAAGGGTAAGTATGTTAATAAAAGTAGGCACAGGACAAACAGAATCCATAGTATCAGCTTTGCAAGCTTTCCTAAGTCAAATAAAGTAACAAATAGAGCACCTTTGTAACAGTTACATTATCTTCTATAGAAGCTGGATAAAAGGTAAGTATTCAGTTGCAAGCACACCAGACTGTCACATCCTCTAGAAGCATTCAGAACAAAACTGGTCTCACAACATTGTCATCATATGCATCAGCAGAATAAATATCCATAGCATGATACTAGTGGTATGAAACATTTCTGGTAGTTCTATTTTATTTTCTAGTGAGAACATCTTGTAATAAATATATCTTCCCATAGTTAATCTCAATGCAGAGTCCTCCTCAGGAAGGATCTATGTTGAAAGCAATGCTGAGTAGTTCCAATTCAGTATTTTAAAAAGAATGTTTTAGAATCATAGAATGGTTTGGGTTGGAAGGGACCTTAAAGATCATCTAGTTCCAACCCCCCTGCCATGGGCAGGGACACCTTCCACTAGACCAGGTTGCTCAAAGCCCTGTCCAACCTGGCCTTGAACACTTCCAGGGAAGAGGCATCCACAACTTCTCTGGGCAAACTGTTCCAGTGCCTCACCACCCTCATAGGGAACAATTTTTTCCTTATATCTAATCTAAATCTACCCTCTTGCAGTTTAAAGCCATCACCCCTTGTCCTATTGCTACATGTCCTTGTAAAAAGTTCCTCTCCAGCTTTCTTGCAGGACCCCTTCAGGTACTGGAAGGCTGCTAGAAGGTCTCCCCAGAGCCTTCTCTTCTCCAGGCTGAACAACCCCAACTCTCAGCCTGTCTTCATAGGAGAGGTGCTCCAACACTGATCATCTCCGTGGCCCTCCTCTAGAACCATGCTCATGGAGTACGGTGGGGAAGAGAACCTGGATCACAGAGCATTCTGATACTGCTAGTGCTCCCCCAAACACCCGGAGCAAAAAAGCTATAAAACAGCCCTTGGCATTGCTGCCAGAGCCAAGACTGTAGGTTTTTGCTTTCGCTTGCTAACATTCTCTCCACAGCCTCATTCAGGCAAGAGCCTGGCAGAATGCTGCTTCAAGTGCTACTCACTAGGACATTCCTTTCAAGCAAATCCAGCTGTGCACACAGCCCGGGTACCGAGCCATGTAAAATACTCTGAGTGCATGGGTGTGGAGTGCCCTCTAGCAGCCCTGCGGCCATTTGCAATGAGAATGCAGCCAAGCAGGAGCACAACCGGCAGAGTAGGGCTGCACACCGTTAAGAGGATGACAGATGTTAACGTTCTTCCTGTAGTCTAAGTGAAACCTAAAGAGAGAATATAGGCAAGCCTGCATGAAATCAAAGAAACTAAAAGACCTTCAGAGTTTCTTAGTTCCGTCAAGTTGAGACAGTAAGCAAGAGCTTTCTTAGCACTTAAAAGCAATGGCATCCATAAAATGACCTCCTGACCTCAAAGTTGCTGTGAAATGAGCAAGCCTAGTTCACCTATTACAGTTTGTTAATTCTAGCCTAGAAGTACAAAGCTGACTCATCTGCGTGGGCTAAAGCCTTCCAAAAGTTCTGGCAAATGGTAGCTTGATTAATGTGAAAATCATAGTACCACAAGAAAGAACATGTAATTAGAGTGAACTGTTTTTTTGTCATGGCTTATCCATGAGAAACACTTTGTCATGGCAAGGTCCTGGAATACACGCGACTCTCTTACTTTCCAGAGTCAGGCACTCCCTGCCTCCTTTGCTAGTCTTCTGGCAGCTTTTTAAGATCTCTTCCTTTATGGGTGAACATGCTTAGAAATATTCCAAGTCACTTACCAACAATAAGCAGCAAATTCCTGGTGTGCTGCTGATGCAACAGAGCTTCGCCCTTGAAATCCTATCTTCTGCCGAGGTTTACTCTAAGAAAAGTAATTCTTACATTTACATTCCAAACATCACAACTCTCTTCTCCTTTCCTTGGGATGACTGCAGCCTTTTGTAATCTTGCTCATCAAGTTAACTAGGTCTTTTAGGTGCAGTGTTCTCAGGTGTATTGACTTTTTTCCTCCTAAATAGTTAGTGCTAATGCAGTGTCACTGTTGGGTAATTTGTCAGTAATTTGGGATACAGGTGATTAAACCCTGTTATTGACTCAGAACATCTGTCTTTTTCTCTAACTATGAAGGCATAGAACATTATTCTCTGGACCTCTGCAAGATCACTGGTTTAGAAGGTACATGAAAAAATTAAAGACAGCTTGTAATTATTGCATCTTGTAGGGTTTTCTTAGGCCAGATAGAGTAACTTAACTGTATTTACAAGTTGGATACCATTGTCTGCCTCATGATGGATGGACAGATGAGTCTTATTTTTACATGGAGAATTCAAGATACTGAAAATGAACTTAAAGGCTTTTCAGTTTTCAGAGTGGAAGAGCCCACAGGGTTTTCTTTTCTACTTGTGAAGCTTGTATTTCAGAAGCTAGCACTAGTGGTGGTTGAGTGGTCTGAGGTTTGGAGTGAGATTTTGAATTCTGGTCTCCTAGGAAAGATCAGAACCTTCTGAACGATTCTCTTTCTTTAGTTTCTTTTAAGTGTTGGGAGTTAACAATGAGCCTTTCAGTGTAGATAGAGACACATGAGTTGTGCTGCCCTGAGGAAATCTTCAACCAGGGCTTTTTGCAGCCTGCTTTGAGGTTTTTTGCTCTCCCTGAAGAACACGAATAGAGCACTGTGAATAACGATGCTTCTTTCAGGGAGATGCCAGCAGTTGCTACCGTGTCCAGCACTAGTATTAGAGAAGAGGCATTTTTGAAGCTACAGTTCTTAATTTATGGAATATCAGTGAACTTCATAAACAAAATCGAAGTATTAGTTTACATAATAGAAAACTAAGCTTCACGCAAGATTTAAATTAAGCTAAGATACTGCATGTTTTTAGGAAAATGTATGGAAATGGGCACTGTTGTGAGAATTCTATTGCCTGAACTGGAACCAACTGATAAATCCTATGGGGGATCTTTAAAGTTTGCTTGTTAGCACTTGCAACAGCTCATTGCAATTTCCACATCAGATACTATAGCTTTTCCGATTCTGGACTGATTTTTTTGCCCATACTTTTGATTTGTGAACAGGGCACATGTCACGAATCTACACTACAGACAGTGAAGTACTCACGCTAAAGTTCTGCTTGTAACACTGTCTTCTGTTTCACGCTTCTCTAAGGCCTTGGTAAAGTTTGAATCTAATTTCAAAGTTAACTTAGTATTTCTGAACTTCAAAAGCAATCGTCAGTGTAACAGAACTTTGATTTTTAAAATACTACTAATCTGTAGTGTTAGTGGGAGCTGTCATTGACAAAAAGAATAATTATCTCATTTAAATGTGAAGAGAGACGAGGACATTTTGAAAAGAAAATGCTGTCATGTACAGTAGGGCAGCAAGCAGAAAACTACTTCTCTTCTTATTCAATCTTCCTTCCATGCATGTAAGTGAAATTTAGGTAAAGAAGTAATTTTGTCCGTTGCTCTTCCTCTGCTGATTTGTTATTTATTGAGGATTTTGTCTTTGTGACTATTAGTTTCAATAATTTTCCTTCTAGGTGCCTACAATAGCTGCCTCCACTGAAGCTGAAGCTCGAATCTTTTGGCTTGGTCTCATTATCTGTCCAGTTATTTGGACAGTGTTTTTCTTTAGCACCTTGTTCTCCTTGAAGCTGAAATGGCTGGTAAGTCTGGGGGTACTGAAAGACCTACGGCTGACAGACAGTGTTAGTAGAGGGAAAACCCAGATCTGTTAGGTTTGCAACAGTCTTTGAACCAAATTTTCCAACAGGACAAAAATTCCACTAACAGCTTCAACAAATCAGAGGAGTTTCCAGCAGTCGAGCCCTGTGCTCTGGAACGGATTAGTACTTTTTAGCCCCACTTCTACTAGGTTATCGGATGTCAAGTCCTTCATCTAACTTGAGAACCTTAAGTGGTTGGCAAAATTATGGACTTCTTTTTAACTGTAGCAACATACTTTTCCCCAACTTATTTCAGTCAAAGGGAACTAATAGGAGAGGACAAAAAATGAACCAGTGATGCTGGTTTTCAGGTTTTCACATATCCTTGGGACTTGAATGTTACTTGCTCTTAAAAGCAAGGATTTTAGATCTCTGGTTCCATTCCCTTTTGAAAGAACCAGTATCATAGTGCTTAAAACCTTGATAAATTGAGCTGTAAGTATGTATTTTATAATTACTGTATTTATAAGCCATCTACTCTACAAAAAAAAAAGAGAAAAACACCACACATTTTTCTAAATACAAGAGGAAATTTACCCCATATATTGCATTACGTTGAGATATTTTTGTCTATGAAATCTTCGTGTTTTCCCCTGTAAACATTAGGTGCTTCGATAATCACCATAAAAATAATTTTGTCAAGCTCTAGCCATGCTAAGTACAATTTCTTAATTCAGTTTGAAAAGATAAAATTGTCGTGGACATGTGCAGCTACATAACCAGCCAAGATTACATTTTATTATTAAATGAAACGGGAAATTCAGCTGTGGGTATGAATCAATTGCAAGTAATTAACTACTTTCTAGTGCCCCAAATGGCATAGCTAAACAAGCCATAGTTAAAATTATCCAGCAGTCTCTCTCCATGGCTCCACCTTTATTTCTGAACACCAGAGACTGTTTGCTGAACTAAGAGCTGTTTGGAGAAGGAACCCTAACTAGCACTAGGCAGGTTGCTCAGGTGCTTGTAAAAGGTGAGTTACACAAATGAAAATACAATAGCTTCCAGGAAACTCTTTCTGAGACTAAGAAAAACATTTTTTGTAAGTGATTTCATTAGTCAATCAGATGGGTTCTGCCCGCTGCTAAGCCTATATTACCACAAAAAGATCTAATTATTTTCACTGCCTGTTAATGCTAGATATCGATTCATGTCTATCGATGCTCTGTGTAAATCTGTAAGTTACAGGATCTTATTTGTATATAATAAGGCATTTGTCAATTTTACAAGCTGGCAAGTTTGCTATGTATCTGGATGCGAAACTATTAGATACAAATCAGGCTTAAAAAAAGTGAAATGATTATAGAATCAGTTGAATAAGTCCTTTTTTGAATACGTGCTTTTAGGAAAGTAACGAAGTCTTTCAAGATACAGGATGACAAAAAAATTTTCTATCTGTTTTGATAAAAGGAGAGGCATTTTGTAGAAAGGAACTATTGTGTCTAGGTTTGACATGATTGGATCTCTTTGAAGGTCATTTATTATTGGAAGGAATATCCCCCTTTTATAGCAGCTATGTATATCTAAATAGTATGTATACATACATACACTCACACGTGTGTGTATATATTCTACACATACAGTCTCGAGACAGCAGTGTATTTGTCCCAGCTGAACTTGTGTTTGTCCGCAGGCTCTTGTGATAGCTGGGATCTCCCTTCAGACTGCTAATTTATATGGCTACATCCACTGCAAATTAGGGGGACAAAAAAGCATCAGCAGAGTAACTTCAAGGTTTTTTGTCACAGCAGATGTTCCCAAGAGTAAGTACGCAGTTGGTCTGTCAGCTACAGCCCATGAAGTGTCACACGCTGACCTGCCTCATGCTGTTGGTTTTGGCTCTTCCCAGGTCTTAGCTCCTAAAGTAACTCCTGGCAGGGCTATCTTGCTTCTCCAATAAGCCTCTCTTGTGGAACTCGCTCGGAGGGACCGAGCCCCATGTCACTTCGCTCTGTTCAGAAGCCTGCTGAAGCTTCACAACTGAGCCGCTTCCAAGCCCCACGAAGAATGTCCTCTAAGTTAAATCCTGGGAGGGATGCCTTCTGAGGTATTACAAAGCCTCTGCCTAGGCACAGCTGGGAGAGCTATCTTCAACCCACAGGCTTCCACCAGGCTCTTCCCTGCTTTTGGTAAGAGTCCTGCGTTCTAGGTTATGCTAACAGCCACGCTTCCTGTGTTCATTCTACAGGACAGACAAGGAGAATTTCAGAAGACCGCATTGAAGAACACGGGAAGACAGGCACTAGATAATCAAATGAGGAAGCACTAACAAGGATGAGCAGTAAAATACGCATTTATGAAAGCCGTTCTCCATATGAAGATATTTAAGTAAAGCTCTTCTAGAATTATGCCTGCATGAAATAATAAGGATTTTGTCATTTGTGTTTGAGTCTTTAGATTCTGACAGGTTTAGAGCCTTTCTTACTTAGAAGTTTCATCAAAAAGCAGTTTGTATAGGCAGAAAAACAATGCTTACGGTTTATACAGAGCACGCTCCTTTAAGAAAAAAAAAAATCTGTCAACTAACCTGAAACTGTTGGATTATCTTAACCAAGAATGAGAATGTAATCAAAAGATGATGCTCATTTGTTCAATTTTGCAACTACAATAAACAAAGTCAAACTGCCTTTCCCTCTTGTACACAATACTGATTTCTCAAAGCTTTGATTCCTCAATAAAAAGAGGAATTACAGTCACAAAGAGCCTCTTAGTTATTAAAGATACCGAATGTTTATTTTTTAGTGTTCAGGCTCAGGGCTGAGTAGAAGAAAGAACAAGTCACATCGCATGTCCACACTGTACTTGTGTGAAGCAGCCAGTTACGCGTGAATAGTTAAAATATGTTATTCTGATACCTGTAATAAATAAAATACTGTACTGGTACTATAATTAACTTGCCTGAACTCTAGTAGGTTTTTGTTTTAAAACTGATGCCAATTATAAAGAAAGGAGACAACACTACACTGAGTTTCACTCTAAATATAGATCTTTTCCACTGAAAGATACTGAAATGATGTTATTCAGTAAGAAAGAGAGCGGGCATTGCAATTCATCCCAGCGCAGAAGGTGGGCCAGAGCCTGCTACGGGTGCATAGTAGATACATTAGACACAACGCCCCAATGTCCGCAAAGCGTATTTTGTATTCAGCTTTCTAAAGAACATCTTGTATACGCACGTCTTCAAACGCCAACTTCATATTCAGGTTATTAGTACTATGACACCGGATGCAGATTGCGCCTACGTAACACAGATGAAGACTTGGTTTTATAGTTTTCTAGCAAGCTTTGAGATCACCGGTGAACTACAAGAATCTCAAACTATGGAAAAAGCCCAAAGGCAAGAACATTTATATTAAGAATTTATTCGCAATATACAAAAAGAATACATTCCTTCTATTAAATCAAGGCATAAGTTACTTTTCTATAATTAAACATGAACTACATTTTTATTCCATTCATACATTAGATAATCTTTTCTTCTTGAAAATGGCGTTGATCACAGTATTCCTGAATTCCTGCAAAGACAGGGAAGAAGTAATAGAAGTAACATTTCAGCTGCACATCAGGAGTTCGTTATTGCCGCATCACTCTATCCCCGTTGGTGCAAGTATCTCAAGTCGGGCCTTTATCACAGTGCAAATGGCTTTAGGAATCTCCCAGCTGTTTGTGTTTTTAAACTGCGCATCACCAGCTCTTCAGGTAGTTTTTGTATGGGCTTTTTTGTGCAATTACAATGAGAAGTGGAGGCAGTAATTAGCCAGCTGTATCCTATCAGCTACGGCGAGCACCCCTCAACAGGCCTGCTGGAGAATCTTAGAACTTTTCTGTGAGAGCAAGTACACACCCCTCTCTCCTGAAAATTAATGACTGAAGCCAAACATTGAAACCAGTTACCAAATACAATTTCGTTATCGCTTTAAAAGGCTGTCGCAACTGATGCCCAGAAGTGAACTCAGTATTTGCATCTGTTACCTTCATAATTGCCATGCACATCTACGATTTTTATTATTTGTGGCAGAATAACATAATTCTGTTTAGCACGTTTATATATTGCAGAAGTGCTCAGAACCGAGAGGATTCATTTGCACGGTGACTTTCAGACTTACTTTGAATGATATTCCTGTAAGATGTTGTAGCTGGAGACTCAGGTGCTTCAGACAAGAAAGACTGGCCTTTGTCACAACTTTTTCCTTGAAGGACAGGGAAAAATATGAAAGGAAAGCAAGGGGAAAAGAGGAACTTTATTTTACCCTTTATCCCGCTACCAGTTACACCCCTCCAAAGAGCCATTCGCATCTGTTCCTTTTAGGAAGTCCTCATGTCAGTAATAGAACTACAACTACAGCTTACGGTTTTACAAAGGAATACCATTAGCAGAAACCTTCAGTCATTATTTTGGAAGTACTGACCTGTTCCTTGAAGTCATTAAATCAAGTATTAATTGCTAATCGCTAGCGGGCAAGGAACCAAGCCATCTCCCTCTCCACAACGGAATCTGGCTGGTGCCACTCACAGTGAAGTTAAAGCACTAGTTTTAATCCTTAACATCTACAAGATATTATTCTTCATAGTGGTTATGATTTTATTCGGTCTGTGCTTCCAGGTGATTACACCAAAGAGAAAGACATGCTGTACTTCAATATGATTATACAGCTGAAAAGACGCATAATCTAATCTTAATCAAGATTAAGTTTCGGGCTAAGGAAATTATCCTAGCACTTTCCTCTTTTCACACCATGCTATGTTGCAGTTCCAGTAACTTTTGATTCAAAAAAAATGTTCTATCTAAAAGTGGGTATTTACCTAAGAGACAAAATGTTTAATCTAATTTACCAGTGTCCAAGTCAGGGTTTCCAGCAATAACAACAGTACAGGAGGAAAAACTTGTTTTAAACGCAGTGCAATACAGTAGCTTTACCTATTTGAGGATCTAGGGGCACTTTACCCAGGAAGGAAACATTTAGGTTCTGGCACATCTTCTCTGCCCCTCCAGTAGTCGGGGGAAAGATCTGAGATTCATTCTGGGACAACGTGAAAATTAGAGTTAAAATACTGCAATTCGGAGAGCGAGGTGTTTTCGGAGCAATGTTTTATATACAAACAATGTCAAGATAAAAAATGCTGTGAAATACAGATAGCCTTACCTTGCACTTAGGACATATAAAGCCACTCATATTTTCCACAACCCCAATGATCGGCAGTTTCACTTTATGGCAGAAATTGATCTCCTTCCGAACATCCTGAAGCGATACTTCCTACAAATACGAGGACACACTGCTATTTTGGCGGTAATGTTTTGATGCTGAACCCATTAAGTTACATCCTTAGAGCTATTTTAAAGAAAGTTCATAATCATTACTGCTCTCTTTGTATTTTGAAGAATGTAAACCTGTGTTATGTGCTCTAGCAACAATTCTGTGTGTAGCAACAGAACAGGTACAACGGTTCTAGCCTACCGAATGTGGTTCTATTTTGAAATCTGACTTGACTCTAGTAAAGATTCAGCCATATTTATGTTTTATCTCATATCTTTAGTTCTTTAAATGTAACTTTTTCACATTTTCAGTTTGCAGAAAGACCCCTGGCATTCTCAACAGAGCAGGCAAGGACAAGAACCATCAGGCTTACACTTGTTCTCTCTTTTCAAATTAGATTTCAAATAGCTTATCATGCTCTCAGACTTTTTGCATATATGCCTGACCTCATTCAGTTCTCCCGTTCCCTTCTCCTTCCCTCACCACCTATCTGATATCGCCCTCAGCATTTCACGTCCTTTACATTTTATTCTTTCAGCTGTTGTGGAAATACCAGGTGTCTCTGGCTAGTTTGATCTTCCGTTCCTTTCCAAACCAGGCTTTAAAACCTATGTTTGTATTTGACTTATTCCGAGTTTCAGCTCTCCAGGGCCTGATTTTTCTTTTAAAAACACACATCTCAAAGTTGCCTTCTAGAGGCAACAGGCTACTTCACGTGGTGTCAAACAATGCACGCCTTATCACCTAAAAACTAAACCTCCTACCGACTTCTGAACATTAAGCCGTTAGCAAGTAAATTACAAATTGGCAGTGATGTGAACTCTAATCTCGAAGAAGGAAGTGAAATACCGCACTTCCCTTCACCCCGCAGATCATGACGGCTTTTGATTGTGAACTGCTCAGTGGTTTAGTGACCCACTCAGATCCCCTACTCCACCGGGACACCCACCTAACTCATAAACCATCCAGCTGCAGGCACAAAACAAGAAAGTCAACTCCCTCAGATTCTGGACCGTCATTTCTCTGAAGTGAAACAGAGACTCTAAACCAAGGATTGGCTTTAACGGCCACGATGCTTCTATCAATGGAAATTAAGTTCTCATACCTGAGGGGTAGTGATTATAACAGCACCATCTATGTGCGCTGCACTGAGGTACTGCACGATAGATAAGTGTTCATCTGATGTTCCTGGAGGCGTATCTACAATCAGGTAGTCGATTTCACCCCAGTCCACGTCACGAAGAAATTGTTTGATCAACCCTGAAAGAAAAGATAAGAATGTGGACGAGAGAAAAAAGTATCTCCCTATATTTTAAATTTGAGGGTCTACTTCAAATTTTATAGTCTAGCTGTGCAGATTCTTCTGACTTGTCAACTTAAGTACAGAAATGCTTATTTTGCCAAGGCTTTAAAAAAACCCAACCCAATACAGCATTTAACCTTCTAACTTCATCAAAGGATACGCTCAACTAAAGAAAATAAGTAACCAGTCACTCATTTTTTCCTATACCTTACTATACTATATTTACATTATTAATTAAACAAGCTCATGATACTAAATCTTTCAAGTACATAAATTGTTGTTGAAAACACTTGATACACACCATTTTTTTTCGGTCCTCTCCAGATGACAGCATCATCAGGACTACTAAGCAAGAACCCCACAGACATGACACCTAGGTTTTCTTCAACATACTAAAAAAGAAGTAGAGAATCTCAGTAGAGCATATGGAACAGTAAAGAAAGAGTAGAGAAACCAACTCTAAACCCAGGTTTTACAGAAAAAGCAGTCTGGAGGTGGGGGGAAGACATTAAGAAAATAAAGGCAGAGAACCTTACGCTTCTCTTTTATCAAAGGGCATCGAAAACCGCAATTTTGGTGCAACGCTCACCAGCTACATTCACAGACTGAAAAAAATCTCGTTGCCGTTAAGATTTACGGTGGTTTATGGAATCACTGGAGACAGCGTAAGGATAAAAGCAGCTTTCCCTCTCAGCACCAAGCTGCCTTTTTAACAGCGTACACACTAAAGGTGATCTTTACACAACCAACACTCCTGCAAAACTTTCCCTGCGTTTTCTACAGATTAATGAGATTTCTCCTGCGTGTCAGTTACCCCTTGTCTGTCACGGAAAAGGTGACATACTGTACAGCTGCATGATAACCAAAACCAACGAAATCAAGTAACATATTTATTGCCCGTAGTATAGTAGGAAAGCCAGTAAACAAGAGATACTTAAAATAACGAATCTATTTTAGAAACGTAGTATTATTATGATGAACAAAACAAATTTAACACTCCGATCTATACAGCCTATATCCGGATTCTACAGGATCTGGCTATTGACGTCATTAGAAAAGGAATTAACAGAAGTACCCTCTGCCCCTCCCTCACCGGTTTTTCACTTTATAAGACAGAGCCTAACCTGAACAAACCCAGCAAACTTTCTGAAACAGCTGCACCAACTTACCACCGGAGACCATCCAGATCCACTCTGGTGAACCTGAAAATTGACGTGATGCATAAAGTTACATTAGAAATAAATACAGACGTTACATAAAACGTGAACGTAAGTCTTTTACGGGTAGATATCCTGCCTATAGTACAACACCGCTTTACTGGAGCAGCTGAGTCAAAAACTGCGGAGGGCCAGATCCCCATTAATAAGTAAACGATAACTGTTCAACCCTTTTGCAAGAAATTTACCCATGACTTCATGTATTTATATGAAGTATTCTAGGGCTGATAAAGAGCATCGTGCTAACATCACTTAAGTTTTAAGTAGTCACGAATATGTGGCTGATACGCAGCAAACGTTGGTTTGCAGAACCGCTTATCCTGAAAGCGGACAACTCTTCTACGGACTAAATTACGCTGAACTTCTCCATCTCACCTTTTTTATTTCCCCACCTGTTACCACACACGTTTCGCAGTATGCTGTCCTTTTAGGAGCTTTAAGTCTACAAAACCCTGAAACGTTAATGAAAAATTGAGCAGAAATCCTTTGAAGAACATGCTCGAGCATTCACTTACCTGTTCTCCTTCCAGACCCATCATTTTAGGGATTGACGGCCCACAGATATCTACGTCCAGCAGAGCAACCTGGAAAACAAACCAACCAACCCAGCCCGCTGCAAACAAGCTCGCACAGGACTGCTTCCAAAGCCCAAGGCACGCAAGGAAAACACAAACAATAGCACAGGAAGCGAGTTCAAACCCGTAACGAGAAGGGGAACACGATCAGCGCAGCCATGCCCCGCCCGGCTATCCCCGGTGTGCCGCGGGGCCGGTGCTCGCCCTGCCAGCTCCTCCCGCCCGCGGCTCCGGCACCCTCCGCCTCCCGGCTTCAAACGGCAGC
>NW_008824900.1:4611857-4621241 GCF_000699105.1 Pygoscelis adeliae | reverse complement strand
TCCCTGCGGCGGGCAGCCCTGCAGGGCTCGGGCTCAGGCCCCTGCCGGCTGCGAGCGCCGGCCTCCGCAAGCAGCTTCCGCGTACAGGGGCCGGCAGGGATCCCCGGGAGAGGGGCTAAGCAGAGCCGTTGCTGACAGCAGCGCGTTCCTAAAGCCGCGCTGAAATTTCTCCACTAGAGCGGCATTAGGTAGAAGCAATTGACAACGGTGCCACAAAACCATTTCAGTACCCAAATCCTGATGTCACTCGAGGGACCTGCATGTCCTGGGAGCCGCCCCGGGTGGGTTTTGTGCCGTTCACCCACGTCAGCCGCTAGAAGGAGACGTGCTCCACCGGTTGGGTCAGCTTGCCTTGAAAGCGTTGGAGATTGATGCACTCCTGTGTTTCAGAAGTTTTACAGCTAGGAGACGAGGTATCATTTCAGTAGAATCATGCCACTGCTGTATGTCGTAGCAATCCTGAATGTATTAATTCCTGTGCCTTGCTGGTAGACAATTTCTGTTAATTTAATGGGTACATTCAGTGGGAAGATTATTCTACCTTAACTTGGCCAATCAACTTCTGAGCAATCAGATAGCCACTGTATTTGGTACGTAAAAATTAATGAAATAAATTAATAATAAATTAATTTTCCAAACCAAGGAAGCGTGCGCGCCAGCCTGTGATGTAGTCCGGGCCTTATTACTGGCCACCTCATCCCAACCACTGCTGCCTTTCTGCCTCTCCCGTGGTCGTTCCCGAGCACGGCCTCGTCCTCTCTCCCGTTCGTAACATCACGGCCAAAGAACTGAATTACAGGCTGCAAACGTCGGTGATTACTCCTGGCACCGCTCATCACCCCAGCAGACGCTGACAGCACACCTGGCTAAAAGCTGCCTGCGTAAACTGCAATTCTAAAACCACCTAAAGAGACCAACCCAGAATCCCCCACAGGGGGTACCTTACCGACGGTCAGCAAAAGACAATTCCTGCCTCAAAATGCTTACACTCTACATAGAAATGAGCACTAAATCACGGAACCATACTTAGTCTTATGAGGAGGAAAATGTTTTTCCGAGATCTTTGACAACGGATCACAGATTTGACAATTTCACCTTCCCTTCAGTTTCCCATTACCTACGTATAAAGTTCTCGCAATACTGTTCTGATTAAAACGCTGTGGACGCCCAGCCATTGTAGCTGCAGCAACAGCCATCTGAACACCTGTTACACGAGTAAAACCTAGGTGTTCAGAAAAAGGCATTAAAGAGTGTAACCACTTTGCTTTGGAAAATGCACACCATACATTCACGTCCTTTAAAGAAGTTTTCAGTTTTTCTCCTGGAGATGCACATAACAGGTACGAGCCTCGAAACAACAGCCCCTCTTGTGGCTACTTCCCGTGAGACAGACTGGCTTACTCCTGAGACAGGGCCCATGAATTCTAGTTCAAAAACCACCGATGGTAACTCCGGCTCGAGAGAAAGGCAGGTTGGGGCGGTGGTTTTGGAGGAACCGTGAGTGAACCAGCACGTTTCCTGCTCGCAAAGACTCCTGTTGCTTTGGTGGAGGGTGCTGTAAAAAGAGTATTCTTCTGATTTGAGCACAGTCAGGAGTCTCAAGAATTCCCATTTCTAACTGATTAGTCCCAAAACTTTATTGTTTTAACATACAAGTGTTTAAGTTACTATTTAAATCGGTCTTGCCTTGGAAACACAATATATAGAAAAGAGTATCTGGTAATATTTGGAAAGGTACCAGCACATCCTGGTGTTAAATCTGTCTTTTTCTGAGGAAAATACTACAGTTATCTTTTTATGAACACTCTCCACTTCAACAACTGCAAGCTTTTTAGAAAGAACACTCTGGGGGAAAAAAAAAACCACAAAAACTTTTGAATAACGGTCCACCTACAATAAAACCGTAGAAAAAAAATCTTAAAATACATTTAGTTAAGGTATTTGATGAGTTTGGCCTCTGTTTTTCAGCCATTAATAAATAGGCTATTGCCCATTTTCCATTTCAAGTATATTTACCTCAGGTAAACGCTCATCATCACTTGATATTTGTACAACTTCCGTACTTACTGCCCTGTAACTACATTCTATGGGAAACTAATGAAAAAAATGTTATGTGGAGGTGGATCCAAATGTTTAAGCAAATTCAAATGTCTGGGGTGGGAGGAACTGGCCAGTAAGACGTATCTGAGAAGTTTATACTGTACCTTTCCTATGAAAAATTTGGCTCTGTTCTAGACCACAGCTCAGTACAGCACTTTAGGTCTGTGCTTCCTTTCAAACATATGGATTAGATTCACTGATGTCAGCAGGACTTTCACATTTTAAACTGAGGTATGTGTTCAAATATTTTTCTTTTGGGGCCAACAGATCATTTCCTGTTCCCAAAGTTACATAGAACATTCCCAACAAAAAGCACCAAAAAGGAAAAGCGAATCTCCTCCTCAGCACCCCCCTTCCTCCAAGCCAGCAAGGGCTCTTCGTGCAGGGGTATCTACCTGGGCAAAAAATAGGCTCCATATAGTCTTTGAGTCAGGCTGAACTCAGCGGTGAACTCTGCCAGCACTCTTGCAGTCTCTTGTGCTCGGGAATAACTTTACCCTCCTGGGCAGCTGCTGCGAATTAGTTCCATCAGTTATTGCAAGAGGGAAGGTTTCTGTGTGCGTGAGCACTTGCAGTGTAAATCTTACCCTGTTTATAGACCCCAGTCTGGTGCCTGTCCACTGCGTGTGGCTCCACTGCCCGTACCTCACCTCCCTACAGGTAGCACTTACAGTTGTACGTATTTTAAACATCATGAGAAGATAAATTTAACTTACGATGACCATTTGTTTAAAACTACCTCTACTTTTTTTAGCTGGGGTGTAATGTCATGCTAGCTTTCTGAGACAAGATATGCTGTAATGTAATGCATAGCTATACATATATATTTCATTTCCCCAGCTTGAAAAAAAGGTTAACAAGCTGTTTCATATTTATATATCTGGAGAAGAAGAAATGATGGCAATTGTCGTGCATTCAACCTAGAAGAAATCTGTGTTGATTTAAGGACTCTTAGGGTAGTGAAATACAGTGCCTAATTACACATCATTATTTATGTTCAAAATTCTTGGCACAGAAGATGGGTCACAATGCAATTTTAGAGCACCGGATTTCAGAAAGAGTTTTTTGCCAGAGAGGCCAGAAGGCTGAAAGGAAAAATTAGAACGGGAGGTTATCTGAGAAGTTGCTCAACACTTTAAACTGGAGAAAAGTCATCATCAGAGGAAGGTCCCTCCATCTTTTATACTTTTTATGGAAGATGAATACAGTTGAGGGGAAGAGCAAAGCCCAAAATAGTTATACTGTTTTTTTGTCTGTTTGGACCAAACCATCTGCAGAGATCAGTAGGCAATCGTTAGAGATGATCCCCAGAGTCTGTGTTTCGGTTCAGAAGGTTTGTTTCCACTGCTGCATTTCCCTGCAGCCACTAACTGATATACGCGAACCACTCTGAAGTAAAACTTTTATTTCATTTCGCTCAAGGTAAGCTCACTGAAGGTAAACCTACAGACCCACCCAGAGTGACCCTTCGGCAAATCCCTCTGCACTACAACCAAATAGTCTCACATCACGTCTAGACCTCGGGGTCCCAACACGCACAGTGCTGCTCTGCGGGGGAAAGCACTGCTTCTTTGTGGGAAAAGCAACGTGCCCTAGGACAGGAGGTACAAACGGAGGCCCCCTGGAACGCTGGAACCCAGGCGGGTTTCAGCCTGGTGGCGAGGCGGAACAGCCCTCGGAGCTCTGTGACACCTCCACTGTGTCATAAAGCACTGCGCAGCCCCGAGAAGGGTGGCAGAGGCCCCGGGGCTGCTCAGAGTGGCTGCGTATGCCGGACAGCCCGAGGGCGGCTGCCTGAACCCAGTGCAGGATGGAGTTTCTGGGGACCACGCAGCTAGCCAGTTACTGTGGCACAAAGAAGAGGTGCCTGTTCCCGGATCTAGCTCCCACCAGCACCACCAAGGACACCTATCAGTCCTACTACCTACCAGGCTACCGCTGCCTCAGCTCCTGGAGGCCCAATCTGCTTCACAAAGTGGTTTCGGTCCCTCCCAGCTCTGACAAGCAATTTAATCCCACTGGGCGGCCGCCCACTATTCTGCCTGCATCACGTTCTACCCTGCATGCCCGCTACAGCACTCGTGACTGGCACCATGCGAACATGGTTCAATTAAAAGGCTCTGAAGCCTCCAGGTACTCGGCTGGTAGACTGAACGCTGATTCAATGAGACTGATCCAAGATAAGGATCAACTGACTTATCAGATGCAAGAAGACAGTAGAAGAAACCTGGGAGAGAGGATCTCTAACATTGATTTCTGGAGATCTGAGCTCGTCTACGAGCTAGAGTGTCTGCTGAAAGAGACCCAAGCCTTGGAAACAGCAAAGAAGCGGCTCGAATGTGCTGCAGATGAAATGCAAGGACCACTGAAGGTAGGTTTGACACAGCTAGTTATTTCATGACTGTACTGCAGAATGGGTAAAGAAAGTGGCTTTAACTCTGTTGAATACCAGTACGACTTTTACTGTTATCATCAAGACAGATCTTGGTGAACCATTACCTTCAGTAAGAAGGAAACCTGGCCACCATGGGCTTTATATATAAAAGTCAACAAAGGAACCTATCAAGATACTTCTATGCCCTCTTTTCCTTCCTTTCTGCTTCAGGCTCCAGGAAGCTGTCTCCCTCAGGCACTGGCTGGTCAGCTCAGTACATTACAGGAGAGCAGAAAACGGCCCTCTAAGCTGCAATAGCCCGATATTCTTATCTAGCTCTGGGTTTTCTGCTATTGCTTGGTGAAAATAATATTTTCACTTAGGATAGCATATAATTTGTGTTACATTTTGAAGTTCTCCAGAATCTTAAAGGCAAATTAATTGCAACAGAAAAAGCCACAGTAATATAAGTCAATGAATGATGCTAGCAAAACCTCAAAAACATGCAAAAACTAGAGTCAAAGTTCTCTCATAAACATCAGGAGTATTGCTGATGGAAGCTATGTCTATCAGAAATGTTTCTAGGCAAGTACAAATAGAAAACTAAAATTCAGTATTCAATAATGACTTTTTTAGTTGTCTCTGTACTGATTCAGAGTGGCAGGCTGAGGATGCTTTCTATTCAGGGAACATTTTCTGCTGAAAGTCTTTGTGCCAGCTAATGCTGTTTCATTTATTAGTATGGTTCTAAACAAGTAGATGAGACATTAAGAGTGAAGTTAACCTGCTGGGGCAGGTTAACTGAATTCCCTCGTCAATGACTGTAGTTATGCAGTCATTCTCTTGTATAGGTATGAAACTTCCAAACTTTGGCATTGGGTAAGGGAGGATGAGGGGAGATGAGAGTAAAGGATTTTGCTATGGATGAGTGTAGAACAACACAGGTGTTTTAATCCACACAATTTACAACAAAGCTTGGGCATGTTGAGATGTAGGCCTTGCTGCACATTAATAAGCAGCTAATCAAATGGCAGCTGTGGTGGCAGCTAATCCTTAAAAGTACATATTAACAGGTAAGTAGGAATGAGCCACTAAGACGGATCAGTTGAGCGCAATTAGGCCACATCCTATTCTGTTCCAACCTCAATAGATGGTCATTACTTGACGTGTCAGCTCAGTGGCCCCTTCAGCAAGGTTCAAGGTTTCACTCTACAACGCGGTACTGAGCCTATTGCAAATGTTCCTTGGTTTGCTTGCAGATAGCCCTAGAATGCTTGTACCACCGTGAGAAGCGGAAGGGTATAGACTTAGTTCATGATGATGTGGAAAAGAACCTCATAAAGGTAAGACCAGACTTATTAGTTTATTTTTCAAACTGTGGAAATAACTAAAATCCAACTAAATATTTATCAGGGTAAAAACATTGCAATAATTTCTTCCTTTCGTTCATTTGGAAGACTGAGGGGGGGAAAAGAGGAAGAAATTTGGTAAAACCATATATATTGGGGATGGTTAATGTTCTATTCATCCTTCCCAGAGCAAAAGGAATAGCCTAGCATCCTTGTGAGGTCTTGTCCAGTTCTATCTTCCCTGATCCTATAAAACAAGGTAGAACATTTCTCAGGATTGTTTTCTGGGCCACGGTCTATAAAATCTCAGAAGTTCTTAGGGCTTACAATATAAAATGCTGGTTTACTGCCTTGCTATATATATAGTGTTACTGAACAAAGAAAATGAGGTGGATAGTAGTGATTGCTAAATCTTTTAAAAAAAATCAAATCACATTTTGCTAACATATTTGAAAGAATTTATATTGGATGTGTATGAGAACAAAAAGAACATTATGGGACAATGGCATTGCTTCAAGCACTTTTCTGGATTGATAGATTGCAGAAGGACGTGCAGACCACTTGGATAACTGAGATGCTTGTTCAGAGCCTACAGCCTGGAACTTGGAGTTTTAGAGCTTTAATGAAGAATCAAGGAGTTAATATATATTAGAGCTTAAGTATTTCAGCACTTAATTTAGCATGAGAATTCAGGGTAAGATGAAATACTGCTACATGTCCACATGAACAGATGAAAAAACTATTTTTTCAAAATGAAAAATAAAGGCTATTTGCCTGATGTCCCCAAGCACTGCTCTGACTATGGAGCAGGCTAGATAGTGACAATAAAGGACCACAAAGGCTTGTTTTGTAGTAAGAGGAAAGCCAGTTCTAAAGTTGCTGTCACTCCTACACATACCACACAAGTACAGAGACAGAGCCTGTATTTTTAAATTTGCGGTGTCTTAATGACTTCAAAATAATTTAAAACACTTTACTCCCTGTTTCAAAAGTCACAAAACTACACACTTATGTAAGAGGGTATGTCGGGCTAAAACAGAGTTTTTAAAAAGGAAAGAGGCTGGAACACCATAACATTGTTTGAGGGACCGTATTACCATGTTTGTGTAGTTTTCAGTGTGGTCAGTTTGAGTATTTTTTATTTATTTTAAGATGAGTGGAACCTGGCTTTGAATTTCTTTGACCAACATTTATAGTTTTGAAGAATATTACAATATACTTCCTTAGGGAGTCTGTTTCTGAAATCAGATATTTTTTCAACCTACTCCACTATTAGCAAAATATTTGTATTGTTCTAGAAAAATGTAGAAGTAGTTAGACAGGGTAGTTTAATGGATTAAGGTTCATGTTTCAAGTATCTTCATTACACTTAAGCCAAACAAAATTTGACTTTATGTTTATTAGAATGACCTCATCCAATAAAATCTACTAACGTGTTTGATATAATATAAAAAGCCCTACAAAACCAAGTAAAAAGATACAACTTTGTAGCACTGAGGAAGAGAGGGACCAAAACATGCATCCTTTCTTGACCTACATTGCATTTGAGATATGTGAGATGGTTGCAACATCTAGAATGCAGAATAAAAAAGATAAATTCACTAAAACAAATGAAGTTTGATGAAAGCACTGACACCGTGTATTTTCCACTGTAGGAGGTTGATGTATTCAAGGACTGTCAAGAAATATTGACAAAACTTGCGCAGAAAATCAGTAAACAGTTGGGGTAAGACTTTATATTTAATTCCTGTTTTAAAGATAGGAAAGCTGAATTCAGTGTTGGCTAGTATCTAATGACAGATTGAAAATAGCAAAGGCAACATCAGAGACTTAGCCTGTTAGATGCTCATTGCCCTCCACTTCTAATTCTTACCAAGGATAGAATTTGTATGTTAAAGTGCAGAAGAGCAATACTTACCATTTAAAGATGACTGTGACTCAATTTTTAAGTCATGTTTAATCTGAAATCCTTCATTAAAATCAGGGACACCAAAATTATAGCTTAGTTGTGCCAATGTTGCTATGTGGCACATTGGAGCAAGCTTCAAAGGGATTTTTTTTTTTTTTAATTACAAAACTAAATTCAAAGGAAAATTATTATTGGCAAAAGAAAGAGGAATCTAAGCACATCATAAGGTATGAGATGAGTTATGGAATGGACTTAAATTATTTTGATGTATATTTATATATGTTTTTGTTATGGGAGGCCTTGGAATTTATTTTATTTCTTTGACAGTACACAAATAAATGCAAATTATATTTAAGTCTTATAATTTAATTTGGTAAAACTATTCTGAATACAGTGTTCTGTTAACTACACAGAACTGATACAAATTTTAAAAAGCATGTTTGTATGACATGATTCTCAAAAGAAACAGTTCAAGTACTCACAGGGAAGATAAAATTGTACAGTTCTTGATTAATACATTACAGGAGAAAAAGACATTAGTAGATTTTATAAACAATTGCTCTTATTAATGGCACTCAGGACTCACATGAGTCAGGCTAGATGTATTTCTGCAGTTCATCCCACTACTATAATATACTGGGTATATGACCAGATAAAAGCTAAATTCATATTTGGTGGCATGAGCTCTGTCTCGCTCTTCAGGCTGGCATTTCTTATTACCTTTGACTCAGTTCTGTCACCACATCAGGCAGACCGATAGTAATGCCAATTGACAAGTACGTCACGGAAACGGCAATATTTGCAAAAAACGTCAATATGTCTGCCGTCTCCCTGATGCACTGGAAAGCAAGACTTTCTTTCTTCATCCATATTACTCCCATTCTAGCCCAAGGTCTGCCAGGCCTTCCCTCCTTTTGGAAAAGCCAAAGGAGATTAAGTTACTCCAACAATTCCTCGTGGGTAAGAAAGCAAAGATGGAAAAACATATTTCCCTCCTTGTGATCAAGATGAGCAGAAATAAACAGATTTTCCAGTGATGTACAATTTGAATTATGCTAAGTGAATTTGTCCCCCAAATCAGGAGAGATGGGAAACCACAACTCCGGTCTGCCCTTTTCTTTCTCATTTACAGCTTTGCTAGCATGAAGGTTGTCACTGAAAACCTCCCTCCCTTTTGCTCTGAGGCTTTCCTTCATGCCACCCAACTACCTGTTGTTTTTCACCATTGTGGTTGTCTGTCATCAAAATGACAAACATTATTAAATGCAGCGAGTTAAATGCAATTCTTTGAGGAATACTCTCTCGAGGCTGAAAGAGATGAATGGGACAGCAGCTCCCTCTAGCTAAATTACAGCACCAAGCATTTTCAAGCCACTGTAAATGCCAACAAACTATAAAATGAAGCATTGTAGGAAGCCAATGGAAGCAATTAGCTATTTAGCACAACAGCATTAAAGGTGGTTCAGATTAAGGTAATTCTTTCCCCTTCACAGCATCAACAGAGATGCACAGCATGCCCTGGAGCAGGATCTTTCTGACAAAAACTCAGCCCATTTTATTGATGAGAAGTGCTTTAACCTGAGGAACACATCGGACAGCATCAACTTTTATCATGGAGTGGAGAAAGCAGATGGGACGTGAGTACGAGTGGC
>NW_008824900.1:4595234-4611825 GCF_000699105.1 Pygoscelis adeliae | reverse complement strand
GATGTAAGAGCCTGATTACAGCACGAGTCCTAGCCTTACCTTTGAGAAGTGATATAGAATGAAGTAGCTTCTCTCTCGGTATGGCCCTATCTTTCCTTGGTGTGAAACCCTCCATCATCCTCAATTATTCTCTGCCTCCTAACAGCTGCCATTGTTGGAGGCCAGGCAGAAGCTGGCAGTTTGCAGCACCTACACCGTTGATGTGCAGTGAGCTGTGTTTTTCAGCAAGGATGATCATTTACAACTGCGTTGCAGCTGACTCCTTGCCCTCAAACTCCTTTCTGCAGATGTCTCCCTTTGGTTTTGATTTATACTGTTCTGTGGCCGTTGGGTTTCAGAACCACATCTAATCAAATTAAAGTGCAGCTAAGGTGTGCAGTTAAGTGCAATGTGGTAAACAGCATGCAAGTGTACAGCAAGGACTACATATATTTTCCGTAAAAATAGCTTGGGTTATTTGGAAATTAGGCCATCAAGCTATACAGAGGTATGTATTAAAGAGGATGATCACAAAGATTTGGCATAGCTTTAGCATTACAGACTGAACTAAAAAAATCACTGAACTAAAATGTCCCAATTGTATACAGTTTTAAAACTGTTTATTAGTAGTGGCCTCATCAAGACCTGCATCCAATCCAAAAGCAATAAGCGAAGCAGCTTGCAATAGAGGGCAGTGTTTTTGTGCTAATGACTTGTTAGTTCCTTTATTGCTCTTTAACACAGCAATATTTGAATGGTGAATGTACTCCACAATCTCAAATGATGACGACTCTGTCTTGTCGAAGGAGAATCTTCTGCTTCTCATTAAAAGATCACCTCATTCACTACTGAAATGAGGGCATATCTGAAGGAAACTTGGCAGGCATTCTGCTGACTCCAGTAACACTACCTACTTTTAGGATTAGCAATGAATAAAATTATCCTTGTCAGCTCTGGTAAAAAGCAGATTCACATGGATAAGTTTTACAGCCCTTTTCCTTTCTCACCAACCATTATCCAAAGAAATGCCATTTTTCATTAACGTTTTCCTGAAACCATTTGGCAGACTGAGACATACCTGCAGCACTCAGGAGCAGAGCAGGTGTTTTCTGCCTCAACAGAGCCAGCCAGATAAATTCCAGTCTGAAAAAGCAATGTTAAAGAACAGATTAAGTACTAAGTACTTCAGATAGTCAAGATGGAAACCTACTTGAAAATTTAATTTTCTGATGAGAATATGAAGTGGGGGGGGGGGGGGGGGGGGGGGGGGGGGGCGAAAAACCCAACTCAAACCAAATACCCTGCAGAAAGTATACTGAGATTGTCTGGATCAGTAGTTGTAAGTAATGTCTGCTCAGGTTTAGCACACTGATTTATGCACTTTACTGTGGTATCATGTTGGTTACCTGAAACTGCCTAAGTAAGTGTGTGGCACTAAGGAATTCCAAATCGTTTGGGAAGATCAGTACTTCCGTTTGGAGGGAGAGGAATACCCTATGAAAAACTGAAAAAAGGGCCCCTGCAAAAACAAGCACTGACAAAATTAACTTTTTCTTTTTGCATCCCTTAATATTTATTCTCAGTGTTCAATTAAAATCTGAAGTCAATGTGAAACTCAATAAATAGTGACCTGTCCCTGCAGAGTTTAACATACAGGCATAATTCTTAGAAGGAAGTTGTATGTGGAGAAAGAAGTCTAAATGCAGGCAGAAGTTTGTCTCAGTGTTTCAGTTTGGCAAGTAAAATATCTGTACCTTTTCATAAAATGCACTAAATATTTCTGGGTGAAGGCAGAAGTGACCTAGTAGACTAAACAGCGTATTAAAGAAGGTGGTGAATTTAACTCCAAAGAGAGTAGCTTATGCTGCACCAGTTTTCAAGCCAGGGGCTCAGGCTGCAAGTTGAGAGCCCCCCAGACTCCCAGTTTGGAGAGACCCGAGTCTGGGATTTATGTTCATAATTATGTTAATTATGATAATGAAGGCCATCTATGAAGCTTGGACACAAAACCAAGCATCCCAAAGTTTGTTTACATACAGGACATTACAGCAGGAACATTAATGGGTGGCATTTTTCAGTGCAGGAGCCCTATATTCAGTCTTTCTCTGTATATTCATAGGCTTTTCCATAGCAGAGCCATTTCTGCTTGTCTCATAGATATTACTAAATTTAACTGTAACAGCTGTGTAAATTAAAGCAGAGGTGTTCATTTTAACACATGGAGAAGCAAGAGGATGGAGATATTTATCAAATGACACAGAAGGACAGTGTTGGGGCTGGGAGAAAATTCCAGTTCTCCTTACTCCTAGGTCAGTGCCTTATCCATTTTCCTCCCATCATTCCTTCTGATGATGAAGGCTACTAGGATGTTAGAGCCACATGCTTTATTATATAGGTCTCATCTATCTCATGAGGTAGGGCTGCTCTGATAGCAGACCAGAGCTGTCTGAAGAGCTCTGTAACAATCCTTTCTCCTTTGGCTTCTTGCTTATTTTCCCTAAACTAGGTTGGGCTTTCATGTTCTCCCGTGGCTGGTGACACACAACTCGGTTTCCCCAGGATAAATGTTTGGATTCACAAAAGTAGATGGTATTTGAATCTAATCTGATGGTGTGCAATGTGCAGGAGATCATGCTAAATAATCTAATAATCCATTAAGGCCATAAGCACTCTGAACCTTGACACAGAGAAACGTGTCAAATTTCAGCTGAGATACAGCAAGTAGGAATTCAGACCATCACCTAATCTGTTAAAGACAGGAAGAAGCTGCGTTGTTGATATTCATACCTGATCCTGAAAAACTATTTTTAAGCATCAGTAAACAAAAAGTATGCAAGAAAAGGTCATTCTTTATACAGCAAAACATAAACCTACTTACTTTGGAGTTGATGCCAGGGCCACTAAGACCTTTAGTTAGCAGCTACAATATTCAAGTAAGTCATAGAAACTCTGTCGAAGCAACAGCTCTCCAAAATCTTCACTTGTTGTTGCCAAATCTTTGGCTTGTAGAGGAAAAAAGAAAAAAAAGTGGGTATGAAACCCATAAAATCACCTGATATATGTGATTACACAGTTTGCACAGTTCAATGGATGAACGCTTAGTGTAATTCAGTGTTATTATCACTGAACAGAAAATAGCTCGCCTAAGCTTTTATTTTTTTATTTTCCCCTTATTTTAAATTTCTTACTAGTGTTTCAGTTCCTGCAACATGGGCTAAATTTAGTGAAGACAATATCAGGTGCTCTCAACATGCAAGGGCCAACTCTGTCAAGCTCCGAGAGGAGGCAGAGGTTGGACTGGAGAGCACATCTGAGGAGATGTGGAATCATTTCATCAGTACCAACTTGGCCTTCAACAATCGTATTGCTGAAGTAGCTGATGCAAAGAACAAACTCCAAGCACAACTGGCCAAGGTAAGATTCACTAATCGTTAGCAGCTGCATATTATCTTAGTTGTACCTGAAAGGCATAGAAATCTTCTCCAGTGTTTACATCCTTCCTGAATAAGCACCTCCTCAAAAGATACACCTGTATTACCTGTCCTCAGATAGTGCATTTGAATCACACAGCCTGAGAAAAGCTCACGCAAAGACAGGCAGACTGACAAGATGACAAGGTTTTACAAGGAACCGTGCAACATCTGTCCATAATCACACACTGATTATTTTCATTTGCAACTTACATGTTTAAAGTGGGGAAAGATATCTTACATGGTATTTTTTTTCAATTTTACATTTATAGATGTTATTCCCTGGCCATTTCCTGATACACAAATAGTACATGAATTACTTTTTTTGTTTGTGGTTTTTTTGTTGTTGTTGTTAAACAGTGAACTAACTTTGGAAAGCGTGCACATAAAAAGCCCCACAAACAGCAGCACATTTATCTGTTTTAGAAGAAGCAGAAGACTAAGTTTTTGCACTTTCATTTTGCAGCAGCAAGGGAAGAGCTCTAAATTAACCAAAATTTAGAAGTATTTACATACAGAATGTCATTTTGTCTACCTTTGACACCTAAGTTCCAAGTTTGCCTCTCTCTTTTGATAAATACATTTCCACATCTTTAACCTGAATTTTGGCCTGGCTGTGGTCGGAAACAGCCTGATATTTCGGAGCGGGCCAGACAGCGAAGTTTTCAAACATTTGTTCTGCCTTTGTCTTCACATTATACAAAGCAGAAATGGCACAGAAGGAGACAGACCTGTATTAATCTCTATCTGTATTGCCTTTTCAGTAAGTTTTCACTGAAATAAGTGATGTGTTGGAAGTGTATTAGTTGAATTTTAAAATGTATTCTGAAGTTAAGAAGAGGTGCTGCCTTTGTACTGACAGATAAAATCTGTTAAGCTAGCAAGACTCCCTGTGTTACTTTCATATGACTTCAGTCAGAGTTCAGTAAGTTCTTCCGTTAAGACTCTTTCTCTAATAGAGGAGCCTCATGTTCACTCATTTGTTTCAATGCACATTTGGAAACAATAGAGTTTTCCTGCCATTCTATTTGCCATAAGTAGTTTAAGATGTTTTCAGTTTATTTTTAGGGACTCTTAGGAAAGTGCAAACTAACCAGCTAAATATGTGAAGTCACAGCACATAAATTAATGTTTTCTTTTTTTCCCCTGCTTATAAAGCACGAAGGATGTTGAATGTAGTTTTTTGTGTGTTTTAGACTGTATATGATTTAGCCAACTACAGCACTTTATCCCTGAGTTGGCCATACATACAAGTTTCTCACGGATTTAAATCTATGAACATTTGCTTCACATTTTCCATTGACCTTTTCTAATGCTTTTAAGTGCCCCTTTTATAAAAGAACTTCTAGCATGAGGTAACACAGGGTGCACATACAGAATCACAAAGTGCATTGTGAGATATCAACATATGAGCAGGGATTTTGTCATGGGGTCCAGCTGATACTATGACATAACTGCTGACAACTGGTATATAATAGGGGAAAAAAATTATGTCCCTATACTGTTATACCATTAAATAGCAATAATAAGCTAGCCAAAGAAACTTGACTAATCATATCTGTATAAAGAATAATTAGCTTGTATGGTACACATGGATAAAAAAGTATCAAATAAGATTGCACTCTATGAACTAATGCTGCTGTTACTGCTGAGTTACTAGTTAGCACATACATAGCAGAGATACTTTACTCATTACAAACTCCATAGTAATGTAGTTACATCAGAATAACAAAATGCTAGAGGAGAAGAAAACTGCATATGCTGGTGAGGAGTAATTCAGGCTAGTCAGTGTTGTCAAAGGAAAGGAAAATACAATAGGTTTATTGAGCAAAACCATTGCTGGTTAAGATGTGGGTGAAGTTATATGGTAGAAGTCCTGTTAATTCTCTTGCTCATGACCACACCTCAAAAGGACAAGCGGAATGAGAAGGCGAGTGAGGGCAGAAGTAAGGAGTGAGTGTTCCTAAGAGTTATCTATAGGCAAGCATAACAGAGTTCCCTTTCTTCTTTCTCCAGGCTTGCGGTATAGTCTGTAATAATTGGAGAAAAAAATACTGCTAGGATATGCTTTAAGATGACAGCGAATGGCTGTCTCAAATTCTACCACACTTCTATTCTTCCACTGGGATGCGATTATAGTCAAATTCAGCTACTACAGTTCCTGTTCCCTTCACATCTAATAGCAATTAGACAATGGGTGCCACAATTGCATTGTGTTTAAAAAAATCAGTCAATCTTTCAAACGCTGTTTTTGCACTGACTTCTCAAGCAATGAATGCCACTTTCAGAGACATCCTTCTCTCTGCCAAATTATTTCCCTAACTAAGCAGGCTAGCTCCATAAAATGAGAGGAAAATGAGCATAGAAAAGATTTGCTATCTTGGAACCAGGAAAAGCTATTAATTTAATGAGGTCTGGAGCCTGTTTCAGAATGAAAAATACTTTTCTGATTTGTGAAACAGCAAAATCTGTTCCAGACAAAAAACCCACCAACCTACAGGGAACCTCCTGCAACCATTTATTTCTAAAATCAGTACCCTGAAAAAGGAAACAATAAAAAAATATATATGAAAGAGTAAGTAGTGATGATCTAAAAATGATCCTATGTTGAAATGGCACATTTTCTTCTGTTTATATCACTTGCACATAGAAGATCGGCTGGTTAAAATTAAAACCAAATGCCTAATGCCTGAGCATGTGATGGACCACAAGCTGTTTAGAAACATAAAGCACCAGGTGGAACAGTTTGTCTTGCATTGTAGATTTCATCTATTGGCCCTGGAAAAAACTTGTTTTCCTTTGGAACTAAGCTTTTTGTAAAAACTCATCTAATTAGACTTAAACTCTGGAATCAGTGCCCTGTACTAGTGTCTGTCATTGATATTGTGGTGATGACTATGCTGTGTGCTATGGTTAGGATTTGTCATATATGTACTTAAAATGTTTCTCCTGGCCTGAATTTTTTTCACGTTTAGTTTATACTGCCCATATGTATAATGGCTTTATGGCCACACATTTACAGTCCTGACTTTCTGTGCAAGAATGTCATTCCTTCAAACTTGTTTAGGGAAATCCACTACCAGAAGGAACATGGGCCGTTGCCCTGGTAGTGATCTGTTGGAACATTCTTGCATTGCTGTAATCAAATGGTAAAGGGCCTTTCTCCTCCTGCCTTTCTTTCCCTTGCTTGATGACAGTATTATATCCCATGTGAGATTATATGAGCAAAATGCTATTAATTTATAGCTTGGAAAATGATAAACAGGATTAAAAATACAAGAATGAACAAGATTTAGTTAGTTCTGAATTTATGCAGGCAAGCTAAGGAATTCCATGTGCAGTTTGCTATACCAGTTACTTCTGCAGAGCTAGGATTTTCCCCTCAGTAGGCATTTGCACATATTGCATCATATACCTCCTTTCCTGGGTGCTGTTGTCTGCAGCAGCCCTTCACAGGACTGCTGTTAAGGAGAAGGTTGCTGGGTTGATATTCTAGATCAACAGTAGTTGATAACAGTTATGTTATCGAAGGCTCTGTCTGAACAATCTACAGCAGTCCTTCTAGCACTTCCTTCTCCTCCTAAGTACCACCAAACTTGTATTTCTCATATAAACAAAATGTAAGGAAAAACAGTGATCCATTATTATTCTGTTTAGTTTTATTCTAGGATATTGTCTTCCTTGATGTCTAGAAAAGTGTGTCCTATATACCAAAAGATACACAGAATGTATTTATGTGATTAAGGTATTCTGTTTTTACTTCTATCAAGCATTATGCCAGGAGTTTTGCCAAGACCTTCTCCATCAATGACATAATGTCTCCATTTCAGGTTACAAACTGTAGAAGTCTCAGTAATAACTGCACAGCAGTCCATCTGTTTTTATAGGCATTTTGTCTGCTTCTAGTACTGCTGGTGGACTCGTACCTCAGTTTCTAACATGTTTCTGCACCATTTACCTTGAGTTACTGAAATACAATTAAATAATGGACTCCAAGAATTTTCCTGTTGTAACTGATTGAGGTTCTGTCATAGAATTTAACCTAGGTTCACGCTATAGAGTGTTCACACATCATATTTAGAAGCACATGAAGAAAATACAGTCTTCAGAAAAAGACTTCAGCTGGTTTGCCTTACCTGGATTGGAAAGTGTGTATAGTTAAGCCAGGAGAAGCACCTAAGAACTTTTCCTGGTAGGCATTTGAAAGGCAGATTTTTGCTCCTTAAATAACTTTCTCAAACTCCAACATTCAAGCTGCTTGGCACACAGCCTTTGCTTCTTTTTCATGTCTAAAACAGTCCAAACAAGACAAAATGCCTTCAATTTCTAGTCATCAGACAACACACATGATGAAAACATTCATATGCTATCATTTCATAATATATATTCACCTGTCCCATCACATTTTTTACTATAAACCTACAACAATTTCCATTTAGTTAGAGGGATGGTTTAGCGACTTACAGATGTCTTGTCTCGGAGCAGATCAGATGTGTTTTTACCCTTTATTCTACTTGGAGCCTGGTCCGAATCCCAATACTGAATAGGCTCCAAATTCAGATCAAGTAACCAAGTCAGCACAAGGGAAGTCTCCAAAGAGCATGTGTTGTCAGTGATTCCCACTTGCTTTTCTGAATTCTCAGTCCAGCTGCTGTCTGCGCTTACTGTTATTTCATTGATGTATTCAGGAAACTGAGTTCTCTTCACTTCAGATTTTCATTGTCTGCTATTTGGCTTTTCCTGCCTGCCACTTCTATTGGGGAAGCTGGCTGGTGAGGCTGACAAACCCCAAGTCTATCAGAAGTCTGGGAAGTGATTTGCATAGAGTAACAGTAAAAAAGGATTAAATTGCTTTTGTATAATTTTGAACAGGAAACTATTGAATGCAGAATAGAAATGCTGTCCTTAAAAACCTGTTTTATGTGTGTCCTGGTCCAGTTCACTGTAGAGCTTCTATGTTAATTTATTCCCTGCCCACTTTTGCTTGATTTTCTTCTAGATGACTTAGACAATTTGCCATCTTTACAGTGGCAATCAAACTGAGTATGTGGGAGCAAGGGTGTGGTATAAAGCATTTCCTACCTCAACTCCAAAGCCCAAAGTCATCACAGCTGCAAGAATGATTAAAGGACTGGAAAGCAAGCAATTGATAGAATAAGCTCCTCAACTTTCTCTTTAGCAGGGTGATGTTAAAGCACTAGATGACACTGCTTTATTTCGCTTATCCGAATAACAGTCGGGGTAGGGGCAGAGAAGTTGCTAAATTCACAAATATCTATACAGAAGAAAAAAGAATCATAATACAAGACTTTTTGCTTGAGCAGACAAAAACAAAAGAAGACTCAGTGGCCAGACAAAAGCCAGACAAATCTAGACGGAAAACATAAGCACTTACTTTTCAGAGCAAAGGAATTCATCACTGCAACAGCTTACCACAGATAGATGGCTTCATTAGCACCAGGAACTCAGGACCAAGATCACTTTCTCCCTGAAAGCTCTGCTCTTTCTACAGGGACTGGCTTACAAAGAGGAATTTCTACAGGATAGACTAGTGACCTGCAGGTAGTGCAGACAGTGCATAACTAAGACTTCTTTCTGACCCTAAGATTGACAATGTCCCATTTCCATTTCTGTCCCAACTGCACAAGGCTATGGTTAATTTATCTTACGTGATTCTGGGATTAATCTTGGTCATAACAATGCGAGGTTCATCCAGAATTTGGATAGCAGAACCCTGGAAATATGAGGTGCTGGAGGCAGAAGGCCAGAAGCCCTAGGCTAGGTATTTGGCAAGTGTTAGATCACAAACCAAAGAAGGTATTACAGCTCCACTGTGTTTCATCATCTCTGGGCTCACAGAGCATGTGGTTGTTCGGGGATGCAAATGTTCTGTAAGAGTCTAATTGCAATGTAGGACTCTGGTCAGGCTCAGAGCTGCTCTAGGACCAGGTTTTTAGGCTGGTGAACAGAAAATATAGTGTACACAATTCAATATAGAAGAAGTATGTTGTCTCTAGCATGCCTCAAGAAACACTCAGTTTATGCCAAGAGACGTTATGGTAAATATATTTTACATCTGGTGTAAAAGTACACAAATCTTTAGGAAAAGAAGGAAAACCTTTAATCATGGTGCCAGCCCTTCATTAATATATTTGTGTCTCTTTTCTATAAAGTTAATATTAACATAGTTACCTTGGCTTCAGTCTCCTGGAAATAACCAATAGGGCAGGATGTTTACGTACATCAGCTCTGGGAATCAGTCAGACCAGACAGCAAGTGACATATTTACATAGTCCAGTATTTATACCATACCTAAATAGCAGATTCTCTCTGCCAGCTCCAACACCTGTACTGTGATCAGAAGTTGTTCCTCTGCCCAGAGGCAGTGCCCAGCACCACCCTTCCTGCAAGCTTTGCTATTCCACTACCCGGGAGCACAGGGATCAGAAAGATGCTAGAAAAACAGGTACATGTTTAATAAAATAATGAAAAAATAACCACCCACTTCAATAAACAAGTATCCGTGATTCTGAGTGTTTCCACTCAGTTCACTGAGAATGTGGGCTTTTAGAAACAGCTCTGTTTTGTTGTTGTTTTTTTTTTTTTACCCCTGGGGTGTGAAAAGGCAGTATATTACATCAATATATGATGGAAATTAATTCTCACTTTCCTTTTTGCCTGGTGTATTTTTACTCTATACCTGAAGAGCCTACAGAATTTTGTTTTAGTAAGTTACTCCATCTCTTAAATGTTACTCGCTCAGAGTGTCCATCCTTCACACATTATTTTTATTAAATTTATTTATAAATTTAAGAAAAAAAGCTTTCCTGTCTTAGCAACTATTGAGTATGTTTATATGGTGGCTAGAAGGAAGTATTGAATACATTTTATATTTGCACAACTTTCTTCTAATTCCAGGGATGAACCTACTTAATTTTATAACTAGCATAAAATATAGAACGAAAGCCAGGAAAACTTCAGTGGCAATAAAACCGGAAACTGCCTACCAGCCTCTGAAATAGTTTTCAAACTTCTTATCTGAGAAATTCTGAAAGGAGCCCTCCTACGGCTGTTGAAAAGGACACAGCCTGCTCCTCTGAACAGGAACATAAAGAAATACTAAAATACGATGGGAGGTGCCCATGCAAGAAGCATGCAGGAGAGGTGTAGCAGCGTTGTGAGCTGAGGGAAGGAGTATGTGCATGGCAGAGGGTGTACTTTCCCTGTGCCACTTGCCCCACAAAGCCTTTCATCTCAGACCCCAGTGTATCCTCACATAACTGTTTTAATATATTTTTGTTGATCGCTTTTTTCCCTTCCTCTTTTTATGCCTTAATATCTCAGTTATTTAGTTTTTCATGCCTGTTCATGGTGGCTGGGTATACAGTTAATCTTATCATTTAATACTGGAACCTGTTTGAGAAAGTTTTCAGATGATTAATGAACAGTGACTCAGAAGCAGTTGGGAAGGTGTGTGCTGGTTGGGGTAGGCAGCTCAAACTTGCTGGAAAAACCTGTTTGGAGGAGGAAATAGTTGTTTAAGCTAGGAATAGACTTTTGCCTGCAAACCCAGAGAAATTACAGTTGAAAGCTAAGGTACTCACTTGAAGATGAAACCAGATTTCTCTCTCCTAAACCTGTTGCTTAATCTCATGAAATCATAAAAACTTGCATAGACTACATCGGAGTATGAATTATGGGCAAGTGGAGAAACGATGTAGGAGAAGCATGCCATGCAGCAATGCTCCACTTCATGGATTAGCCTAGGGGGAATATGAAATGAGGAAGGCTAGAGTTATCATAATCAAGTGACAGCCATTGCACATCAGGATGTATTCAGGTTGTCATGAATCCAAGTGTCTTTATTTGCAAAATAACAGAAATCTCTTCTCACACTGACGGGGACACAGTTGCTAAGTAAAGGCAGCTTGGATTGAACGGATGTCAGACTTTGCTGGCATTGATACAGAAGATAGCTTCTTTCTGCCACAACATTTACGTGTGAGAAACTGAGGTGGTTGCTACTATTACTGCTCCCTTCCCCTGCAACCCTTCCGCACTCAGGCAATTCATATAAACTTGCAAAAGATACAGGGTTTAGTTCAAGGCAGCAGTGCTCATATATATTTATAAAACTGTTCCTTATTCTCAGAAAGGGCTGCCTTGCAGGAAACAGAGATGGACATATGTAGTAGCTTGTCTAGAAAAGAAGCATTTTCAGGCTCCAAAGGGTCATGAGACAAATGCATTGCATTGACTCTAAATTTGCAAGGCAAAATTTAGCTTACCACAACTGGGTTGAAATTTCATTAATGACTAGTAAGGATCTAATTCCTGACAAGAATCAATATTATAGAGCAGCTGCATGAGCCGTAGCCGTTTCTCTCTGGCACCATCTCTTTCTAGAGACATGTCTCTGATAGAGAGATGTATACCCTTCTCTCAGATGAGGCAACCTGAGACAAAACGGAGCATGCACAAGGTCCAAACTGCCTGTTTTATTGTTATTTTGACCAGGTTTAGCAAAAATACATTAGTAACATAGCAATTTTGTTCTCCTAAATGATGATGCACTCTAAAACTGCTCGTCCTGCAGCATCTGAAAGCATGATACAGTGTAAAATGGAGGACAAATACAACAGAACTCTGAGGCTTATTCTTGTTCTTCGATAGTTAAAAGTGTAGCAAAGAGGTACGCAAAGAGTTAAGTGTTTCCTTGTGTATAGTTATTGCTTCCTCTGTTATTTTGAAAATATTTTAGAAAATCTAGGCCAAGTTAAATGATCTTATGTTTTTCTCCCCCTTTAACTTTAATAAAACTGTTTTAAAATAAACATCTTGTACATTTTTAGGACCAGTGGAAAAGTTAAATAGAAACTGATTGCATATAAATGTGAAACTGATTAGATAATTTAGATTATTTCAGAGATTAAAGTAAAAAATACATACTGGAATTCAGTGGAAGGAAGATTTTTTGTAAGATTGTTATACCAACCAAATGAAAGGCCCAGGGTCCCCGGGTCCTCTGTTTCAATCTATGCTGAATAGACCAATCTGTGTAAGGACACAGATTAAATGTCCAGATGTATATTTAAAGCCTTCGTTGTTTTAAAAGTGTAGTATTTACATTCTGATAGTTTCCTCTTTTCTGTGAAACTGTCACGTTTAAGACAGTTATAAAGAAAATGTTGGGGATTTTATAGGTAGCCTTTGGCATGCCTAGAACTTACAGTACGCTTTAGCTTTCAGATTTGTTGACTGTATTTATGCCAGCCCTATTCCCATTGTTATAAAGCTTTATAAATAAAAGCTTGCAATATTCCCAAATCTGGACCGATCTCTCCACACCTAATATGCTTGATGAATTGTGCAATGCATCGGTTTGAAGATATTTTCCCTGGGCGCAAACTAAACCACTGCTTCTCTTAACTATGAAACTCAGTCATCCCGTATGAGTATACACAACAAATGCACAAAAGTTACTGCTCAGAATGATTTTAACTCTGCTTCAACACAGTTAAGCTATCTGAATGCATTACCTGTTGATGTCACATTTTGTTGAGTGTGATTTTTTTTCTTTTAAATGTGCTTTTCTTTTTTTCTTAAAAGATTCCTGGACTATTCCCCACCACCATCTGATTAAAAACAAAACAAAACTTGATAAGTCATAAAACAGTGACCAGCAATTAAGCTTCAAAAGAAACAAACAAACCCTAGAAACAACAAGAGCAAGGGACATGGTAATCTCTGTCAAGAATTTGTCTGTGACATGACAGTAAAAACTGTCAGGCCCAAATTCATTTGAGATTGGAGATCTGGGTTATACTTGTAATCCAAAGATTGCAAGATATCATAGTTTTACTTGGAAATAATGTGGTCATATACCCTAAAATTAATTGTAAAATCAGTCATGATTATACTATTTAGTCAATTAAGTATGATAACCTCAACAAACATAACTTTTACAAAATAATTTGGATGAAATATGAAAACATGGATGAAAAAAGTTTAAAAAACTGACTGAGAGGCAAAATATTATATATAAAGAAAATTACAAAATGAGGAGGCACAAGAATGTTCCTCCCACCATATTACTGGGCTGCTGCTTTTTGCATTCGGATACTAAACACCGAGCAAACCTCGGAAACAACAAAGAAACAAGGATCGCTATCAGACTGTAGCATTTTAAAAATGCTTATGTTGTGCATAAGACTGCCCTGATTACATGATGAAACATGTGTGACTTCAGCAGCTCTTTCACTCGGTCTTACTGTATCCAGCCTATAAAAACCGTGGCCTTGGTGAAGTGAGAGAACAGTGGGAACGCAGTTTTCTACAAGCTCTCAAGAATGCTGCAGCACAAAACTTTACTCATGTCCTGGAAGGGAAAGCTTCCGGATGGGCAGCTGCCTGAGCCAATGCCTCACCATGCTCTCTTAGCAACATGCTGCTCAGCATTTGTTGTTTTTGCTTCCTGCCTTTGGAGGTCATCCAGAAATGACGTAGACTGGTGCAACACTATCTGGTGATCCTCCCCACCAATCCGTTTATGGATAGTAAATTATCAAAATCATTTTATCCAATGAGTGGCCAGAATGAGTAATTGAAAACTGTTTGTACAAAGCTTCTGCGATGCTTTGGAGGTGGTTCCCCTGAGGCCATTTTTCTTTGTATGTCTTAAATGACAGTGCTTTAAAAAAAAACGAGAAAAAAATTTGAGAACGCACAATGAACCTAAACCACATCCACTTACATGCAGCCAAGCAGGGCTTAAAGATGGATGCATAGTTTCACATTTGAATTTTGAGTTCACAGGCAGGTTTAAACAATATTTTTCTTTAGCGAATGGATGAGGGGTTTGCTCAGTAGCACTAATCAAGTGCCTTGGTTGCGCATAATGTGCTTGCAGACTACTCCTACCTTTATGAGCAGGACACCAGAGCACCTAGTGAAGTCATTTGGCACAAGAATATAGTTACTGCACACTGTGCCGACACAAAGTGTTATAAGGGTTGGACAAAAAACTGATTTTTCAATGACTTTTAGATGAAAGCTCTCTTTTCATGACTAATGAACTACTGGATTCTCAATAAAGAGAAACATTTTCTATTTAGACTTCAGAGCTTTCCCTTTTTGAACTTTAACATTGCGTGAATTTGCAGGCTGTGCAAGCTCTAAGTGCTTTGAGTCACTTCTAGATACAAGACGACTATTGTCCTATGTCAGTTATATGCCATTATTTATGGGGGAAGTGCATACATGCCTTAGTATTCTAAAAAGAGAGGGCAATATAGTCTCCTGCTTCTGTGTCACTAAGAGAACACCTATGTGTTTGCTATGCGTACAGTGGGCAATAAGTGCTGTAAAGGAACAGAAACAAACGTCAGGTTTGATGATTACCAACATTCACGTACTTGAAACATTACTACTGAATTTGAAATACATGGGTTTGTACTTGCACTGTGGCCACATACGAATGCATCAGAAGAGGATTTGAGAAAAGTGTGGGTTCAGAAAACTGCTCTTCTAAAGTTCTCTCTACTAGCTGAGCCTAACGAAAATGGCTTTTCCAAGAGACTGAGGACAGTTTATACATGGGCAATCTGCTCAACGTTGTCTGTTCTGTCAAGAATCAGCTTGTTCCTTCTACATCTTAAAAAAACATCTGATATGTAATTTATCTTTTCACGCAAGCAGAATGAAAGAGTAAAGTGCACCCAACCATTACAGAAGCATTGTCACATAGTACTGGAATGGCCATGGTTTGCTACAGGCAAATATAATAAGGATTTGTGGCAGAGGAGTGGCACTGTTATCTGAAATACTGAAGACTACTAAATTTGTTCCCTGGTCGTCTTATAAATTTGTGTAATGCTTCCAGAGCCTGCTGCAGTATGTTTCTTTGCACGTGCTGCGTCCCCTTTGATGGCTTCCTGCCTTCCTTCCACGTGTGGAATAAACACGAGGTACCTATACTGCTTTCAAAGAAAAGGAGGGCAGGAAAAAAAATTCTCACAGAAAAAATTTCATCTTCTTCTCTAACCTGATTAGAACAATTAGCACTAATTAAGTGTAAGAGAGCTTGTAACCTAACTCCACTCACTGTATAAATTAAATTGTTTTGATTCATATTATTACAGGACAGAAAGCATCAGCACGGTGACTACATTACACGCTTACCATAACATGAGTGCATTTGTGAACTGCAGCATTGCTCTGGGGAGCTGGTTTCACAGCCATGGTTCATTTCTAACCAAGTGCTCTGGGCTGCTTTAATTGCGCTGTTTCATTGGTAGATTTGCTCCACAAAGGTGAATCACCATTTCACCTGCTGCCCAAGAGAGAAAGTGTTATTACCAATAAAGCTCAAAGTCTGAACCACAAAGGTCCTACCCAGAATCTGAACTGAGAGTGCAAGTCCTCTGTTCCACCATAAGTAGAAAACAAATAATTCACTCAATCCTTTCTGAAATGGAGACATAACTTCGCTCAGTTCTTACTGGGCTGAGATATGTGCTGCTTTGTTTCATTGTTTTTACTTTGAATTACACTTTTTATTAAAAAGAAATAAATCTGCTTACAACTTGCTCCAAATTGTAAGTAGAATTAATATAAGAGGCCAACATCCTCACAATACCCCACTGCAGGTAACAGAACTACGCCACAATGAATTTGGCTCACTTGCATGCAGTTAAGGCGTAGCATGGGAAACACCGCTGTAGTGACAGAAGCTATAACATAAACACAGGAAAGGAGGACCCTGCTAAGCAGCGGGTGACCTCTAAAAGCACTGCGTATTCTTTGCCTCACAGCCTTGGTACGTCCCCACAGGTTGATGTTTTTGGTTAGCAATGAAGGTGAACAGTGGGAGCAAAGGATAGGACTGACAGGCTTGTAAAACTCTCCCTGACATACATCCGCTTAATCACCAGCAGCCTACCTAGGAGCTGCACCTCACCTTGTCACGTACAGATAAACACACGCTGGATTCTCTTAGGGAGGTTATAAACAGCAAGGTTCTGACAACAGCACAAACTACTCAAATTCTGCTTCTGAGCAGCAGAGGACCCAAATCCTTGGTGTTTTCAGGGAAAAGGAAGGATGTGGGCTTGATGCATAATGAAGACATTTAACTTCATTAA
>NW_008824900.1:4590617-4595219 GCF_000699105.1 Pygoscelis adeliae | reverse complement strand
ATCTATAGAAATAAGTATGTGTAACCAGTAAAATTGCAGCCAAGTTGTAAAATGATGTATTTAACAATGCGCTCTTATCATAAGTAGTTCCTCTGCAAAACAAATAGCCACCAAAGCGCTATGGATTACCTACATAAATATTCCCTGTAAAACACAGCTAGCTTACAGTGATTATCTAATTAAGAAGAAACCACCGCAGAATAAAACTACAGGGAGAAATTTACTACTGTTAGCTTCACTTCCGTACTGTGTTCCCTTCATAACAAACCAGCTTTTTTTTCCTGCAGTCTATAAGCAGTTAAAGCTTCTCTTTGGGTGAAGATGCTCTTAAGCTAGCTCTGTGAAAACCAACCTTGGACCCAAAGGGCTCAGTACAGTGTGGAGACCTGGCTTCAAATCAGTACTGTCATGTTCATATGCTGCTGCTTCAGGGTCCAAGATGATTCATCTGTTGGTAAATTGCATTGCTGTAAGGGTTGAACTGGTTTGGACAGTGCTAGCCAGGAGATCTTTCACATTGCTCTACTATACAACATCAACAAGCCCTTAAGGATTTGGACTGGGGCGCAGGTTCCTGGCATCCTTAACTCTTTAGGTTTTGTCTATAAATATCCTTTCAGCAGCAGGAACTAACTGAATTTTCAAACCACACACATCATTAGCAAACCTGGTACAGCTTACTGTGTAGGCTGATCTCAAGATCTAAATAGCAGCATAATTTAAATCACATTATGCCATTTTTAGTGGTTGTTGAAATTCAAGTTGTATTGATTTTAGTAGACTGGCTGAGAAACTCCATTAGTTCAATTTGTTCTCTTCCATTTTAAAGCTGTCTGTTGGAAAGGCTTGAATAGGTTCACTACATTGGTTGTAATGAATCCTGATAAATAAAAGTAACATCATAATCAATTGGCTGGGAAATGTTACTTGAATATAAACATTTTCTCCCTTCTTTCTTTTTCAAGACTGAGCAAAGCTTTTCCCTTGCAATTTCTCTCATTTTTTAATACAGATTAAAACATGTAAGAAGCACTTACAGGGTTTTCAGGGATAATATGATTATATGATTAACATACACTGCAACTAAACCCCATGCTATACTAATTCCATGGGCCTCTCCTTTTTGGTAATGTTTCATTCTGTATCTTCTCCATTTACAGAAAATAAGCTTTTAAAGGAAGTTGGTCTTCCCTCTACAGCTCCCAGTGGAGTTTTCAAAAGTCTGAGAATTTAGTTTCAGTATGACAATATGACTTGTGTTCATATGTTCTTGCAGCAGATGTCCCCAAAACACTTGGAGTATGAAACAATTTCAGAGGGGACATATTTGATTACTTTTGAATTTTTATGAGGCAGAAAGAAATAAGAATTGAATGAAAACAGCAGTTTATTGGAATTTTACCTTTGCAAAATGTTCATAGATCAAGCAGCAGATTTTTTTTGTTTAGAAGAAAAATTAGATAATGAAGCAAAATGGAAATAAGTCCCTGTAGAGCTATAAACACTGCCTCTATGAAAATGGCTTTATCACAAAAACACAGTTGGAATTTCTCCCATCACAGTAATTCAGTGCTTCTCTTCTGCTTGTAATAAATTTATATTCCAATTTGCCTATAAATTTCTTAATTTTGTAATAGGAAAGAGATGGTGCATTTCTTAGTGGAAGTTGTTTGCCTGTTTTCCAGGAACAACTTCATTAAATGTTTTCATTCGATGTATGATTGTATGGGCCTCCTCCTTCTAGCTCTCCTATGAGATTTGATTACCATATGTCCTTTTAAAAAAATGGCAAGACCAAGCCAACATATTATACAAATACATCTGATTGATATGAGTTTATAGTAATCTCGTCCCCTAAATTAAGCAAAATGACATGCCAGAATGGAAGCAGTTCTAATAGGAGTGTTTAAAAGCAGGGGTGAGTTCTGATTTTCTACACACGCAAGGCTTACAAAAACGTTCTGCTTTGTTCAGATACTTCAAGAAATCTTCCAGACAGAAGATACAATCATGTTACTGGAGAGATCCATAAAGGCAAAGGAGTACCCACTGAAAGTGGCTCAGACCCGCCTGGAGGGAAGAACTAAACGACCCAATATAGAACTTTGCCGTGATACACCTCAGTTTCAGTAAGTAAAGGCCAGACTACTCCGTCCCTTCCTTCATCAGCCACTCAAGAATGGGAAATTTAATGACAGTGTGAACATCAGTTTGATGAGATTAGAACTTAATTCATTACATTGTGATGCAAATTCTGGAAGAAAGTAGTAAAATCCAAGTAGCTATGTTGAAATAATGGGCCAAAACATCTAATATTCAGTATGTAGTTGCCTTTAGAGTCCCTCTCCCAGGACAGTTAAGAGCTCAATTGCTTGTTGGTGGCTGATATCTTTTGGGATTCAGTCTCATGTCCGAGTTGGGACTTAGGAATTGATTTTAATTCCATTCTGTATGAAACACAAGATTTCACTTTAGGAAATACCTAATTTTAGAAACATGTTATCCCAGACAAAATTCTGTCTTTTGGTGCAAAAAACTATCTAATGGTCAAGCTCCTTAAAAAGTTAATTGTAAATAAGAATGAGACAGCATCTCTTACTGCCTCAACTAATTTTCAACTATATAGTGCCTCCAGTATCATCTTTGTACAGGTTAGCTCATTTGGCATACATTTTGGTTATATAGCTGTGGGGACTTCCCAGCACATGTTGGCATCAGCTTGGTGATCCCTGTGCTATGATCCATTGTATAGTGTGTATTGTGTCTTTATGGATGTACAAGAAGATGTCCAAGGTACTAGCCTTCCTTCCCTGATGACTGAAAAAGGGTCTTCTGAATTTTAATCCCATTTATCTCCCTCCAATCCATTTGGAACACATCAGTGTTCCAAAAGAACCCTATTGAGTATATCTTATTTAAAATACTGTCTTCAAAATATTGGGAGGGGGCGGGGCGGGGGGGCAGGTTCTCAAGAAATACTGCACCAGGCGTGAATAGCTGGAGTGAATTTCACAGTCCAGCAAGAGAATTTTGCATATTTTTATGAAAAGTAGAAAACTATTCCCTTCTTATTTTTGTCTCTAGCAAAATCCCACTGTATACAACAGCTTCACATACAATGAGATTAATGAAGTACATAATGCTTAAACTGAGTATTTATATTATTTTTCCTAAACAGTGTTTTATCAGCTCAAAAAGTTATTCAAACAAGGAGGGGGCAATAAATCATAGTTTATTGTACTGGCATCTTTTCACTTTTTTAACTCCTTAAACCATAAATCATACAATGCAATATATCTTTTTTCAGCCTCATAACTCCTTAATTGGATCTTGACATTTCCTTTGGCGTATCCATGTATTAGATTTCTTCAACTTCACGCTCTGCTCTCCGCATCCATTCTGTCACAAAATATTGTTTTGGGTCTGAATTCTTTTATATCCATTTTGATAGCTTTATGCACGTGGCTTTTCATATCACATAAATCATGCCTGTTCTAGATGCAGGAGCTCAGCTATCAGAAACCAGAAAAACTTCTGATTGCACTGTAGCATTCACTTAGCAGTTACATTTACTATGGGAGCAGATCATTTGCCACTTCAGTTACCACCACACCATCAATTATGTATGCAAATAAGCTAGTATCAGCATTTTATTAAAAAACAAAACAAGATGGCCTTAAATATTAATACACAACTCCAGTTTTATACTCACTCTGAGCCTTGTTTTCTCCCTACTTCCTCCCTGAAGACCTCTTCCACAAAAATGTCTGCAGCATTGTGATTGGTATCAGTCCAGTCAGCCGGATTGCATGTATCCAAGATATAAAACTTGTTTGATTTAGGATCAAAAATGTGCTGAAGCAATGTCACATTACCCCTTCTTCTTCCCACAATTGCCAGTGATGCTGTTGATGTTCCAAAGGGTCCTGTCCAAAAAAGTTTGGAAGCTTCATTTGAAGTCACTGGAACATCAGAACGTCTTTGAATATTTTCTTCAATTAGAGTGAAAGGACATTAACATGACATACTCAAAAACAAAAAGTACATAGGGGTTCTGAATCAATCTAACTTCTACTAGCTTATAGAAGAGCTTCACAAGCTGTTGCACAGCTATTTGGAAGTATTTTAGGCTTAATACACATGCAAGTTTTCTGTCAGTCTAATATGACTTCTAATATTTTAACCAAAACGTTTATCCAAGTACATCGTTTACTAGATGTAGTTCCATTGAGAGATAATTAGCATCTCCTGTTCTCTTTCCTCCAATGCATATGAATTTTGCTCTACCACAGCTCCCTAATCCAGACCAGGTTATTTTGGATGCTTTACCTGATCCAAATCATTGAATGTTATGGTCATCATAACTGCAATTAGAAAAAGAAATTCTAACAGGGTATTTGAAATTTGGACACTTTTTTCTATCACAGTTTTTGGCTGAGCTCACATCTCAAATAACATGTATTTTCTTAGAGACAAAATCCTATCTGAGAAACCATTTGCTAATTCACTTTTTAAGGATTTTTTGCTTTTAACTAATTTTTTAAGTGTATTTCTCTCATGTGGTTTAAAGCAAGAAGGAATTCAGTCCAATAGCTCAACTGT
>NW_008824900.1:4576925-4590594 GCF_000699105.1 Pygoscelis adeliae | reverse complement strand
TGAACCACTTCTTTGTAACATATAAATGTTATCTGAGTTTGCTGTTTATTTAAAAGGAAGTGCTGATGTTGGCAGTTGTTCTCTGTGTGTGCTGCCAACTTTGTAGTTGAAGGGATTAGGCAGAAAACAAATTAATAAAGTCTAGTTTTTCTGCTGAAACAGCTGGGACGAACCCAAAACAAGTTAAAGTGGGTTCTGGAAAAATCAATCTTTCTTATAGTCTATAGTGCACTGAGCAATTAATAGAACATTAGACAAAACACAAAGCTGACAGTATTAAAGAGAGTTTACCAGCTCAGCGACTATACAAGAAGATTTGCCACATCTCCATTGATAAGCCACTGGAAGAAGTGTGGCTAATATCAGCTCACGGAAAGTCTTGATTTCAGAGCTCCACATTCAATGGTTATTCTGGCAAGTGATTCTTGTACCAATTAACAGGCTTCTGCACCAAATCTAGACCGTTTAGCACATCCTGCTGCGCAAGTTTAAGCTATCATGAACTACACCAACACTCTCCAGTAACATCCATCTCAGATGTTTTCTGCAGGACCATAAATAAGTGCTCAACACAGCCGTGCTAGCCCTAGAGAGGCTACACAAATGAGAGGCTGCAAGTGAAGAAGATAACAATTAGAAAGATATATCAGTGGCTTAATCTGCTGTTGAAGGTCAACGCAAGCAAGAAGTCATCACTTCTTAAAGGTGCTATGCAAACTAGTTTGGCAAGTAGGTTTCATACTGATTCAGTCCAAGACAGCTGTTCAAATCCTGCCTGAAAGCATGACCTGTCTGTCCACTGTCAAAAAAGGAATGTGGTGAGGGACTGCTGAAGTTATGTGAGCAACCTGTCTCCTCCTCTTTTCTCAGGCTTGTCACTGAAGTTTACACTATAGATGACACCTTACATACCTTAAAGCGACGTCTGCAAGAAGCCCGTGATACTCTGCAGATGCTGATCCTCAACAAATCAAACCTGGAACAAGAAATTTCTGTGAAGGCAAACTCCTTCTTCATTGACAAGAAGTGTATGGACATGCGCAAAGTTTTCCCCAGCACCCCACGGCTCATTGGCTACACTTGAATGTAACCTTTGATATCCTAGTGCATGATATAAAAGTTGCAAAGGTTACAAATATTTCCTGAAGGAAATAATTATTATTCTGTTTTCTCAAATAAAGAAGTCCTATAGAAATAAATTAATGAAAATTAATATCATGCCTCTCTCCTTTGAACAACCTCGTATTCTCAGCTGTAGCTGAGTAGACTTATTCTAACAGAATCAGACCACGCTAAAATAACCAGAGAAATATTGCAAGACATATATGAGTTACTAGCTAGAGAAAACGTTAGACTGAAATGCCGTACTTCTCAACAGAATTAGTACAATACAGGATTTAACCGTTCAGGATAACGTGCCATCTGTGTTTCAGTCCTTGTCTGGAAAAGTCCAGTTTAAATACTCTCCTTACACTCTCCTCCTGTCTAGCAATGCTAGATTTGATGTTTGGAATTAGAGGAGGTTGAACTAACTTGATTCACAGAAACTGAAGGGCAGTTTCAGTGCAATCACTTCAGGTACACGTGTAGCCTGTATTCCTTGAGAGGGAATCTTTCCACCTCTACCTCTTTTTTTTTCCTTTTTAATTTGATTTTTCATACAATTAAGTATGAAGAAAATTTGTCTATTTATATGAACTATTTGTGACTAATGTGATATTTGCCTAAGTCTGAAAGGTCTTAACTGTTTAGAAATATGTACTATCTATCAATAGATCTCAAAGGACTTCGTGAGCAAAGACAGTACCTTTGCTCTATTGTGACTAATGAGAAAGTTAAGACAAAGTGGGAATGGAACCAGCATACAGGAACATGATGTGCTTAAAGTGCACTGAAATTGTCCTTCAGTCTGTGAGTCAAGATTGCTCAGCTTTCTAGTTCTCAGTGGAGCACTACTCTGTGTGGTGGAGAGGAGAAGGGTGGAATGGGCTTTGAGATCTGACTTTTCCGGATGACAGTTGAAACACGTTAACAGTGCAGCAATCCTAGTAAAGGATTTGAGGAAGAACTAGTTTTAACTAATGGTAAAGCAGTCTGACCCTTTTGGACAAAATGGAGTAATAATGTTTTACTGTTATTTGTGTTTCTTTCCTGGATTTACTCACACTCATTTACAGAGTAACCGGCAAACTACAATTCTAATATCTGAGCTGTTTCCTGCTACCTCAGGGTCCTCTCTACAGGGCAGCTCTAGGAACACGCAAAACGCATTTTACACTGGACCAAAGCCAAATCCAAAACAATGCTAGATTTGAAAGTCTCCTGAATAAACTGGCTCTGTTCCTTACCCTTTGTTTTGTGTGGGTGGTGGCTTAATCTAGGTACCAATAAAAGTAACATTGCTGAGGCACGCCGAGCTGAGCAGTGCTGATAGTTCCTTGCGAGTTAACCTCAGTTTTTACTGAGCGTGGTTGTGGCTGAGCCATTTGACACTCAGTTTTTCTCATTCAGTTAAAAAAGTAGTATCTCCTGGCTATTGTGTCAAACCATTTACATAGTGATATGTTTCTAAAGATCTAAAATCATGGGAAACCATTTTGGAACACACAATTGAGAAGTGACGTCCAAGCCTACTTCTGATACTCATTAAACCCATCTCACATTGACTACACTGCATCTTCATTTTCTTAACGAGGATAATGCCGGTCATGTTGCACATGACTATGGACAGGGCAGGCTGCTCCATCCAGCAAGCTGATGCCAAATGGTGGCTTTTTGGGAGGAATCTCTCTGAATATAGGGAAAGTTCCAGAAATAATTTGTGTTTATATTACCACACATGACTGTAGAGCAGTGCAATAGGTCCTGGTGACGTGCCACTGGAGATAGGAGGAGTTCTGTTACTGAACACTTCACCGGTAATCTGGTTTGAATTAATAGCCATACCTTGCTGTTTCTTACTCAGAAACACTTCACAACAAACTTCTATCACAGAATCCCCCCTGGGACATGACTTTAGGTGGGAGGAGTGAGGAATCTCACTGCTTTGTTTCCCAGCAGGGAAGACTGTTACCACTGGTAACATATTCCTCCTTCTCTATGCCTTTGTATGGAGGCAAGGGAGATTTTATGACTTGCTTCTGTTACTACCAAACCGTAGAATAAAGCACTTGATTTGCATTTCATATACTATTTTTACAATGTATAAAGAATAATATTTGTGTTCAGCTGTTAAATATTGACAATAGTCCCACCCTATATATCAAATACTGACAGCTGACCAAGCAAAGGAGTAAAAATTATTTGGAAATTTGGATCTTCTTCAAGGCCTTAAATGCATTTCTAGAAGTTGGAAGCTTTCCCAGTTCACACAGCTACTCTAACAGCTAGAAATAGTTTCTCCCCTCCTTATGCCAAGAACTCAATTAAGAAATATATAGCAGAAGGGAGGCACTTCTAAGAGAACTGAATTCTTGTAACAGTTCTTGACAGAAGAGGAAAAAAGGAAAAAATCTTTGCCTGAAAACAATCAACATCAGTGAAAAGTCAGCCTGAATCAAAGCCCTGAATTTGAAAATCTGGGGGCTTTGGGATGGAGATGGTGGGGCTGAACAATAGTTCTGAACATCACAAATTCCAGCTCCTTCCTGACTGTGCCTTTGTTCAGCAATGTTCTCTCTCCAAGACCTCGGCTCTGCTTTTGGGTGGAGTACTCACTTGGTACATTGTCAGTGCAAACAACACTGAACTTGGTTGAACACAGTGTGAACTCCTCCTAAGAGTGACTGCCTAAAACCATGGATCTATGACAGTTAGTACTGTTCTTTGAGAGCATCATTTTGCATGATAACAGTAATTCCCTGAGATTCAGCTACCATCTGCAAGAATAAGTTTTTACTGAATACTGCAAAAATAACAACACCGTACAAAAAATCATCATCTTCCCTAACTATAACTGACCAGAAGATACTAAGTATATTATCCTAGTGGAAAAAAAACTTGGTGAAGAAAAGTTTTCTTGTCTTTCATTAGTGGTATCCATGCATGCAGCATGTTTCAGTTGCTGATAGCGTACATCCTCTTTTAAAAAGTAAACAGTTTTCATTAGGCTATTGAAAAGGAGGAGACTTCCATGGACTTAGGCTATAAACCTATATAAATCCAAAAAAGCTAGAAATAAGTCACTATTTGCTTCTTAGAAGTCAAGGTAGATGGATAATGCAGAAAACCTGGATTGTAGTCTTGTTCTGCCACTGATTTACTGCGTAAATGAATTTACACTCAGCCTCCAGAATGCAGTTAATCCCAGTCATGATGGGAACACGTGAAAGGCAAGACATTTCTAACAATCATAAAGATACCTAGATAAACCTAGGAATCTCTGAAAAAAAAAAACCTAACCAACCCTGACAGAATATAAATGTTCTTTCAGCTTTTTTTCCATAGATCTCTCTCTTTATGAACTAGATCATCAATTATTGTACTCACATGCAGCCACAGACATCAAGAAGCCAGATCTACTGTATTTCCATGTATAGAACCAGAAATTTAATGACCAGTTCCATAATACTTGAAAGATAAGAGCTGTTTTATAACAAATAGACTAATGCAGAAAAGACCAAAACCTGTCCCTGCCTGTTTCAAACAATGAGATAATTTTAGTTCCAGACAAGCTATTTCCTAACATTATCTAAACTATAGCTCATAAAAGTTTATGGACTTAACCTCCAAAAAGAGTAAGAAAACAATGGATCTAAATATCTTCACTAACGATAATCCCAGTTCAGTGCCACAAGGTTACTGATTATAGTGAAGGTAGCTTATTTTACCCAAATCTACTAGTAGTTTATTCCTCCTTTTTTTTTTTTTTCTTTTTTTTTTTTAAATTTAAAATCACAGCAAGGAAACAAGATTTGTTGTGTACAGATTAAATGCCTTGCCACACAGAATTTACAGATGATGTCTCCAGTCAATATATGTGATGGTGCTCATATGACAAGTCCTTTCAATATAGCTACTCACCTGGGTAAGACCTGGCATGTGCTTTCAGCACAGGATATTAAGGTGTGAATAACACCAGAGAAGGAATATTAACTATGGAGACAAAAGAGTGCTGAGTTTGGGAATTTTCATTTAAATACCATTACATTTTGGTAATACAGTTGCACAATTGCACTTTTTCATAACATTACTGTATTTTAATTTTATTAAGGGGGACAGCATGGGAGGCACCTCTCAACACCTGCTTCCCCCCCCTCTTCCTAGTGGTGGATTTTGGCATTTCCGTTTTTACCAAAAGTCAAGGAACGTCCAGTTCTGTATTTACTTACAGCACATGCAGGCCCACTGATGTAATAAGATATCCCAAATCAAATGAAGGATATATGCCAACAGTTTGGTAAGTAATTACTATCTTGGGTAAGGTTATGCACAGACTTAGACCTCTGCAATATTCAATCTGAAGATATGAAGATGGAGTCAAACCTTCAGGTCTTTGCTCTGCAGCTGCTTCAGCAACACTGATTTCACAGAATCACAGAACAGTTGACATTGGAAAGGACCTCTGGAGATCATCTAGTCCAGCCATCCCCCTGCTCAGAGCAGAGTCAACCAGAGCACATTGCTCAGTGCCATGTCCAGTCAGGTTTTGAATATTACTGAGGATGGAGACTCCGCAACACCTCTGAGTAGCCTGTTCCATTGTTTGATAACCCTCACAGTAAAAAACGTTTTTTTCAAGTTTAAATAGAATTTCCTGTATTTTCACCTGATCCTCCTCTACCAACTGTAAGTCTTCCTTGCTCTAAACTTTCCCACTGATCTCAAGGACCTGGGATTTCTGAGGACATATCTTACCAGTAAAGACCAAGGGTGAAGAAGGCATTGAGTATCTCGGCCTTTTCCATATTATAGAATCATAGAATCATTAAGGTTGGAAGAGACCTCTAAGATCATCAAGTCCAACCATCAACCCAACACCACCATGCCCACTAAACCATGTCCCTAAGCGCCTCATCTACCCGTCTTTTAAATACCTCCAGGGATGGTGACTCAACCACTTCCTTGGGCAGCCTGTTCCAATGTTTAACTACTCTTTCAGTAAAGAAATTTTTCCTCACGTCCAATCTAAACCTCCCCTGGCGCAACTTGAGGCCATTTCCTCTCGTCCTATCGCCAGTTACTTGGGAGAAGAGACCGACACCCACCTCGCTACAACCTCCTTTCAGGTAGTTGTAGAGAGTGATGAGGTCTCCCCTCAGCCTCCTTTTCTCCAGGCTAAACAACCCCAGTTCCCTCAGCCACTCCTCATAAGACTTGTGCTCCAGACCCCTCACCAGCCTTGTTGCCCTTCTTTGGACATGCTTCAACAATATTGCTGTCACTGAGTCCCCTGCCCCATTCACCCAGTGGATCCACATTTTCCCTAGTCTTCCTTTTGTTGCCAATACACTTGTAGATGCCCTTCTTGTAGCTCTTCATGTCCCTTGCAAGATTTTGGCTTTCCTGACCATCCCCTCATGCTTGGACAGTGTCTCTGTACACCTCCTGGGTGACCTGACACTGCTTCCACCTCTTGTATGCATCTTTTTCATGCCTGAGCTTTGTCAGCATCTCTTTGTTTATCTGTGCAGGCCTCCTGCCACCTTTGGTTTATTTTCTGCCCATTTTAATGGACCATTCTCAAGCTCAGAGGAGGTCGTCCTTGAAAAATCAGCAAGACCTCAGTGACCCCTCTTCCTTCCAGGAATATCCCACGGGATCCCTGAACAGGCCAAAGTCTGTTCTCCTGAAGCCCAGGGTTGTGATCGGACTATTTGTCTTGTTTCCTTTCAGAGCCTGATCTTCAGAATTATTTTCCCTGAAAGAAAGAAAAAAATCCACAACCTGGATATCTCATGTGAAACCTCCAAAATTAAACATAAGGAGAAGTAAACCCTCTCCTGATGGCAGTGCTACAGAAGAAAACCTAGACATTATTCAAGCCTGTTCCGTAGATATTAATTCTCTCCTTTTCCCCACGAGAACAGAGGTGGGTATCATTAAGGTAGAAGAACCTAGGGAACCCTCCCTTTTCATGCTCTCCTTTTCAGATCAGTTTTTCTTTTTTATTGGTGGAGCAGTGTGACTGGAGCTTGTTCTCCAGCATGCTTCCCCATGCTCTTCTTCAGAGTATAAGTTGTACCTTATTTGAGACAGATCCAACAATTGAGCATAACTGACCTCCAAGCCTGTTTTGGTCAATACAACAGATCTACAGACCAAAAAGGATTTGCTGGGATTTTTTTTTCCCCTAGAAATTACAGGCATGAATTTAAAGCATTATGACAATGCATTTCCCTAATACAACACAACTCCTGATAGCTTTTGGAAATAATGGCAAAGTGCATGCATCTAATCTATGTTCAGCAGATATAAGATTTCATATTTCTGTCTCCTTGAATCCTGATAAGAGAATTTTCTGTTAGATGATTGAGTTTTTAACTCACAAGCAGCTATGATACATGCTTGTCACTACACACAATGGTTTTGGCTCATTTTCTTTCAACATTGTGAGAGAAAGCATACGGGGCAACACGTTCTATAAAAGAGATTCATGAGAACAGGAGAATTGCAACATAGCAGAAGTAGATACACCAGTGACAAACAAAAGCAAAAGCAGATGGTTCTGGACCTGGATTCTGACACCAAAGCAGTAGTTTAAAAACTACCATGAACTTTTCAGCTTATTTATGCATTTCTTCCCCCCAAATTATTTTTTAAAGAAGGAAACCCATCCCAAGTAGATTACAGGCTTCTTTTTTTAAACCAAGGGATTAAATTCTTACAGTGACGGCACAACCAATTCCAACAATGAAAAATAAATAACCAATAACAAATAAATAAATAAATAATGCTTTACTGTGCAATAAAGTATTTAAATTTATAGAGGATATAAAACAGCAAATCTTTCTTCCAATGCAAATTGCTTTGAAGCGTTGAAGAATGGTAGAAATTTCAGTATCACTAAATTATGATCCCACATCATGTAAGAACATGCTTGCTCTCCTCAAGTCATAAAATAACCGCTGGTTCCTTATTATGTGCATTACCAGTTCAGATCTGTTCTCTGGCCTCAAGCCTGCTGAAAACCATGCTATTAAACAAACCTTCTATTAAAACCTAGTCAGGAGAATAAGATGCAGGTCAGACTGGTCTAAATATTATTCAGTGAAGGAAAGGCCCTCCTAACTATTTGGACTTCATAGCTCTAGTTATTTTTCAACTGAAATCCATAAATGTTTATCCAGTCTTCCTATGATGTCCTTTGATCTCTTACATTTTTATTTTAACAACACAGATAACATTCCTGTATCCATATTAGACAAATAAGTAGAGGAGACAACACAGTGGTTTGAACTTTTGTTTGGATTTTCTCTCAGTATTTATAAACACAAAACAGTCCTTCATTGGTTGCCAATGCAAAGAAATTCAAGCTTATATAAAATACCCATGCTGATCTGGTGTATTTAATATAAGGCAGACCCATGCTATACAAATGAGACTCCCGATCAGTTGTTGGTGGGGTTTTTTTGTTGTTTGTTTGTTTATAAAAGGCATTTACTGTGTTGTATGACTATCACCAAAGCCTCCAATATTGAATGGAATTTTTAAAGTGGAAAAAATTGAAGGGAAATATGTCTAAATAAACAAGGCAGAGGTTGTCTTCTGGTGGGAAATTTCTTAATGTTGTGAAATGAACATTCATAAGAAAATTCAGCACAAGAAAACCAGGCTTTAAACAAACAAAAGACAGTGGTGAAAATAGTCTCTAGGTCAGAGGGCAACAAGCAAAGCGTGGTCAGGAAGGTGGTGGGACAATGAGTGTCAGTGGGTCCCTCCCCTCCAGAGTCTAAAAGCTCATCACAGTTATTTCACAACCAAGCAGAGCTGGCACAGCAAGAGCAGGGAGCTACAGTGACACTGCGGGGTACTGAGTAGCAGAGTGACGCTCTGAACCACACTTCACAGTTACGGTCACAAGAGCCATCCCGCACACTGCCGATTGCCTAGATCACAGGCATCCTGCAACAACCCCTGCAAAATGCTCCGTGTGGCCTATGCATTCTGGTTTGGACCTTTGCTTTGGCATGCAAGAAGGAAAAGTGTTTATTGAACGGGCATCTGATATAGTAGGGCTCAGGCTAAACATCTAGGCACTTCGAATGCTACAGCGTAGTTAAGGCACTGTGGGAGGAAGAGCAACATTGTTTTAAAAGCTCAGCTTCAGAAACAAAAACAGTCATGTTATTACAAACATGCAACAAAGAGAAGTGTATTCATCCCCTCATATCACATCTGTGCCCTGCAGGCAATGTTCTGACAGAAGTCTGTGAAACTTGTACTTGCAGCTATCTCAGGCAGCTCCACCTATGACTGTCTCAGCTCTGGCTCTCCCAGTGCCTGACATGATGCCAGAAATGTGTACGTGACCCCCTAATGTTCCTATGCAGTACTAGCTGTCTTTAACTAGCAAACGTTTACAAACATGCCATACAGGGAAACAAGGTAAACACGAAAATGGACTCAGAAGTTTTATTTGCATTTCTTGTGTTCATTTGCGTATGCTGCAGAGAAGCACAGTGATCTAAACACACTGACGCTCCTGAATCTCTCTAGGGAAGGACTGTGCTGCTGCTCAGTCCTGAGGGAGCGCTAATCCAGCCCTGTGTCCAGGCAGTTTGTGATACTTCTGCACTGCAAATGCTGCTGTGACTTCAGCCCACGGACTGAGCTGATTAAATGTTAACCAAGGATTTTGTACGTGTTTTACAGCCAAAACTGAGCTCCATTCTACTATGGTTACTGCATTACCTCCCTCAGTTGCAGTATTGCTGGATGCTTTTGTTGCAGTCTATCTGTCCTGTTGGCCACTCTTCTCCTCCAGCATCAGCATTTTCTAGACCTCAAACATCCTAACCCATAACTGGCACTAGCAGTCCTGCTGTTTTCCACTGGCCCCAGATTCCTTGTTCCAGGGTCCATTCCTAATCCCACTCCTTTGAGGAACAGAAAGGGTCAGCTGCAGAGCTCAGCCAGACATCCTTTATTAAGGGAGCACGAGAGGCAGCAACCACAAGGCTGGTCTATCGATGGCTGAACAATAGCTGGTTGGCCAAACCCAGCAGGTGGAATTTAAACTGAACTACCCACAAGCATCCTTTATGTGTTACATACATTTTACTAGATTGCAGGATATGTTGGCTAACTGGCTAAAAAACATATTTGCAGACAAAAATAATTTTCTTGTCGTGCTTTTGCTGCTTTTGGAGCTTGCCTGTCTTATGAGCAATCCATACATATTGTTAAGATGAGCTACAGGGTCCCTAGTTTTCAATAGCCTGTCAACATTAACATTGCATAGCATCACACAGCATTATGCAGAGTACTTCAGGGATCTGCAGTGGCTGATGGTTCCCCCATTAGTTATCACAAAGTTTTTACAATTCAGCTATGCCGAAGTCTACTGTAACCACTGTTCCAGAATTATGCAAAGGTACAAGAAGTGGCTGGTCAAGAGACACCAGAAAAACCTCATTTGGAAGAACACAGCAATTTTTGCTTCACTGCTGCTGATGGCTCCAAGCAGTAACAGTGGTATTACCATTGTCTGGAGACATGCACTCATGAATTTTTGTGTAATGCATCAGATCTGCATGGATTTCAACAAGAAACCTCTCTTCATCCTCCTGTAGCAGAGTACATATTTGAGCGAACCATGACATTACTGAAAGGGACAACTTTTGTTATCAGGAAACCAGCTAACTTGGTTAGCTACTTCAGATACCATGACAACTGCTTTAGTATTGGTACGTCAACAGCTCTAGCCGTGGTGGAGACTTGTTATGAATGTTGTTTACCTCTGAATTGTCAGCACCAGTGATATACCTGAAATAAATACCCACCTCTCAGGAAACGGCTTTTCAAACAAGAATGGAATTAGTGATGACTGCTACATGTCCTACCTCTGACCCTTTGAAGGAAGGAACATGAAACTGCTTTCTCTGCAGGGTTTGGGGGGGGGTGGGGGGGGGGGGGGGGGTGGGGTGGGGCGTGCTCTTGCTGTGCACGTCTTGTTAGAGTTTCACAGAGCCGTGCCTGAACAGTAAGGAGCCACTGAGAAAGCTCAGTTATGCACGTAGCCATTGCAAACTGGGGTTGTGCTCTTGCTGGTTCAATCTAGTTTGGTTGAACTGGCTGTTGAAATTGCAGTTGCTTGTTCTAACCTGCCTCTGGCAAGCTCTAGTCTGTGCCGCTGCTGCCCCCTATCCATGCACCCTACCCTGCCCGCTCTCCTTGGGAGCTACAACACACAAGCACTTCTCTTCCTGCTGTTACTCCTTTCTGCTTGCTCAGGCTGCGTGTCCCCACTTCACCTGTCTCATATATGGGAAAGCACAACCCTTGCCAGGCCCCCCCTTCCTGCCATCCAATACACAAAGGAAACAGCACCACCGTGCCTCCATTTCATGCAGGAAAATACACATCAAATAGACTCAGTGAAAAAGCTGCTAGATGCCAGTGTCACAAATGCTGTTGGCATGGTGCAGCCTCCTAAGTGTCTGCAAAGACATACACACTCCTATGAAGAGGGCAAGTCGCAAAAAGTGATTAGCTTTCCAGCTGAATTTTGTAACCAGAAAGTGCCACCCCAAGCTACATGGGCTCAGGGGTGCTATGGAAATTAAGTGACATATAGCCCATGTTCAAAACAGAGAGAGTGTTATGACTAACTACTAATGGATACCCTGTACCACACATCACAAAATATTTCTCCCTCTTCCAGAACCTTAAAGCTGAGCTTATTCTTTAAGTCTACCAGAAAAAAGGAAGAATTCATCTGTACGAGTTACTTAGTGCAGAATTTATTTTGTGCATTGGATTGAGCATGAACGGGTTGATTTGCCCAATAAAAATATCAGTTCATATATTTCTGCTCATGTTTGTTAGTCTAAGCAGAGAGAGTACAAGTTTACAGATAGATGGTGGAATGCCTTTTAAAAATGTACTCTGAATACTTCATTAAAGATTTTTGGCATAGCTGAGGTTTCCTGTGTCCTGAACACTGAACAGACAGTAAGTGCCTAAGCAAACAATGGCACTTTACTGAAGTCAACTCTATACAAAGAAAAACTCCAGAATAATATGGCCTAGCAGAGAAGTTAAGTGTCAGGGGGAGACTGCTGAGCAGGTTTGGGTTGTTTGTTAACCTGCAAGTGATGTACAAGGCTTTGCTGCTAAACAGGTCATCCAAGGGTGGGTGGAAAAATATTAGTTTTTCCCTCATCTGCAGTTTGTGCAGGAAAGTTGACAGACTTGCCAGGCAGACAGCCCTAAATAATACATTATTTCCTGTACCTCAACCGAAAGCACTTGGGCAAAAGAACTGCTACCTGGTTCTCCCCAGGCGCAGTTAAATTATAGCTATGCATTGGAGAGCTCCACAATTTCTATACATAAACGTTTAAACACTGTGATTTATTACTAGTAGATAGCTCCAGCATGTTAATGTTCATTTATCTTTCATATTCCAAGAGCAGCAGAAGAACTATTCTTGGTACGACAACATTTACAGAGTTTATGCAGCCAGATTTCCCTACTTAAGGCCATCACTTTGTATTTAGACCTGTCATAGTCTTGCAGAGTCCCCTGGCACATGGCACTGAGCCTGGTGGCAAGGATGTTTAATACCTTGAGCAAAGCAGAGGCAGGGGAATATTCAAGGCACAGATGAGGGGAAGGGCGAACGACTGATGAGACAGTGACAGACTTTTTTCCTGAGCTGAGCAATATGCAGGGCTTTAGAACAAGGTTCCAAAAAAAGAAGAGCTACAGATACGAGTGCAACTAAAAAGAGGACAAAATGATACAGATTTACCACAGGCAGAAGGCATCCAGTAACTTGATCTCTTCCCATGAGAGGACAACATTTTTTTTTCTTTTAAACTATGGAAATGTAGTAGATCTAGCCTATCTGGGTTTTTGGTATAACACTTCGTAACTCATGGGGAATTAACTCTGTTGAAGGCAATACTGAATAATACAAGAATTGTTAGGTAAGGAGCTGGCTAACATGAAGAGTTTTACAGTCAGATGCCACACTCTCCCTCCCTCGTCTCTGCTGGTTTCTTGCTCCCGCTATTTCCTTGGTTGGGTTGCTGGGCAAGGACCGATCTGGCTTCTCCCCCACCTAAAAGAAATGCATACAATCAACCAACCATGGTGCAGTGGTAACAACTGGTCAAATAACTCGGTGCTGAGTTGCCTGAATGTATCCTCTGGAATGAATTATTTCCTTCAGGTTTTGGTACCTGCCTAGAAGTCACTTAATCAGAATCATGCCATGTATCCTCTTCCCCATACCACCAGCACCCTCCCCAGTACATGCTGGAACTTTCTTAGAACCACTCAACATTTTATCCTTACAGTTTCTTTGTTTCTGAGCTAAGATTGTTTGATTTAGAAGAACTCGAAAAAAAATCTGCAAGGACTGCAGTGAACAGTCATTTCCTGGTAATTTTCCATCAGCTAAGAAGCATGAAGGCTGGAGTAGCCCAAGAGAGCTCCAAGCCTGCCTTTGTATCTGCTTTTATCAGTTTTGATGGGTTAGGCTGTCTTTGCTTTTCTGCAT
>NW_008824900.1:4564134-4576907 GCF_000699105.1 Pygoscelis adeliae | reverse complement strand
CCTGCTCTATGTTGTAGGCATTAAAAAGCCTGAAATGGAGCTTGTGGTGTTTCTCTGAGTTTCTCCTTTTACATCAGGCAGTCCTGGGTTTGGTACTTCTGCTCAGAGGAAGACTCTGCTAGTTGTTACTGTGAGGGAGAAGGCTTTGTCCCACAATGTGATTCCTTACCCAGCTACAGATACTCTAGAGAAGCCAAGAAAAGACTAATTCTAGCATGAGCTAACAAGCGTGCCGTGATCCTATCAGGCATCAGGAAGAGCATCTATTCTCACCATTCCTCTTGGGGTGTGTTTTGGAAAACTACAACACTCTCAGCTTTGTAAGTAACCACAAAAAGACCCTCCAAAATAATTTGTAATAAAAAATCCAACCCAACAAATAAAATATGCAGTAAACGGAAACAAATTAAATCCTGCATCAGTAGCACTGTGTTTATACAAAATTGTTTTCCAAGAGTAAGCCAGAAATTAGAGTTCTGCGACGAGTGGTTTATTTTTTTTTCTTTTCATTCCAAATTCAGATGACTTTCATTTTTCAGTGCTAACCTTAGAATGGAAATCTTAAGATTTCATTTGAAAAACATGAACACTCTGGAGTTTCTGAAACCAAACTATCAGGAACACATTCACATAAAGCTAGATGAGGTAGCTGTGTTACGTACTGAAAGGAGAAGCACTAAGCCACAAGTCATTTTCAACAGACCGGACACTGGCCGACTTCTGCCCAACACTAGAAGAACTGCTTATAGCAGGACTGAAGACTATCCCAAAACAGAATCCAGGTTATAGTGCCCCTACAAGAGGTTGAGTAACCAGTCTCCCTTGTTTGCTGATTAAGTTTTCACACTTTTGATAACAAGAGAGAACTTGACAGTTTTGGAGGTAAGATTCAATAGCAGCTGATGTGTGCAAATCTTAAAACACCAATACAGACAGACTACTAATGTTGGCCAAAGACACTTTAACTACACAGCCTTCCTCATCTAAGATACCTTTCACTGGAATCAGTATCTCTTTCCAGCTCAAAAGTAGTAATCAACAAATACAGACTACAAGAGTAGCACTAACTTACTGTTTTCTCTTACAGAGCACAGAAAGATTCAAAAGGCACAGAAGAATGACCACTGAATTCAGTACTGACCCAGCTATGGACCTTAGATGTCTGAAATGTGTTTGGTATGACATTACCTGGCCTTTTTCTGAAGGAAGATGGACTTGACTGGGAAAAATAATCAAAGGTAACTATTTGGCTCAGCAAATGTCTTTATGACTTAGAGAAGAATGCTGTTAAAGTTACACATATGAAATGCCATGGATTTTTTTTTCCTAGCCTCCAATCATTTTACTATTCCAAAGAACAGTAGTTGCAATTTTCTTACTGACATTGAAGTGGACTCAAAATCTGAACTGCCCATCCACAGCTTTTCACAAGCATCTTCCTGCAAGCTCATTTTATTGCAGGTGCTAAGACTGAGACCTACTCATTTAACAGTGGGCTAAAATATTTGGAGTCACAGATCAGATTGTTTCACTACCCAAGGAAAACACACTTTTTTTCCATCACTAACTTGCAGCCATGCATTGATTTTGCTGCTCCCTGGCATATGGTCCTGGCAAAACAAGCAGCAACTGCCACCCAGAGCATAGAAAGTGTTGAGAAGGCTTTAAGAGAGAAGGAAACGGGTACACTGCTACCTTTGAAGAAAGGAACAGATCTCACCAAGTGGGAAGAGTAATTTGGAAGAAGTTGTAGAGGACGGGGAGGGGGGGGAAACGCATACTGGCAATACAGGGACAGGGGAAAGTGCTCAGAGAAGGAGTTACAGGAATCAACTTAATTTTATCACATACACAAGTGAAGTAGAGAATGTAACAGATACCATCCAAATTCTTTCTTGCAGAAGGCATTTCCTTCCTGCCTGATGAATTCAGCAATGGCAGCTTAAGCAAATTGTAACCTTTGCTTTTCAGCTTGTCTCAGTAATGAAGTGAAAGAATTGCAAAGAACAGCATTAGCTACAGCATAAATATACTGATTTTTCAGTCTTAGGCACTGACAATGAGATATTCCAGACCTGCAATTCAGTCTGTGGTATATAGTTATGCTAAGCATTCTCACTGCAAAACCATATGTGCTCTATTATGTCCTCCCTGTTCCCTCACTTGCCTGCTTCTGTACAGTAAACAGCAGATCATGGTCTTACCCATGATTCTTTGTGTTGAGATGTTTTACAGTTCTTTCCCAGGCCACTATAGAAGAACTAGTCCCTCCTTTGGAAAGATTTATGGAAAATATGTTGAAGGGGAACCAACATTTGAATCATTTTTGCCTGCTTCCTCACAGCAAAACCATCAGGCTGCACCAAACTTTTAAGTTTACAGTTCCAGCTGAATGCTAATTTTAAAGCACTTCCATAGGCATGTTGAAGCTGAAGATCTGGATAATATACTCAGCCAATCATACAAAGTACAATTTGTAAACAAAGAAACATGTAACCTTCCCTTGCAAGCAGAAGGAAATGACACTGATAGCTCATCAGTGAGAATCACTCACAAACAAGTTTTGTTGATGTTAATTATCAACCAACCAGCCATTGCTTATAGAAGTCTGTCTTCCCGACTGCTGAATATTGATTCTGGATGCAATAGGCTCTAGTACCATTGCTATAGGTGCACACTTTTGTGATGGGAAGTCCTATTCCATTATTGTTAAAGGCCTTCAGCACCAAGCCTGTGAACAAGCTCTGAACAAGCCTATACAGGAATAAGGTGGGGTTTTTGTTTGGTCGGTTTGTTTAAGTGTGCTCCACTTTCAGTAATGACAGTAATGAACGGTCAATTGCTTCTTTAATTGCTCCTTTACCCATTGGACCCTTCAATCTTTATGATTTATGTGATATAGTTCATCAGCAGTCCAAATGCTTAAGTAGTTTGTCACACACAGAAAGTGAGTGACATTTCTTTCTACAGAAAGAAACACAGTCTGGGATTTATATTGGGTAGAGAGGTTTACAATTTCTGACTCTCTAGGCATTTCTAATTGTTCTCAGTATTTCTCATAAACCATATCATTACCAAATCAAAATCATAGTAGTCAAACTTCTCATTTGTTATTTCTTGCAAAACTAGGAGAAAATGATCTCTTCTACAAGTGTTCTGCATTCTTCTCTTGTTTAGAAATGTCAGGGTGTAAACAGAAAACAAAGTAGTAGCTTGTTTCCATTTTTGCTTCCCAGAGTGCACTGAACAAATGGCCTCTTACATACTGGACACAGGGGAAAAAAAATGATGCAAGTAATTAAAATGCCAATTTTATTATTTTCAGACTTCTCACATACAGAACATTCTTCAACATTAGCAAAGCTAACACCCATTTATTTTAAAAATAAAATCCTTCTGAGAATCTTAAAAAGCTTTGAGGAATTTCCTCCATCTCTGTAGGACTAAAGATGCCCAATGTTTCTATACAATACTACTCAAACTAATCTTCCCCCTAAAAAGCCGCCTACTTGCCAAGATTTTTTTTCCCCTGTTCCTTAAAAAACAAACAAAAACTTGTTTTGAAAGAAATATGAAAGGAATCAAAGGAGTTGTGTTGAGCCAAAAGTCCTCCTTTCTCCACCCTCACTGTACTCATCTGGAAAGCATCTGGCAAACAAATCCATTGATAGTTTAGAAAAGCCTTTTATCTGTCCTTGCAGGCTTAAGAAGGAAAGTGGATAGCATACACATTCCATGGACTAATTGTACGTTCCTTTTATATTATTGCCATTTTTAAAACATAAGAGTACAGCATAACATCTACCCCGCTCATAAAAAAAAAGGGCTTCCCCGGGAAGGCTGCATGAAACCCAGGTTAATAAAACTTGCAGGATAGACAGCCAGCTACATTGATTGAATACCATCCTCTCAATGGCAGCACAGCAAGTAGACACCAACATACGGAGCTTACTTGCGTCCACTTGGGCTTATTGCTCATTACTTGGTTATGCTGGATCAGCTACATCCATTGCCTCGACCTCATTTTACTGCCTTATTCTTTACACCACAATTCCTAAGTCTTTGAGATATGTAAGTGGCTGGACTGCTACTGAACCTAGAGCAAAGGAGCAGAAACGGGTCCAGACTGTTTCTGTACGTATTTGCTGGGCTCCCCCTTGATCCACACTCCCCAACTCCCACACACTTGTTACGAATGATCCAAGTAACGAACAGCGGACTGCAGTTCCCTTTAAAATGTTGCCACACTCAAATGTAAAGCAAGGCTTTGTACCAAAGACAGAGAAAAAGTTTAACTCCCTTAGATCATTTCGAATGTTCACTATAAAATATGACCACTGCCTGGACAAAGCCGGTAGGCAGATTACTTATAGAAATACTGTCACTCAGACAGTGAATGAGTACCGACTGAGATCATTCTATAGTTTTCCTAAGGAAACCCAATCTATAGAAAATAGTCAATGTACAATTAGGCTTTTTGTTCTTCTAGAGTTATCAGGAGTAAAGGCAGGTACAGTAGGAGCTATGTAGATGCTTATTTATCTACCAAGTCTTTTGGGAGCAGGGGGGAAGATAGACAGGAGCCAAATTTCTGAGTCAGACTGACCTGCCTCTCTTTCGCACCTCAGCAAGGCCAGCATATGTGTGTGTGCATGCACGCACACTTTTCAAGGAAGCAGCATAGAAAGGAACAAGTCCACATCTCCATCTTCACACAGACTAACGCAGGGAGATCAGCGGCATGATATCTCTTCAGAAACATGAAATGTAGTATTTTTCTATTAAAACTATATAAATACACACATTGTAGCTAGACATTAAACTGGCAAGTTGGGAGGCACACGCAAGCAGTACATGCAAGTCCTCCCAAACCTGATCCATCCCATATAATATTAAACCACATCCTTGTTCTCCCACTTTCCCCTGTCTTCAGTCAAAACTGAAGTTTATGTAGCTGAAAAACTATTTATGGTACAGTAGCACTTGTAATGGCCTCTTAGTCCATTAGGCCACTGTACAAACTGTCTCAGTTGCCTCAGGAGGTTAGTTACAGTTCTTGCCTTAGAGATACTATAGTCAAAGCAGAATTTTCTGCTGTTGCTGTCAATGGAAAGAGGTGCAAGTTCAGAGGTGGAGCCAAAACTTTAGCTGTTGAAATTCAACATTTACAATTTGACCCCTTATTGTACCACTGGCATATCTATCAACACAGACCACGCTCCCTAGTTCAACAGATTCCTGCAATATCTTCTAAGTTGCAACCTAAATACTTCAAGTTTTCAATAAAGCTTCAGTCATTACACCCTATGGGAATAATATTCTTTGGGTAACTATATTAACATCAGTTTATCCCATTCTTTATAACCCAATTGCCATAGTAATACCCGAAAGTACAATTCTTCCCTAATATAGAGTATAACAAGTTCCAGTCTCTCAGATGACCACTTTCCATTTCAGTTTTTGGCTTTTTTGAAAAAAGTGTTTTCATGCTATTTAGTTTTGATGATGAGATTATAATACTGGCACACCAGAAGTCATAGATCAGTACCTTGCACTCTACACAAAGAACTGGTTAACAGTAAGTAGTCCAGATAAACACAGATGAAGAGCAGCCTATAAGTCCTGCCTCCATACTGTAAGTCATGTAAGACCAGGCAACATACCCTCCTTAACTGGAATTACAAAGTATACATGTTTCTCCTGGTACATAAATTTAAAGCATGTAAGACACAGCGAGAGGAGGAAATTATGCACTGCCTTTCATGCACATTTATGTAAATTCCATGATTACATTAAGTCATTAAAATGACACGATGTAAATTTGAACATGCATCAAAGAAATGCAAATATTTATATAAAAGTTTAAGTGGGAACATTTAGGATGGTTCTTTGCTAGGAAAAGATTAATTTTCAAATAGCTGATCATTGTAAAGTTGGAAGTTGGCTGTTTATTAGAATTCAAGCATTCAGCAAACCTTTGGGAACCTAATTCCTTTCTGTGCTTACAGGTACCCTCAGGAATCAAATTCCCCTCAGAGTGAAAACTTACCCCTAAACCAGCATAAAATACCTAATTACTATCCTGTATATAATAAAATACCAGTTTTCTGTTTTTAGTTTTCTTAGTATTTGGCTTCCTGCAATGATAAATACAAGTACTCCAATGCCATTTCCTATATAAAGTGGCCACAGTATTGCTTTCTCACTCCTTCCTCAAATATGTAAGATGTACATGCAAGATTAAAAAAAAAAAAACTTTTTTTTAAAAAACCACATTATATGAACCATTGCAATATATTCTTTGGCAGATGCATTGTCTCAAAAGTTATTTTAAATCTGTTAAAGAAGTTAAAACAGGTTTGCAAATGACTCAGACTTTGAGGAGAGCTCTTGGGAATGCTTTCTTGGCTGTCTTGAGATCCAGAACCGAGAAGAAGTGGGGGAGGAAGAATTAGTATTTTTTAGCACTATCAAACTGGATTTTACAGGCCATCATTGCTGTCTTTAAGATTCCACATGTCTTGGAAACTTATGTAGCTCAGCTGTACACTATACTTCATCAATTTTTTTGCCACATTACCAAGAAGTACAAAGAAGTCCCCTGAATATTATGAGCCACTGAGTTTCTGGGATGATACTTTCAGCTGGAAAGAAAAATAAAAGCTCTCATTTGTCCACATTTGTAATTCTGATTTATAATGAGGGCTAAAATTTGTTTTGAAGGGTCTATTTTAGAATGCAGTGCTGATCTGCAGAAGCTGCCATGCTAATGATATTACATGATGTTTGGCAGTCCTCACGGTGTTGCCACATACTCCTCCCAGCTGCAATTCCATTTTAGCCATTCCACTGAGGTCTCTTTAATGGACTGTCAGAGCTTGAGGACACTGATGTTAACAGCTACCATCAGTTAAAAACTAAAGCAATTACAAATAAAAATCAAGTTTCCTTTTTTCTGAATGGATGACTACTCTTCTCTTCCTAGAGATAGCAGTTACTTGAGACCGAGCAAGTTACCATTCTAATTCCATGCTATTACTTATGAATTTCTAACTGACTGTCACACACCAGGGAGAAGTCTCACTGCCTCCCCAATAATCTGGTTTACACGCAGAAGGGTGCAACAGGTTCTCTGCCCTGTTCTTTTGCTTTCTTTGTTTGATTTCCTTCTACTCACTACAGATTTTATCTCCCCGCCTTTGCATTCAATTATTATTAGCATCTAACTTCAAATGGACAACAGCTATGCTACTAGATTATTTTCACACAGTGACATTTGGGTTCTTTTTCAGGTTAAGTAAACTAGACAAAAAATCAGTGACAGAAAAATTTCTAGCGCTGCACAGAGAAATTCCAAGAGCTGCTTGTCATCTGTTGGCTAGGGGAAAGAGACAACCCCCAGACACATTTAAAAAAAATCTCTTTCAGTAGAATAAAACAAGATTTATAGGATTTAGACTGAGCTAACATACAATGGAATATTATACCTGCCAATCCTCATTCTTTATTAGTATTATCTACTTTTTAATAATTATTATAGCATCCCACTTCTCTCATGAAACACTGTATAATGTGTTTTTCATTGAGGATTTTAAAGTTTTTATTATTTCAGCCACTTAATTCTGTCTCAGACTGGGAGGACAGAAGATATTCCACTATATATACACCAGTAAAATCATGTCATCACATTTGATTTCTGTAGCACTCTTCCAGAATTTCTAATTTTAAGCCACAAAGGTGATCTGACTGTATGCTTTAATTTTCATTCAAAAGGAGAGTATAAAGAAAATATGAATGGACTGTGTAGAAAAAAATACATTCCTCCTATGCTATGTCTTCAGCTATATGTGTGCACATACCTATCTCCTTATTTCTGTGGTCAGGCTGTCCTCCCAGATTCAGTGGCACTGGCATGAATTAATGCAGACAGGCACTAAGAATGAGCACGGGCTTAATGCAAGCTTTATTTAATGCAAAACAATGAATGTCACAGGGTTAGAAAGTGACAGGAGGTGACTGTGTGCTTAAAGTTGTATCACACTGCCATGAGCACAGGAGAAAAGAAACTTATCTGCTCAGGTAGTGAAAAACACAGCCATAAGGCTAACTTTGCTAATAAAGCAGCAGGTGCATTCAGGTTAATTATATCCTTCAACAACATAAAAGGAGAGCTAAGTTTTAAGATTCTTGAATGTCTTGAAATTACATGCTCAGATTGCATGCTGACCATTTAGCACCTATATGCATGCATGACACCCCAGGAGGCTTCTGCTTTGCCTTTCCCTTTGCAGCACTGGCTAAGGTTCCACCTATAAAGAGTATTAGAATCTTCTGAAAAAAGATATTTCATATTATTAATTTATAAGACAACAAGCAAGCACTAGCAGCATTAGTCAGTCTAGAGCACGGATCACAGCCTCACAAGACAAAACTTTTCCAGTCTTTTGCTAAAGGCTTTCAGCAAAAGGAAAAATTAAACCTAGATTTTGCTGTTTGACACGTTTTTTCTTCCTTTTTAAGTTTGCATTCCTCTGAAGAAATACAAGCCAAAACATCCATTCTACTTAGGTTTGCTATACGTGCATTCCTCTGCAGGAGCTACATATCTAATTGATTACTACTTGTGTTAGTTTTATTAGAGATCATGGAGCCTTATACCTTGCGGCAGTTAATACAGCTCAGCATTTCATAAAGAACTGAAGCCTCTCCTCCCCATTCCTTGTTCACACTGTCCAAATCCTGTTTATTTCAGAATGTCTTTGTAGGTCCTAAGCCTGTTTTGACTCTGTTGATATTAACCCACAAAGCTGAAAGTATTAATGGCTAAGGTTACAAAAAAACCCCAAAAACTCATAATTCTCACTCAGACAGGATCTTGAGGTTAGACTCAAGTTTATGACTATTACACCATGTATACTATTATCTTTTTGTCAAATATCATTTCCTATTAACTTCTGGTTATTTTTAGGAAAGACCGTCACAACTAAAATGGGTTAAACCAAGTGTTCTTCTTTTCACACCTTCCACTAACTAGGATCTTGTTCTACACCCCAAAGAAAAAAAAGAAACTCCTGAAGTTTTACGCATTTCAGAAAGAAGAGTGCTTTTCCTGTTAACTGTTATCCAAGTATCATCTCACTTTATAACTGGATATTAATTTTGTTACAAAAAATTATGCTTTTAATTCACGAGATGGAAAGCAAGAAGAGGAGAAATATTTTACTTACATCAATAAAACTAGAACTGAAAATAAAAAGGAAACCCCAAATAACAGAGCATTAAAAGTTTACAAAAAGGAAAAAAAAAACCCAGTAGTAAGTGCCCTTAAAGTAATTCTCTACTTGGGGCTGCCCTCAGACCAAACTGGAACAGCATGCAGCCTTGCCAGCCTGAGGACAACATCCAGCCATGACTCACCAGTGAGCAAGCATCAGTGGGAACCTGGCAGCTTTCTATGTCACAAGCCCAGGCTTCGGGAGACATCCTCTGTCTCCCCTCCAGCTCTGCCCACAGGACTGCTACTAGGTCATGCTTACAGGTGAAATGCGGAGTCCTGGCTAATAACACCTTTGTGCTTCAGTAGGGAGCCTGGTTAAGAACCTGTCAGGTCTGTGCTCCCACAGCAGCAGCCAGGTCAAGCAAGCCAGTTGCTGAACAGAGCACTGTCTGCGTTTGCTTGTAGCATTGCCCCCTCTCCCAGACATCAGTGTTGACTTTCTGCCAAGTGGCAGTGGATATCTGTGCCCCTTGGATGTCATCATTCTGGAGAAGCAGCAGTGATACTGAATCTAGATATATTTTAAGTGGAATTGCTTTTGCTAACACATACAGCCCTAAAATGAGGTGTCCAGTTTGTCAAAGCAGTATTCTAGATGGTCCCTAGATTGTGCTTAAAAATCAATTCTTACACACCAACCATATCACAAATCCATCCCCTTGTACTATTTGGGGTTTACTTGCATCTTCCAGATCTGAAGCCTCACAGATCTTGGCATGCCTGAAGTTACCCTTTCTTAAGCAAGGGTTTTCTCCTTCTCCCTGTTTACCCACCCATTGTAAGTAAACTTACTCTTACCTATATTCCCTTTGATAAAAGCTGCTTGTAAGCTGACCCTTGCTAGGTATGCAGTAGTTAGGTGAGAAACATGGCATACCCTTAAAATTCCTGCGCACTTGCTAACAGCATGATGAGACAGTGAGTCAGTACATACCACTAGAAGGTTTCAGGCAAAGCAATCTCCATCAGCATATTACCCGTATACTCCTATGCACATCACTTAACCATAGTCTGTCAAGCAAACCAACCTCTTAGATCTTTTATTTTTCCACTGGAAGAACCATAAATCAAAATTAGCCTCTAAATAGCACTGTCAGTGGTACAATTATGCATACACACATTAGATAACCAAATAAAGACTCTTTGGTAGTCTATACTGACAGGCCATGATGACTGGCCTACTTCTTTTATTGACAAATCGTATAATCTAATGCTTCTGCAATCTTAACTTCTCCCTTTGGATCCCATAAATTACTGACAGCTGCTCCCTGTACATCAGGATTTGTGTTGGTAGAGAAAGTGCAGGGAGAACCGATTTTAACAGAAAAGGACAAACACATAAGCATTGAGCCAGGATCTCCACAGACATCTGAAGAGGAACCTAGAAGAGCAGGGCCCAACTCCAGGCTGCCTACTATATCTTTCTGATCATAAAGGAGCTCTACCCACATAATACAAAAACACTTAAGAGGTCACAAATGCAATACTTACAGGAAAACCTATGAAATGACAGACACGTCACCCAATGCACCCCGTGAAAAAGAACAAATTTAAAATACGTTTGTTTTTATTTCCAGAGTGACACTACTGTCTTTGTAAACTCAAAGGAGCATCACAAGCTAAGACAACATTTAAACCGAACACTGAGATCAGGATTCAGCTGCCTATGCATGGTATTCCTACTGTCATTTACTGTGTGCAGTGTCCCACCGTGCCTCTTACTACCATGCTGGAAGGGTGTTGGTCTCTTAAGTCCTACATCACAACCTCCATCCACCCTGTGCACAGGTCTCAGGCACCTAAGGGCATTTCAAACAGAACCATAACTCATTAACCTCAACATATAATCCCTTTCCTCACATCACCCCTCTCCCCAAATACGAGCATCATCTTCTCTAAAAGCTACAGAGGCTCTGGCACATCAAGGAGGGGGAAAAAATTAGCTCATGACTGAACTAATCAAAGTGTTCTGAAATAAAGCATATCTATTTATAGGCATAAGGAATTCACGGGTATTAAGGTCTTTCTCAGGTAAGGAATGAGCTCAGGAACATACTAGAGCTCCAGAACCTGGAAGCAATACTTGTTCGTGAGCTTGGGTCCATGCTTAAACTCAGATTTCAGTCGCTTTCATGTATTATAGTGCTCAACTCTTCAAGCTTGTTGCAAATCCATGTCCCGTCCAGACGCTTTTCTGTACAAATATCCTCTACTCTGTTTTCAGTATACAGCAAACGTAAATTGTTTCTTGACTCAAGAAAAGGTTAAATAACAAAAAGAAGCAGCAAGACTAGCATTCCTAACAGTCTGAAAGCCTCATGCTTCAAACAACAGAAGTATTGTTACTCATTGCCATGATGTTATAGTTGCATGACCTGGCAGGAATACTATACAGTTTCCAGGACTCAAACTGAAGTGCTGTGAGAGAAGTATTATAGACTGCAATTCTTTCTTTTGCAGCTGAAAACAGAAAAAGCAGTCAAAATAGATACAGGCCCCCAACATAGAGCAGGTCGCATGACAGTCAAGAATTTCCCTGTTTAATGATATTTAAAAAAAAATAATAAAAAAATCACAGAAGTTACAACAAAATCCTCAAGTTCCACTGTGGTTACAAATCTGTAACTTAAGGCTGGGCTTTGAGAGAGACATACAGATGTACTTTCCAGCACAGGAAATGTCTTTTCTTGGGAAGATTCTGAGTTTTTATTTAGCAAATTTCATAATTGTTGCAATAGCCCAAAAACTTGTGGTAAAATTCATCCTCTTGTACTGTCTGTGGCTTTGGGATCTTCTTTATTGATATAGGATTTGTTATATGGTTTTGGAAAGCAATTTTGCAGTCCAGTGGCCTATGCGTTAACTCCTTTATACCCTTTTGAACTGGCTACTTCTGCACTGTTACTTGTAACTGCAAGGACTGACCTGATCCAGGTGCTCCCTTTCAATCCAATGGGTTAAATTTCCTCTTAAAAGGAAAGAGCGGGAACCTTAACTTGCATTACCAGCAGTAATACACACAAAATGCTACAGCTAACAATATTACAATGTAACTACTGATACTACAGGATGCCACAAGTGTGAGTTCTTTTCCTATTGTAAATATGCCCGCAGAAGTGCAACACACAGAAAAAAAAAGAAAATTACTGGGTTTTTTCCACATTGCCGTTTTGATAGGCTGTCTTTCAGGATTTCAATCTGTAACCCATGGGAAGTTTGTCACACTTAACATCAGGTTTGCTTACAAGGAAAATCTTATCCAGAAAGCCAGGAATAGATTCCTATATCCGTTGATATATTTTGCTCAATCATCTCTGCTTATTGAAGGGCTGGGCCTCAAGAAAAATTAAGCTTCATTGCATCTAACCACATCTCAGACTTTCATGTGCTTCCTCTATGCTTTGAAACTCAGTGCAGTCTTATCTACATTGGCTCCCTCCACAGGGATATCCCTCACACAGCCCCAATACTGTGGGGAGGGGCTGTATTGCAATAC
>NW_008824900.1:4548342-4564102 GCF_000699105.1 Pygoscelis adeliae | reverse complement strand
AATTTTGAAAGTATACCTTCAGTCTAACGAGGAAAAAATGAAACTAGGTGCCTAGACTGATATAAGAACCATTGAATGCACAACTGCAGGCAAACAGTAAGCATGTTCTTTGCTTATTTCCCACAACAGGTTTTGCCCACTGAGACATGCCCTGAAATTGGAGGATAAGCAAAAAAATAAGGGAGAAAGTGTGTTGGTTTTGGCTGGGATAGAGTTAATTTTCTTCAGAGTAGCTGGTATGGGGCTATGTTTTGGATTTGTGCTGGAAACAGTGTTGATAACACAGGGATGTTTTCGTTACTGCTGAGCAGTGCTGACACAGAGTCAAGGCCTTTTCTGCTCCTCACCCCACCCCACCAGCCAGCAGGCTGGGGGGGCACAAGAAGCTGGGAGGGGACACAGCCGGGACAGCTGACCCCAACTGACCCAAGGGATATCCCACACCATATGGCATCAGGCTCAGCATATAAAGCTGGGGAAAGAAGAAGGAAGGGGGGGATGTTCAGAGTGATGGCGTTTGTCTTCCCAAGTCACCGTTACGCATGATGGAGCCCTGCTTTCCTGGAAATGGCTGAGCACCTGCCTGCTGAGGTGAAACAGTGAATGAATTCCTTGTTTTGCTTTGCTTGCGTGCGCGGCTTTTGCTTTCCCTATTAAACTGTCTTTATCTCAACCCATGATTTTTCTCACTTTTACCCTTCTGATTCTCTCCCCCACCCCATTGTGGGGGGAGTGAGCGAGTGGCTGTGTGGGGCTTAGTTGCTGGCTGGGGTTAAACCACAGCAAAAAGGAAGAGGAGGAAGATGAAAACAACCCTCTTTAACCATCCTCTTTGCCACTCTCCAGACTACTAATCCTGTTTAATCTTGCCTTAAGGTATCATTAAGAGACATTACTTATAAATACACCGTATAAGGGAATAAACACTTGCCCACATACATACAGTTCTGATGGAACAGGATTATTTCCTGGGCTGGTTCCCTCAGTGATGGGATCATCCAGTACCTCTCACTCCTCCTGACCTTCCAACAAGACCTTTCCTGACAATTCTCCTTTATGTAGTCTTAAATAGGTGAAATTCACCTGTCTACAGTGTTTTAGAAGATCAGGCAAAGGTATTACATCATCTCCTGAAAAGTTTTTGGAAATAAGAAATAGAAACAACTACTCCCTTTCTGCACTCCCTTGCCAGTCCTGGGGTTTACACAACGTAGCAGAAATTGGGCTGTATGAAATACATGAAGTGGTAGTCAGAGAACTGTATTCTGCCTGAGTCCTTGTCAGACAATCTTTACTGGCTAGTATTTCTCTCTCATATTCAACCCTTGGTTATATTAGCTATCAAATCAACCTCTGCAACTTGGTGGGAAAGTCACCCTAAATTAGCTTCCTGAACCTTTTCTGCATTTCAAGTTCTCTATTACACTATAATACAGCTATTTTGAGAAAAAGGCAAGATGCTTTATACTTGGCACAATTGTGTGAGGCTGTCATTAATGCTAGACAAATCCAAAAAGGCAAATAAGTTTAGTCTAGCAAAGCAGAGGGTTACATTCTTGATTACAAAATAGGAAATAAAAAGTTATCAAAAACAAAACAAGACACAGAACATACTTGAAACAGCTCAATTCTCCCAGCTGTCTCAAGACTTTTCTGAGTCATGTCCCAGGAGTAGAGATGGGAGAAGATGTAATGTGGTTGTACCGAATCCCGAGTTTTGACTTTCAGAAATAACCTCACATTATTGTGGAGCTAGAGAGTTAGCTCTGCTGAGGTTGTTCAGAGCTGAAGCTACCACTCTCCACTTCAAGCAACATCCATTTCTTCCCCCTCATATTTTTTCCCAGCTTGGATGACATTAGTATTTTCACTGCCTGGGTGATTTGCTGACTTTACATTGCTGTCTTTGTACATTCTTTTAGCTTAAGTGATCTTCAAGAGGAATAACATTCTTCAAGGCTCATACAGCACTTTGTCACATCTCAAACAACACTACTATACCTACTCTTTAACACATTTTAGTATGTCATTGTATCTTCAGATAGGTCACTATACAACATTAATCATACAGATGATACACTCGGTTGTGAACGTGTGTTCCCTCCCTAACATTTAAGGGAAGGAACCTTCAGTTAAGGCATGTTCCACTTTCCCCTATGACAGACTGGTTGAGGTTGGAAGGGACCTCTGGAGGTCATCTGGTCCAACCTCCCCTGCTCAAGCAGGGCCATCTTTTCTCCCCTGGAGGGAGAGGAGAAACATCTCCATCTTTGGAGTTTTCAAGACTCTGCTACAGCTGATCTGATCTAATGACAGCAATAGCCCTGCTTCACATAAGAGGTTGGACCAGATAACCTGCAGAAGTACTTCCCATCTGTATTTCTAATCCCATAAATACACATGTGCTTCATTCAGCTGAAAGATTTTTCCTCTTGTCTTGGTCAAAGAGTACCCCCATCCAGCAAGTCAAAGATCACTTCGGTCAGCATGCCTTATTCCATCCGATTTAATTCACACATTGCAGTTCTACATCCACTACTGGCAAGCAGACACCTCCCTAACATACTAAACACTTCAGGTGCTGTCTTACTAGAACATAAACATATGTTTAATGCTATGATGGTTTGGTTCTTAACACTAGTTGAACCCTGTCTTCCCTTCATGAAATATTTACAGCTTTTTGGTAATATTTTGTACACCTGGGTTTTTTCCCATTCATCTAAAAGCCATTGCTAATGTTTGCATAATAAGGGATTGTTTTAGTGAACAAAGATAACACTAGCAGGTCAAGAACAACATGAAGAAATTAAAATAGTAAATAAAGCCACTTAGAATTCAACAACATAATATACCCAGCCACAAATATTTAAGTGTATTACTACCTATTAACCTATATACTATTCTTCACAGTACATCTTGTATTAAATGAACAGAAGTTAAAAGACTGCTACTTTAGGTGACTGGAATATACTATCAGCTTTTATTAGCTGTTAGGGACAATTCTGCTGTGTTCAATTAGCATCTACAAAAAAGCTTCTATTTGAAAGCAATAGAAATACATTTTGATCTGCCATTGAAAGCTACACAGCCAGGTGCTTTTCCCTTATTCACAGGTTAAGTCTGTTCTTGGAAAAGTCATTTCCCTCCTTATCTTAGCATTCCCCATGATGGATGGCAGTTCCTTAGTTCCAGCAGATTGCAGCCAACATTGGAGTTTTGAACACTTAGGCGCTTAGACTAACCCTGTGGAAGGTTATCATGCAGGTCTTTCGCCTGCTATGGATTTGTATTCAAGGGGAGCCAATACAGAGAATACTACAGAGAAGCCAAGTGTTCCTTGGAATCATCTGTTCATGGAAGACAAACTTTGACAAAGATTTCATAGTGCTTCCATTTGATAATGAGATTTTATTTTTGTACGCATACATATGTAGACTGCAGAACACCACATCTCTTTGGTATGTAGTCATATCACTTGGTAGACGAGTACATCTAAAGCTACTTACTAGTTTATTAATGAAGGAGAATACAAATCTAAAGTTTTTCAGTATGTATCATTTCTATTCCCTTAACTGTCTGGATGAACAGGTTCAATACAGTAGTTTGATACTGAATGAACCTGGCAAGAGACAGGAAGAATAAGCAATAATTTGATCTACTGATCTTAAAACCATTTAAAAAAATCTTTAGTTACATACCAAGAAATTAACTGGATTCTTGTTGGTACATAGCAGCTTCCACCTTTGATAGTCCAAAAGCACTGGATGCATGCTAATGGATGGATTTTAAAGTTATATTGGAAAAATGTGATCTAGCTACTGGCTGTAATCTGGGAACTATCTGCTACAACTACATGCTAGGAGACAGGAATAAGACTCAATTTCCTTAGTAGAGGTGGAACAGGACTGACGGAAGAAACTGCTTAAGAGTCCACAGAGAGATCATGTAAAGAAAGGGGTAGATCACTGTTCTGACAGAGAAAAGAACAGAATTTCTTTGAATGTTCAATGCTCAATGAAAATTATTACACTTAATATATGCCACTAATCTTCCCACGTGCCCTGGAGACCTAAGTGAGCCTATGCACATTGTTCCCTGATGTTTTTGATGGCAACTAATTAATTTTAATGAGAGGGAGTGTTGAGTTGAGGGGTTTTTATCTCACTGCAATTTGTTTTCACTGGCAATTGGTTGAATTTTCCTTTACAACTTGCAGGTTATGAATCTCTCATTTATTTTGACAATGCAATCAAAGATTGATACATCTATGTTTAAAGCATTATGTTTTTAAAAATTGCAGTTCAGAGTTCCATTTAGGTACCAAGCCAACAGTGATTTATTTAAGGCTTTATTGTGTTCTCAATTACTAGTTCAGTTGCTTTTGGAGCTTTTTCTCTGGCCTCTACCCTCAGTTCCTACTTGGACACTCTTGCACATCCTCCATTTGTTATTCTCTGAAGACTTTGGTATCCAAACCACTGCCTTATTTTTTTCTTGCTCAACAACAGCAACAGAGAGCCAGTGGCAAAGGAATCTGGCAGACGAACCAGTCACCACTAACTAGTTCATTAAAGCGCATATCATCTGGAAGAAGATATTGTATAGTAAATATGCTACCTTGATTCTATTAATCGAATAATAAAATTCTACTTGAACTATAAAATCTGAAAGTAAAGAAATACAGAAACAAAAGAGTAATTTACTACGCTGATGAAAGCAAAACTACCCATTCCTTTCAGCTCCTGAATTTAAGTGTTGTGTTAAAAATGCATTTTTAATTTAATTGAGTGTTTAAAGCTAAAAATAAGATATGGAAACAGTCTGTCAAAGTCAGATTTTTTTTTATAGGAGGAGAGGGCATGGGGGAGAATTTGATCATTTTGGGTGGCAGAAGTAATGTATTCCAAGATGTTGTCACAGGCCCTAGACTGCAATTGCACAGACAACATACTATCAAGTGATTACTGTGAGCCACTGGATTTATTTTAAATTATTAGTTCCATCACAGCTTCTTTCTGCTGAAGAATATAGCATTATTTATATTTAAATTTCTTCTTTAAATCGAAAAAAAACATTTAAATGCTCTGTTCGCAATTGTGGCACTTTGGTGACATTTCTCATGGGGAGTACTATAAGCTTCCATCTTCCTACTTATGCAGGAAAATGAGGGATGTCCAAACATTACACACGAGATACTTGTTAAAAGACAAACTTCTTTCATTAGGCTGTAAAGCAGGCAGGATTTGCCAGCAGCTCTCTGGTAGCGGGTATTTCTGGTAACAAGACTGCTGGATAGGAGCACATATACAGTAGGCTCCCTGTTTCCATTTCAGCATCTTTCATTTCCTTAGTTGGCACACTTCCAATCGCACATGTCTTTAAGCAAAGTCTTCCCAAGGGTTTGCAAGGCAATAAGGACAGTTTCTGATTTTTCATGAAGGCCAGCCAAACTCTCCTAGCCCAAATCAGAAGGCTCAGGCAATGACTTGATTGTAAAACAATCTTGAGTGCATGAATCTAATTGGCACCATCTCTGTTCTACCAGTGAAGAGTTGTGAAAATTCCCAAATGTACCTAGTCGCATTGTCCAGAAGTATTGCGAGCAAAAGAATAAAAACCCCTTAAGTTATTTTTCTGCTCTAGTCTGTTGTAGATTTATCTAACATTCAGAAGATCTTCCTGCTGCTTCTCCACAAGTTACTCAAAAAGGCAAATAAGGGCATTCACTACCTTGGGAAAACACTCTATTAGATTAGTCACTTTCACTGGATTAATTTTCATCATTAACAAATATATGCATTCTATTTGTGATTTAGGGAAATCTCTTTTATAATATATATTTCTATATAGGTTTATTTGCTTTTTTAAATGCAGACAACTTCACCTGTAGGAAGGCTTCTGACATGTTATACACATAAAGAGGACTCCCCTTTCCACCCCCCAGTGGAATATATCTTGCCAGTGTTTTTAACGATGTAAGATAAGAAAACAAAAGGTATGAAAATCTGACTTCATCAATGCTTGAGCATACTTCTATCACTGCACTTGCTCATGTTTCTTGTAAATGCTAACCACATTGATTTCATGGCTCTCTGGCACTGTGGCAGAAAGTTTGAGTCCGAATCCTATTATTTTTTCATGAAAATTAAAATTAACTTCCCTATCTCCTGTAAGAGGAGAGGCAAATAAGTGACCCAGTAAAGATCTAAGGAGAACTGTCACACTTTTGGACCAACCATGGATGGTGTCATAAGACTCAGCTACATATACCCACCTCTAGTAGCATAAATACACTGTTCAAGACATGTGAAACAAGCCAAATACTTGGGTGTGATTGTGTACTTTTCCCACTATTTTCCATTTCTCTCCTTTTTCTCTACATCTTATGCACATTTTAACAAAGTTGCACTACTGACAGGAGGCTGTGCTTATGGCTAAAATATCAGAATAAACAGTGGGAGTTACTTTCCATCACTGCTGTACTATTCAGTGACTGGACTCTGTGTACCTATTTTCTAGCACGTAAGGTAACACCTCCTTCACAGAGGGATTGTGCATCAACATTTCTTAGTGATTAAGACTCTACATTGAACTCTGTTGTATTCACAGACATTTCTCATTGGTATCATGTGACAATCCTGCATGTGCATTTCTATTACTTAGATTTCTCCCTCTCTTTTCCCCTCACAGTAATACTGGCTTGGCTTCCACTGCTCTGGACTGTTGGCTGTAGAGGGAACTGGGATAGGCTGCTTTTAACAAGCAGCAGATTTCATTTTAAGCCCTTTTGCACAGAATGCAAAGTCTTGAATATTTTCCAGAAGTCTGAAGCATGTTGACTTCTGTACTCTGAATAATAAACACAACTGTGCTTGTCTAACTAGAAAAGTGGAAATGCAGTTCTGTTACCCATTCATGATAAAGCAGTCAAAATGCTTTCACCCTCTCTACTCTATCAATATCATAACTGGGTTTCTCTGTGTGGGGCTGTTAATTTTTTATTTTGGGGGGGAGGGGTTTGATTTTTCTTTTTTTTAAAGTAGTTCCTTGGACTAGCAGCCAAGATTTCAAATAGTTCCCATTATATAGATAACTAATAATCAAGGTGCTCCTCAGTCTCTGCTACTGAATTATGCAATTCCTTCAGCAGGGAATTACCCTATGCTATGTGCAAACTGAGTGTGCCACTTTGCATCAGCAGCAGACAGCCTGGGAAAATACTGCTTACCTGACATTGTAATTCTTTAATCAAAAGAAAGTCTTCAAACTCTAAAGCCCCTAGGGATGTTAACTTTAGCTAGAGATCTAAATGTTAAATTACACCCAATTGGAATGCATAGCAGCATCTTGAAGTAAGATGCTGTGACTAAGGATATGGTAATGCCAAACAAACAAAAAAAATCAAAGTACAGCCATGCTCAAGTTAAGCAGTTTAAAGCTGACTCTAGTATTATAGAAAGCAAGTAATGCCAACTCAGATGGAGGAATTATCCAGCTTCACCTCATTCTGCTCTCTTATTTTTATGTCTAGGCAATACTGATGCTCAAGCCAATACACAGCAAAGTCTATCCACAGTCCTGGTATCAATGCCATAGCTAGGCTCACTCTGAAAAATTTAAACAGTCAAATTGTTCAGGTCACAGCTCAGCAAGGGCAACAGGAGACCAGCCAAGGACATGGCTTGTGGCAGCTCCCTCTGAAGTCAGCATGAGGTCTTATTATAACCATTTCTTATCAAAGCATCAGTCAGAGGAAAAAACAAGTGTGACCAGAGGAAAGAGGTGCATTCTAGGTACTGGCACTGTCTCCTTTTGTTTATGCCCATTTCTGCTGTACACAGACAGACAATATTTGTCTTTTGCTGTACACGTTAGTCTAGTTTTCTAATTACATTTGTGTTGCTTACAAGTGTGAGAACAAAACTTGGTCTTCACCTTAAAACATTTTCCAGCCTTATTGCTATGAAACCTTAATTGCTTTATAGAGTGCAAGGGATATTGTGTCTATGCTTTTCATTAACTATCTAGAGAAGCTTTGAGATATTATACTATGATAGAATAAAATATGGCAAGGACTGAACAACATTGTCACCTACTCTATCATCAAAATGCAATAGAGCTCACAGCATCTTTAAGACAAAGAAAGTGGCTGTTTGCAGAATGATTTTTTTTTTAAATGGGAAGCAATTTTCTTCCAGAAAATCCCCCTTCCCAGTTTCATACAGGAAACCACAAGGATTTCAAATAGGGAATTAATTTGAGACTATGTATTGCAGTTGCTTTCCTATTCAGTGTGATCTACTGTTTTTCTCACTGCTTCCTTTAATATTTGAACTAGAACAAAGAGAAGTCCATCAAAACCTTTAATTCCTTAATCTAAATATCTGAGCTAATGATTGAGATCTTTCAACAGGCAAAAAATTGGTTCAGACAAGAGCAGAAAAGTTGTTTCCCTTTCCCAGAAACATACAGACGTATAACATTTTAATGTACATTTATAAAATTATAAAATCAATAAGTGACTGTAACCTCAAAGGACCATTCACTTTGCTTTTTGGACATTAACAGCTATGCTAAGTGTTGAACTTCATACAGAGGACCATGAGGGGAAGTTTCTTATAAGTGACCAGCTTTCTTACCTGCTTGTGAAATACTCAAGTACAATTGTTAAGTAGACACAGGCAATTCATTTTCCTACAGCTTTTCTTCATTTGTAGTCAGAATTCAACTGTTCACTCCTTTGGTAAGGATGGCCTGTTTTAAAACAACACTGCCACTCATACTGCATGTGGCAAAGTTCCAGCTCCACACAGGTTCCCTGTTTAAAGCCTGTCACTGCCTCAAAGATTTGGCTCCACTCCAATTCAGCTCTACCGCAGCCACACTCCACCTTCATGCCTACACGTTATCTGAACTTTCCCTTTAAAATCCTTAAAAATAATCAAGCCCTATGACTGTTGGTAAGATTACATCAGTATTTTGCTTTCACTTAAAACAGCAGAACAAAAAAAGCCACAAAGTCCAAGCCACCAGCAGGGATTAAATGGACAGAGAATGCTCATCTGGAAGGAAGCAAATGAGAAACTTCTTTTCCAGCTTTCAGGAATACCAGACAACCTGGTAACTTTTCAAATCACAAGATTCCTTTAGGTCCCCATGGAGGCTTTTTAATATTACAAAATATTAAAATAAACATTTTAATTGTACCCCACCAGGTGAAATCTTCACTGTAGCCCTCAGCGCAATGCCACCTCGCAGTAACTTGTACTATGTCCTGCTGTTGGTGATGCAAGGCCAGTGAGATACAATAAGCACCAGTGATGATTTTGGACTCTCTTGGAAGGCTGCCTAACTTGTGCTTGCTGTTTAGTTTTGTTTTGATTCTCCCTGGGCCAAAACACATACTTCTTACTGTATATGTCAGTCTGGCATCCACAAGTCTACCTTGGATCTAAAAGAACCATTGAAGTACATTTACTATTTGATGTGGTTGCCTCTTGAGAATAAAAGCAAAGCCGTGCGATGGGGTTTCAAGCAGTCACCTTCCAAAGCTAACTGGCTTTGCTGACTGGCAGAAGACTACCCTGAAGGGATCTGCAGAAGGACCTAATGCAGGCTGCGGCACCAAAACAAACCAGGTTGGCTACTGTAGTGTTGGGAAGACATTGCCATTATGATCTCCACCCTCAGCTGCACACTCAAAACTTTTTATTGCATAACCTGGGGGGGAGGGAGAAAGCCTGTGATGCAACACGAACATTTTAAGAAGGAGTCCCCTGAAACGTTCCTCTATTAGTTGGTGATAAAACCCACATATCACAGAAGCATATTAACAGAGAACAATGGAAGGAACTAGATCACCTGCTTTTCTGTATAAGCCATTACTCCCTACTAGGTTAGTGAGTAAAATCAGAGTAAGATAATTCACATTTATCATCAGCAAAGGTTTCCCTTATTCCTGTATGCTTCAGATTCCACCTGAAGCCCTTGGTCTTCAAAGCCATCAGTTGTTTATCATTGCTAGGAAGCACTCTGAAATACTCCTGCCATTGATAATATTTGCTCAGAATCACCAGCTACAGAGCCATTGATATCTTAATACATTGTACAATGTACTTTTTTTTAAAAAAAAGTAACTTAGGCTACACAAACTTGAAGCTACCTGGATGCCCTTCCACTCCAGGGCTTCCAAAGCTGCGACATTAATGGACTGCATCAGAACTAGTAATAAAAACCCCTTATATAGATGTGAGCGAAATACTGAACTCGGCTCAGTCAGAAACACTGTCCGTTCTCTTCACTGATAACAGCCAAAATAATAATCCCCTCTGGAGGGGAAGCAGCTCAAAGTTCTGGAGAAAGGACCCTCTTGATCAAAGTGCTATAGAAATAAAGCTCCAAATTAGGTCAAACTAACAAAAAAATCATACTGAGGCATGTGCAAGACTAAGTTATAGCAGGAGGACTTTTCAAAAGAATGGAAAGTCGATGATGGGGAGTGATGTACATATTTCAACCATTGTCTTATGTAACAGAGAAAAGGGGAAAATAAGATGCTGTAGGAACAGGGAACACTTGGAGAGTCCCATAGAAATCTAGTTTTCATGAGCAGCATTTAGTACGCTCTGCAAGGCTCAGTGACTACAATATTTAAGAAATGTGAAATGGCATACAAATATTTAAGGAACCTTTCAGTAAAAAAAAAACAAGACAAAGAGACACAGTGCAGTCTTGTGCATTCTTGAGGCAGCATCTCAAGACAGTTCTCGGACAGGTGGTTCTGCAGTCTCCAGCACACAATGGGGTCTTCACCAGCAGCGAAATAATCCCAGCAGTTGCTGCTGAAGAAGCATGCTCAGGTAGTAATACCTGCTTTGAGCAGTCATCTTCTGAGCTGAAGCAACTGCTGAATTACCTTTTGATCCTTTTGTTGTGAAGTAAAGAACAATATGGACTACTCTGCTGTTGATAGTGAATTCATTGTATCTCAATTGTAAGGGACTGGACTCAAAAGTCTATTGTGTATCAGAACAGGTAAGATAAATATTATGTTATCTATTAGATGACTAAGTTTCTAATTTACTTGGTTAATTACTTTTTTTTGGCTCATAATACTAGAAAACCCTTGTGGGTAGAGAAGTACCGCGAACATATTTGTCTCATCATCTATTAAGAAAGAAGGCAGCCTAGGAGGTGCCCAAATTTTCAAGTCCACAGTCAGGTTTTCTTGAGAAACATGCGAAATCTCCATGTACAAGACAGTGTTGGTTATATCCACTCATTTAGTTTTCACCACGTCTGTATCCGTGATGTTGGGCCTTGGCACTGGAGTACTCACAATCTCATTTTCCCTTCAAAGAAAGGACTCAAAGGCAGTATTATCTGGAGATATCTTTGAGCAGTTTGCTGTTCATACAGCACAACATCCCAAGATTCTGAGGATCAATATGCAGTAAATTCTCCACTCAGGAGTATCCTTTCATATAAATCTTCCCATCAAAGATCCCGTTGGCAGAGTTCTCCCCTTCTCGTGTCTGGAATCAGCAGACAAAGAGGGCATATCTGCACACCTAAACTCAAGACAGGACTTTTCGTTTTCCACGCGTGGCCTCAGAAGTGTCTCTCTGTGTATTGAACAAGACAGCACTAGATAAACAATTCTTAACTGGAGAAGAGTTTCAGCAGCTAAGCCAGAAGGCCAAGCAGCACAAATCCTATGTAAGTATAAATCCAGCAGTTGTGCTTTTTGCTTTCTGTCCTGCTGCCATTTCTAACTTTGGCTGACTGTGTTTCCTTTGGGAATCTAGAAAAAACATGCAATTCCCAGCAGCTCCAGCTGCAGTGATGAACTTCCTCTTGGTTAGAGGTACACAGAACTAAATCTGTTTTCTTAAAACCGGTGAAAATGCAGATAAACTTCTCTGGATTTCATTAGTCAACCTTTAGAGATATTATAGAGAAAATAAATAAATATCCACTCTGTGGCTTTGTTTGTCATAATAACAAGGTTCAGACTTGTGGGGACTATTCTTAGCCAGTTAGGAGCCAAAACTTAACAATAATAACAGCTGTTAGGCTGAGAGTTATAAGTTACAACAATTTGCTAAGAGCGACAGCAAGTTTAAACCCATTTCTTTTCAGAATTCTCACACAGGATAAGCCATTTACTGTTTGAAGTCTGTAATCTAATCCTTATTTCTAATTCCCCACTTCCCAAATCAAGTTTTATGTAGATTGGCAGGCAAAATTCTACCAATTTTTGTCATAATAAATGCTACTTTATTCCATCAATAATTTTATGAAATATTATAGATCCTCAATAAATATCCACAGTACAAAGCTGATATTTCTTGAGCAAGAGTAGTATCCGATCACCGCTCCATCCTACCTGTCCATTTCATTTTAAAAGCTAAACATGACAAAAATGAAATAACCCGTTGTGCATGGATTACTTCAAAATATTTTGTCATTAATTCTGCAAAGAAGAGTGAAACAAACCATCAGGCAAGAGCCTGTTTCATAGAAGATATTCTGGCCCAGATTTCAAGAGAATTTCCTTTAACACTTTCTACAACAAAGAGGCAATGTTTGTTTTCCCAAACCATTATAGACTCAAGACACAACAGGAGTAAAAGTTTGTTAACCCTGAAAACCAAGGACTGACAGACTACACTAGGTGGCACTGCTACACATGTAGCAGTGGTTTACTTTACTGCGGGTTCAAGTTAAGCTTAATTTTTTAACAAATATCTGTATTCAGTTTGAGGGAAGTGTTTTGATGGAGCTTTGGGAAGCAGCAAGGAAGTGCTCTCTCTGCTATCCTGTAATTACAGACAATTCTCGCTATGAAGTTGTTACCTAGAAACCAGCCAGTAGGAGTCTTGATGATAATGCTGTTCCCTCCTTCAGGAATTGCATACCTGCTGTTCAAACCAGTCCTTCAACAGTCACACACACACAATCTAAACCAAACATTGCCTTTGCAACACAGACAGGAGCCCAGTCACTGACTTTGGCAAGATAGAGAACTTGACCTGAAAGAGCTGAACACTACCAAAGACTACAAGCAGCAGAAGGATGACAGTACTTTAGAAGCCAACTAGGTTAGAGATAGACAATAAAAAGTTGTCTTTATATGATACTGTCTAAATAATTAATTTAGGTGTCTTCTTTTAACATTATTCAAAGGTTATTTCTGCATTAACAGTGTTCTACAGTTTGTATTTAGACATGAATTACCCTTTTGTTTGCTGTTTTCAGCTTTTGTTTACTGTTACCACTTAACAGGACACTTACATACCAACAAATAGGACCAAATACCTAGTAAAATGAATAGTTGCAGACATCCAAGTGTTGTTCATATTAATTTATAGCCCTGTGCATTGCACAGCAGGATACTTACAGCTAAGTGTCTGTAATTTCACTTGTCTTTTAAATCTAATTCCTTCATAGTAGCAACTGGAATCAACGGAAAGCCTCTTAGCATTGCAACCCCAGGGGTGGGTGGGTGTGGGCCACATGGCCAGTGGGCCACCTATTTAACTGAATAAACTCAACCTTGTTTTTCTTCTTTACAGTAGTTAAATAGAAGTAGGTTCTTAGAAATTCAGAAGGGTGGAAGAGTCTGGCTGCACCACCTGCCTGACAGAAAATCTTACAGGTCCAGAACTCCAACACTATCCTTTATTATTTCATCTTCTCCAATTCTTTTTGGGTAAAAAGGAAGACAGTGATACTAAAATTAATCATAGCTGAAATTGGCAAGGCTTTCTTTTCAAACACATCAAGTCTTGACATTAGAGATTGTTTAAGTTAGTGCCATGTCATAACTTTCCTCCAGAGTGAGTTTTCAACACTGAAAATCAGTTTCAGCCAAAGAAAAATACATGAAGCAGTTTCCTCAATAGAAGGAAGAGGAAAAAAAGTTATCATTATGTCTTTTAGTCAACAGCTCAGTGTCCTCACACTGGACCGGAGAAACCATATTCATGTTCTCTTCTGCTTTATAATACCGGAAATAATGTAGTAGAGGATTTGTCACTGCTTAAGTGAAAGCTGAGGTTCTGGAAAGTAGGAAGTCTCCGTTACTGCAAAATAACTATCAAGACACATATGCCATTACACAAAATTCACACAAATGGCTAGAACCACAAAAAACATGCAGGTAAAAAGGAGAAGCAGGAGTCCTGCTCTACATAATTTCATTTTTGTCCTGCATCTGGCAAGAGCACTACTTATTCCTCTGCTTCCATACCTGAATGGTTGAGGATGTTCACTCTTCAAAGTCCCATTAAATCTCACAGAGATCAGGGTAAAAAAGCTCATGCTGCTCAGAAGACATCCCGTAATATCATATTCTGTGCTAACTGAGAAGGTACCATGAGCTACACTCAAGCCTTGTTAACTCGTATATTTGGAGATCATTATGTGAAAAGATGAGAAAGGCATCACCACTTCGGCACACCCACTCACATTTCAGCCCAAATATGAGGATGTACTAAGAAAGTCACTTGGAATTTAAGCAGAAAGGACTTCTGGCTACCCTGCAACCTATCTAATAGCCTAACATTTGTGGATGTGCTTCAGAAGCTGAAAGTCAGCAGGCTTTGGCCTGGATTATTTTTAAACATGGATCCACTTAGGTCAACTTACTCTGTACTGTAATACAATGAAAAGGAGCCGAGTTCTGTTCTCCCCTTCCACTTAAAGTTTTGGTGTTTCATTATATACATAAAGGCTTGATAAAATTTGTTGTGGTTATCGCTACAAAACTTTTGATTTGCAGCCAGTAGGTGTTCAAATGCAACAATTCAAGAGCACAAATTAAACTCCTCCTGGTCATAGTGATTGCAGAAGAGCAGAGCTGCAAGGATTTGTCCAAAAGCAAGCAGGGCAGACTGATTTTTAGATAAAAGCATGCATTTACCCTGCAGAAGTACAAAGTTTCTGAAAGTAGACTTTGTTATGGCTAAATTCATCTTTCATTCTAAGTTTCAGAATTTTTAAATCCATTGTCAAAGAAAGTACTGAAACAGAAGAATTAGTGAGTCAAATGTTTTCTCATACACTTAGAGAGAACTGTATGTTGGGTTTAAGCCTATTCACGTGCCTTTAGAAAGTTATACTCCTATCTTGCTGAGCATCACAGAACTTAAAGTCACTTTTGTTTTAAATGATCCTATAAGAAAGATTCCTATGACTTCCCTACCCCCCCCCTTTTGTAGGATTCTCACTCTTCTGTGAAAAATATCAGCATTTCTTTAGAATCTCCTCCCAAGTCTTCTGATTACAAATGTTGTACAGTGCAGTAGAAGAATCTTGCTAAGCAAATCAATGGAGTTTTTAACATCAAATAATCATAAAATAGGTCTTTTTTACTTAAAGCTATTTTTTCAGTATAATCAAAAAGTCAGTCTCAGTCTGGGAGAAGACTTTTTTTTCTTTCAGACTAATATCTTCACCATCTTTTCCCCAGAAAAAGAAAACACAGTCTGTGAATTCTAGTGAGAACAACATAGAACCTTTTCATTCTTTGCTTGATTCAAAACAGGAAAAAAGAAAAAGTAGAAGAACTATGATCTTGGCAATCAAAATGTCATCACTGTACTAAAAAGCCCTAAAAGACAGAGTTTATAATAGTCCCTTCTTCAAAGAAGTGTTAGCAGACATAGCTACACCAAACACTGATTTGTGGGATTGCTGTTATCATCAAACCAAGTTTGAATCAATTTCATGATCAGAACAGGAAGCAACAAACTGA
>NW_008824900.1:4547447-4548291 GCF_000699105.1 Pygoscelis adeliae | reverse complement strand
TTGTATTCTTTAGCTTCAGTTTCATTTCAAGTGGGTGACTTACATTTATCCAAGAAAGGGGGGAAATAAATTCAGCATCTTGCTGAAAACTGCAAAATGGAAATGTTGAAATGTATAAACCAGCTCATTGGCAGGTCCTGACAGCAAGTCAAACTATTCCAACAGATTACATCTTTCTTGGAATGCCAGAAAGTATCAGGCAGTCCTAAATTATTGAACATATTCTACCACGACTTCAATTAAGAGAAAAACAGTACTAGCATTACCTTTATGAACTTGAAGACTAGCACTATAAGAAAAAGTTTGCACATTCAGGCCTCTGATCCTGTGACGGAGTCCAAAAGCACAGCATTATACTCTGATAGCATCCTACTAAGTTCTGTAAGACTGGGGTGGCGGTGGGAATCGTGCTCATTTCAGAGAGGGAAATGGTTTTACATTCCATGGTGCCGCATGATTTGAGTACCCTGTTCTCTATGCAGAGGAAACAGGTGTCACTAAGCTTTTTTTTTTTTTATAGAGGACAGGAGAGAAAACAAACATATATATGCTGATCCAACCTGGAAGGGTAAACAGCCTCAGAGATGGGCTGCTCAGAGGTAAGGATAAAACATGAATTGGATTGGATTGATTGGTTCAGAACAGTAGCTTTATCCTCAGCCTGTCTCTATTCAACTACCAGATGATTGGCAAACACTTCCCAGGGCAGATACCTGGCATATGCTAGGAACAGCAGTGCAGGAATTTGAACCAGGAGAGTTGCCCAGGCAGACTACATACAGTCAGTCTCAGTTCTGTCCTGAAGGATGTTTAACACAGGTAAAAAATGCAACAACTTCAGCAG
>NW_008824900.1:4539889-4547424 GCF_000699105.1 Pygoscelis adeliae | reverse complement strand
ACAAGTTACCAGGCAAGGCTGCCAGCAGAATTGCAAGCAGAGACTTAAGGACAGCCAAGTTCAGTGCAGAGGGGGACATGCAGTGGAAGATCTCTCATTCAACTAAGAAGCCTTCCCTGTCAAAAAAAACCAAGAAAATTATCTGTTCCCACAAAATTATTTTAGTTTTGACAAGTCAGTATTTTCCCTTATGTAAAGCAGTCATTTCAGGTAAATCCATTAGGAAAATTCCCCAGAAGAGCTCATATTAGTATTCCACTGCAAGTTCAAGGTCTGAAAGGCAATACTGCATTCTGCAAGATTTCAAGAAGAAACAGATCCCTACAGTTCTTCACATTACATAAAGTCATTTATAAATCAGTGTTTTATGTCTTTACCTACTGGATGAACCTATAAGGCTGGTTTCCTCATGTTTCTGAAAAGTCAGACAAGATTGCTTTTCTTTCTCTTTTCTTAAATGAAAACTTTGAGTCTCATGTAATCCTATCTTTCCATGAGAGAAAAGGAGAGACTGGTGGGGGGATGATGGGACACAAACAACCCAAGATAATAAAGAAAAACAAATTAAAATGTTTGCTCTCCTCAAGCCCATTAACACAACAAAACATGGAAGCCTGTTTATATCAAAACTGAATTTGTTTATTAAATAAGAGTTTGCATTCCAATATCTACTGACACATGCAAATAATCCCATTCAACAGTAAAGCTACGGCAGGACTTTAGTACAGGGTTTAATACAGTGGACCTCATTATACCTCATTTCGCAGGTCATAGGCCTGCGAAATGAGGCCATCAAGGCAGACTATCACTGTGGGATTATTTAAAAAAACCCAAACAAACCAAAACATATCACTACTTATTCTGAATATGCAGAAAACTGAGAATATAGGAAGTTCACAAAGTAACAATTCTGCTTTTGAAGGGTGGAGTGTGTTGTTCCCTCAGATTCTAATGGAGCCTATAATCTTTACACTTAGCCATTAGGAGAAAACAAAAAAGTGAAAGTCCAAAGGGACAAATTCTTATTTTTTCATTATGGGTTTAATTAGTCAGTATTAACTGATACACCTCCACTGCAGCAGACAGGGCTGCTTTCACCACAGGTGGTCTTCTTTGAGCACAATGTCTAAGCTCGAAGTTCCCTACCACAGGTTGGTAAACACAAGTTTCCCAGCAAAGGTAAACAACTCAGCACAAGGCAGTTCAGCTCCCATGCAGCCACACCTTGCACCTGGCAGAGCTGCAGGCACTATCAAAGCAGGCAAAAAAACCACACCAGAAAGCCTGTTTCTCACCTGTCAGGCTGGTTTTAGGTGCATGTGAGGGAGGAGGGTGAGGGAATGACTCTCCAGCACTGGCTCTTCGACAAGTTCAATCAGTCCCCAGTGTTTTCAACACAAGTGATTCAACATTTTCAGAGTTGTTTCATTACGCTGTGCCTTAATTTAGGGCATATATTTGCAATTTCCCTGTTTGGACAAAGCTACAGGAAGTTTGGAGTGCTTAATTTGTCACAAACATAAGCCAAAGGAAGGAGATTGCAACAGCTAGTCACACAGAAAATTTGAAAAACATGCTTGAACTGAAAGCTGGTTCTGCTATCAGAGTACAGACATTAAAAAAAAGCCTGAAGACTGTAACATCCAAAGGTTTGGATAAAAATGAGAGGTCGCTGTAGTTCCGGGTTAGATGTCTGAAGAAGTGAGAACATGCACATCCACACGGCCCCCTCATTCCTCGTGACACACCCACTGGGTCTGGTTCCAGTTCCACCCTCTTGAGGAATTCAGCGAGCACTGCCAATCAGCCACAGCAATCTATAAACTATCATGAGTATTTTGGAACAACTGCCAACAGGTTTATTGATAGTTGATTATTTTAAACTTTTGTTTTGATGCTTTAATCCCATTTACCAAACACTGAAAGGTTAAGGCAGATGAGAAGGCCTTATACCACAGGAAGAAGCTTTTATCTTCTACACATGTGACTGTCAAGTCTTGCAGGGGATTGAAAAGCTCAAATATAATCTTGTTAAGACTAAAAAAAACCCAAGAGTGAACACAATTTTAGGATCACAAGCTAAGCACTCTGAAGGCAAACTGTCCAAGTTAACACAGCATCAAGTAGTCTTCTGTGTCCTTGTAGTAGCTATTACAATAGTTACAATATATTATTAGATCCCATATTGGGATTAAAAAATAAAGTATCAAAAAGCCTTGCCTTCTCTCTCCTGAGAGGAACACTGCAGAAGTAGGGATATTACAGGAATGGTTGAAAGACTCAGCATGGTTTATATACACAACGGGATGAAACACAGTGCAGTACTGGCTGACAATATACAACAGATTCCATATGTGCAACATTGAAGCGGTTGGAAAAAGTGAATCATCTTGTACAGAATGTGATGAGCAGTCTATGACATTTAACATGCACATGAATCTGGATTCAGAACTTCACAACAGCCCTCACTCATAGCGAGACTCTTATTTATGGGGAAAAAAATTGTTTTCTTTAAAGCATTTTTTTTCCTCCTTTTTCATAAGTATTGTACTTTTGTCTTGTGGGGTAACTGAAGCCATTTTTGTTCTCAGGTGTAAGTAATTATTTGCAAGTGCACCTTGCTAACATACAGCAGCATGCTTTAGTCTGAAGAAGTTAAACTGACACTATACAGTACCTTGTGGTTTGCAAAAAAAGAGATAAGAGCTCTTGCTGTGCATGTTTTGATTAAGTTAGTGCCTGAAGCAAGCAGTAAGTGCAGCTAACTCCAAAGATGAAGCTGATTTTTAAAATGCTGATAGCAGTCCTAGCAAGTTTATAGTCCTTGTTTATAGTAAAGTCTCACTGGAGAAAATGAGTAGTGTTGTGTACCTCAGCGGACTCACTGTCTCCTGTTCTTTCATATCTACCTCAGGGCTGCAGGTTCCTTTCACCCCTTGTTTACCCTGAGGCTGCTGCCAGCATCAACTCAGCACCTGGTTGAGCAAGCACAGCAGGGAGATGCTTGGGCTGTCCACAGAGCCAGTCTCAGGGCATTCATCTGTGTTGTCTCAGCAGCTGTGATCAGCGCTTTGCTCCTGGGCTGTAACTAGTGGGACAAGCAGTCAGCAACTAATTTATGCAAACCCAAGGGGAAGGGCAGTTAGACAAATGTTACAGGTCAAACGCAAGAGGAACAGAATATATATTCTTGCAATTAAATGAGGATAGCTATGTATTATTGGAAATGTATTGATAAATTGGGGGAATAAGTCACTATGGTGGCAGCGAGTTTGTGCATAATTAATAAAGGAATAATGAGGAAAACATTATAAGTTAAGAGGCTATAAAATAGGTAATCAGTGAAAGGTGAATAAACTGCTTGATATGGTTCATTCAGAAGACTTCAGTAACATAAAAGGCTCAAAGTTCTCAAAGACTCCAGCTCTTTTTGAACTTCAGTACTGTCTTCCTAACACATTGACTAGAATGAATTCTGCTCTTCTCATTTAAGGACAACAACCTGTTTCAAAAGGGAGCTAGAACATGTAAGGGAAGAGAATATATGAAGAAACCTAATGCTGCTCTAGGATCTTTCATATTTGTGCTCTTCTGGGTCTTATATAGAAAGCTGCTCTTACTGGGTTGAGTCAAACCTGTTCATAGTGAAGGCAGAATACCAGCTACAGTTAATTCTAATTAGATCCTTAAAAAAAAAAATCAGCAGTGCTTCTTTATTGAATGGGCAGCATTAGCTTCCTCCTAAACCACATCAGAGCTTGAATAGAAGTTGGTCACGTGGCTAAAAATGGGACATTTGGGTGAAGAGGGAGAGGAACTGATCCCCTTCGGGATGATGATTGGAGGTACCGCTCTGACAGCAGCCTCTCAGGCAGCACAGGTACTGCAGCATCAGAGACATATGCCCAAGAACAGATGTAAGCAACTGTGACCATGGGCCCACTGGGAGGAACTGACACACAAAAATCCAGTCTCCGTTCAATTCATTCTGTGTTCAAACCAGACAAAGCTTGTTCAAACAGAAGAGAAATGCACCTAGAAACAGAAGCTTGCAAACTGAAAGCCAATGCAGCGTTTTCTTAAGATGTGGTAAAAAGCTCCCCAGGAGCTTCTGTGACACCATCCTGAACTGAATGAAGAAACCCAAGACAAATAACATCAATGGATGAGACTAATGGGGAAACTCAAATGAGAGCACGCTGGATAAATGACTCATTCCAGACTTCACATATTCTTTCAGGAACAATTCAGAAATCCCATACAGCTTTTGAACTCAAGCAATTTCAGTGCTGATGACAGAACGTTGCTACATCCCACCAAACCCACAACCATTTGCACCTACAAAGTGTTGTTAGGTCTGTATTTTCACAACAACTAAAGTCTGTTTTGATCTGCTAGCTACAATAGCTTCCACATACATAAAAGGCTGCTAAGGACAAGACCTTTACCTTCCAACACCTTCTGTAAAGCAGCACTGCACTGAGACCAGAGCAGCCCTACAAGGTTGTGGCAGAGTAAGGAAACAAGCTAATTTGTCCTGTTTGTGAGGAGGAAAGAAACAAAGGGATTGAGAAAATACAGAAAGAGCTTCTACCTTTCCACTAAATAGAAGGATAAGAAAGCAAAGAATATTCCCTCCCTTCCTTTCAGCTAGAGAATCAACCAACAACCCAATCCTGGAAAAAGCAGAATTTCAGGGACCACAGCCTTACAGAAGTTACAGATAGACAGGAAATATTCCATTCTCCTCCTTTAAGGGGAATTTTCCCAAGTACAATATTTTTGGGGCTTGCCTGTCACCATCCTTCCAAATACCTGATGCTTCTTAATGATGCCACGGACTCTGGACACGTTTAGACACTGTTCTCTACTGCCCCAAGCCAAACAACAAAGCTCTCCAGAAGTTAGTAGTATATGACACGCATTTGTCCAAGATGTAGCTTTCTCCACCCTCTCATTCCTGTGCAAGTGTGAATTTATATATGTCTATAATTGTTCTAAGAAAAATAAAATTATATTTTAAATATCCTAATTGTGTTATAAAGTAGGTTATTCCAGGGGGAAGTTGGGGTACTTCCCCCAACAGTTAAAAAACACAGGTTTTTTTATACCATACTGCATCACCAGTGTTGAAAGAAGATAATAGATGCCAAATTCCCAACTTGACTTAGGTGAATTACCTGATGAGTAGAACATTAACGCAACAGATGGCCATGCTATCACTAAACTGAAGATGACTGGCTTCATGGATGAAAAAGCTTCTGAACGTGACTCTTTCATCACTTGTTTGGAAAGTATCCCTCATATGTGGGATGATCTTTTTCCTCATCAGAGGAAAGGAAATATCTACTTTTGAATCTATAAGCAAGCACACCTCACACAAGCTTCATATCTAATAGAACATTACCATCACATCCCTGCCTTCCCAGCATTCACCATGTGAGACAAACAGAGAGAAGAAAATTAAAAAAAAAAAAAACAACAAACCACAACATTTACTTACTTTACCTAAAACTTCTCTGATCAACTCAGGCTACAAACATTGAAATTCTCTTCATCTTATCACCCCACCACCACCCAGCCTGTAACTCACCTAAATGTGCCCAGATAGATTTATACTATGCAGCTGGGGTACCCTGATAGCATAGGAACAGCACCTGCTCAGGTTTCAAACACCAAGTACTCAATATCCCAGGTCCAGAGCTAACTTAAATAGCCCATCTTGTATGCTATCATGATTATCCTTCTCTGTACCCTAATTAACTGGTTCAGTTAGCCTAGACACAGCTATCTATACAAGTTTCAGCTCCATCTCTAGCTTACAGAAGATTTACCTTTTCAGACACTACTGATAAAAGATCTAGAAATTCCTACCTTTGTTACAGAGCCACTTGTTGACATTAATATTACTTACTGAGGAAAAAAGAATCAGAAAGATAGATATTGCACTAGCCCAACAAAACTAATATTACAAAAAACCCAAAGTACTAGCTAACTAGTACTCTAGATTGGACAAAGGTGTTTTAACACAACCCTAATCTTTTGAAACTGTTACATTTAACACTTCTAGCTCTTTCACAAAACACCACTTGAAAAGCCTTCACCCATTTCCAAGGAGAGGATAAAAGCAAGCTTATCCACACCTTGATGATAAGTTTAAATTCACAAAGAAAGGGAAATACATTATGATACTCCTGAATAGCCAGTGGAGACTGGCAAATGTGTGAATTTCAGGTTACATTCACCCACAGTTTGTACATCAACACTACTGAAACGTGTGCTTATAAACTAGAAAGAGAAGGCACTAGGAAAAAACGTAGAGTAAGATTTGAAGAAAATCCAAGGACCTGCTATGGACATAGATGGTCTGCAAGTGACAGAAAATCAGAAACAAAGCATGACCCAATACTGTTTACCTACAGTGTATCTGCTCAACATGCCCAAAGATTTTTGACAAAGGTTAGTAACTTGTAGGTTCATTGTGAAGATGCAGATTCACAGGCAACACTAACTGGTAGAGGTATGTATAAATTGGTCATTACTATGCAGACTTTCCAGGCAAAATATTTTTGTTTGTTTTAAGGAGGAAACTAGAAGGAAGAGAATGGCTAGGTAACGAAAAAAAGATTTAAAAAGAAAAAACCTTATTTGAATTAAGTGCCTGTCTCTCAATCAGATATAAATTTATCTGCATGAAAATTGGCTGCTAGTTCAGGAGAGAGGAAAAAAACCCAGCTCATCCCTTTTTAAGGTTTTTCTGAAACTGAAAGACTCCACACAATCATTTGACTCCAGATTTTGTTACCTAGTAAAAGCTCTTAGAAAGAAGAAATGTAGAGATAGGTAACAAAAATCAAGGCACGGGAAACATCTTGAATGAGGACACCTGAAAAGAATGAGTCTCTTTAGTTCATCAAAAGATGAATAAGACAGTACGGAATAAAAGTAAACAAACTAGTGAATTACATAGTTAATGTACTTCAGAAACATTTCCTGCATTATGAGTACTGAATATTCACTTTAGAAGAGGTGACAAATTCAGAGCTGGAAAAAGTAACACCTTTCAGCAGTGCATAGCTGACTCACTGTCATAAAACATCACTGCTGTTTATTACTTCACTGGACTTAGAAATGGGTGAGATGATTCTATTAATAGCAATATCCACAGTTCTAAAATAAGTATTACAAAATAGCCAGAGCTTTGAAAGTGATATAACCTCTTCAGCTTTGGAATGGGAAGAACTTTGGCCTTTTGAAGGTTAAATGAACTGTCGTAGTAGTAACTGTAGTATAACTGGCAGTACATTAATAGCATTGCTAAAATCAGGCATTTTACCATATGATACCTAAATATTTTAAATTTTTATATTTATTGCACTATTAATGACCAGATTGAACGCCAATACAGTCTGATTCTCCAGCAGTGCTCTTCCTTTCAGTCTGTGTATGCAGACCAGCCTTATCTCCTTGGGTGGAATAAAGGAGGAGATGGATAATGTGAGATATCTAAAACATTCTCTATGTTCACTTCTCTA
>NW_008824900.1:4533855-4539856 GCF_000699105.1 Pygoscelis adeliae | reverse complement strand
GAAACTATTCCACGTCCCACTTTAATATTTATTCCCTGTATTGTCTAATCTCTTCCAACTTCTGCTCAACAATGCAGTCTGTCTGACAGCAGTTGGCAGGCACGACAGCAGACTAGGCATTACGCAGTCTTGCTATCTAAAGAGAAATTCTGCTCTATGATGTGATCTTGGTGATCTTCTTTCCTTGCAGCCCTCCAGCATGAAGAGGGGAAAAATCTATGAATATAGTAGATGCACCAGATAAATAATTAAAGAGCTTCTTGAACAGACCTGTTGGCGGACAAAGGTTACCATGGAAGTACACTGCAAGCAATTAAAAACTTAACATAGATTTGTACATGCTTCTTTACAAAAGGCATTCTTACTTTTATACTCCTCTAAAAATTCAATTCTTACAAGCCCTACTATGAGTGGCTAGAGATCTTGTCTATGCATTTAGTGACTTCATACTTTGTAGATCATTAATGTACTGAAATGTGTTTGCTAAGCAGTAAATCTCCTCAAAGAGGGATTATTGTTATCAACCAAAGGTTGAATATGAGAGACCCTAAAGAAGTTCAACACCCTTCCTGTGAATTTAAACTAAACACATACTACATTGCAGGCTGCTCCACTGTTTGCTCTTTAAACAAAATGGCAGATGGATAGTTCTCAGTCAAAAATGATGGAGGTATAGGAAGCAAAACTACTGAATGATATTTAGGACTATGCTCTTGGTAAATGAAAGTTTATTAGAGCATAGAGGAAAAGACTTGTGAGTGCTTTCCAACAAAAACAGCTCGTACTTATGAGTTCTACTTATCCCATTGCACTTTTTCACATTGAAGGTTGTGAGATTCAAGGAGTAAAGACAGTTCCATGCCAGATCATCATTAAAGGAATTCTGTTTCTGTGAATTTATCACTAGAACATACTGGAAAAATAACACACAGTTTGTATTATTAGTTTATATTATTTATATATGCCTTGACATCAGGTCAATTCCAGTATACTATCTCATCTATATATTCCTTGCTTTGTGCTATGTTTAAACAAAACATTTTGCTCCACTCTCAAAACCCTCTTAGATTAGAGTAGACACTTTCGTTTACTGAATTATATGTATTGCCAACCATACTGGCATAGGGACAAAATAAGAGCAATTAAAACCTGTAAACTTTACCAAAACTGAAATATTCTCTCACCCTGATGCAGTGTCAGCTTCAGCTAAAAAAAGACCAAGCCAAACAGCTCATCTGTAACTTTCTTGTAGTGCGTTCATGCTAACATATGGCCCTGTGCCACAGGGAACAATTTCCAAATGCATACTATTACATATGTAAAGAAACACACAGCTTTAAATGATGAATTTATAGATAAGTGGGAGCAAGATAATCTTGATGCTCCTGTGGTATTGAGGGCCATAGTTTCTTCATTCCTAAGATAAACTGTAAGTTATACAAAAATGTAAACTATCATATGTCCTGACTAATAAATTTTATATTGGATATTCCTCTCTTCACATAGAGGTCTCCAGAACATGGGCCCTGCAGGCTCACAGATCTTTATTCCTAGAGTAATCTGGGCACATGTGAACACATTCAAGTAGAAATAGTAGGGAATGGTTAGACACATACTATTCACATTTTATGAATAGCTGTCATTTTCAGAATTTTCAGCTTCCTCATATGCATATAGATTCATTTATCTGTGTCTAAAACCTGGCTAAATAGGGAACTAATTACATAAATATATCCTTAGATCATTAAAAATGTCATTGCTAAGAAACTTCTTGGCATGCTCAATACCTGATAGCCTCTGGTGAACTGTGCATAGCAAAGCTTCGTGCACCTCTCCCTTGCAGGTGGTGCAGTGCTACTCACCAGATGCAGCCGCTGTGGCACCACGATCCCATCTGGCTTTCCTGCTTATTCTCTCCCTGCTGGTTTCATTCCGTACCATGCAGGAAATTTTGCGTGTCCTACAAAGAGAGTATTTGTTTAGGCTGGCGAAAAGGAGGCTAACAGGAATTCTAATAACTGCCTACAACTATTTGAAAGGGATTTGTGAACACATAAAGCCAAACACTCCTACGTAGTGCTAAACAATATAGCAAGGGCAATGACCACAAATTGCAGCTCTGAGGGTGCAGACTGGACATTAGGAAAACCTTTTTTACCAGGAGGGTAGTGCAGCACTGTCGTGGTTTAACCTCAGTCGGCAACTGAGCACCACACAGCCGCTTGCTCACTCCCCTCCCCCCTGGTGGGATGGGGGAGAGAATTGGAAGAGTAAAAGTGAGAAACCCAAAAGTGAGAAACCCCTTGTGGGTTGAGATAAGAACAGTTTAATAATTGAAATAAAATAAAATCATCATAATAGGAATAGTAATAATAATAAGAATAATATACAAAGCAAGTGATGCACAGTACAATTGCCCACCACCCGCCAACTGATGCCCAGCCAGTCCCCGAGCAGCGGCCCCCCTCAGCCAGCTTTCCCCAGTTTCTGTACTGAGCATGACGGCACATGGTATGGAATGTCCCTTTGGCCAGTTGGGGTCAGCTGTCCTGGCTGTGCCCCCTCCCAGCTTCTTGTGCACCCCCAGCCTGCTCGGTCATTAGAGCATGGGAAACTGAAAAGTCCTTGACTAGTGTAAGCACTGCTTAGCAACAACTAAAACATTGGTGTGTTATCAACATTGTTCTCATCCTAAATCCAAAACACAGCACTGTACCAGCTACCAGGAAGAAAATTAACTCTATCCCAGCTGAAACCAGGACAAGCACTGAGACAGGCTGACAGACAGGTGGTGGGACTTCTGTCCTTGGAGGATTTAGATACTTAGCTAGGCAAGCTTCTCTCAGTCTTCCTACCAACATTTTTCTGACTCTGTCATTCTTCAGATGCAAGTGAATCTCAGATCATCATGAAAGTAATGCAAAAGTACTACAATAAGAACCATATCAGATCTATGGAAATAATCGTAACCACTGTCTTGAAAGGTTCATAGAATTCTTCATACATGGGCTGATTAAGCTTTGTAACAAGTCTGGTTGGCACGTAAGTATAAAGTCCATTTCATAGGTAAGAAGTGAAGTCACCAGCTAAGTATTATGAGAAGAGTAAAGCAAGCAAAGGCTCTGCAATCTTGAACTTGTGTTCTAGCCAACAGAATAATTTACCATAAAAGAGAAGCAATCTCCAAAACCCTCTGCTGTGTTCAATGAGCTCCCCAGGAGGGGGGGTTAGTTACCTGCCCAATCTCAAAATATTATCATCATCATCATCATCTGATTTTGAGGCTTCTACTCATTGCTGCAAGTGCCCTTTTACCAAGCTTTTTACCTTCAGGACAGGTTCAAGAGATGCACTTGGCCCCTTTGGTTACTCTATAGGCTAACCAGACCAGGTGATTTACATAATTCATGTGGAAATAAATTGCAAAACCTCATGTGAACTTCTGTTATTCCTTTCCTTCCAAAATATTTTGGATTTTATCTGCCATTAAATCTTTATGAATACACACCTACAAAACAGTTTTGCACAACAAAAATAAGATACAGATTCTCTCAATACTTAGTGCCCCTCCTTGAATCTTAATAGCTATTAGGCACTCAGTTTAAGTGAAAGAGGAAGAACTGCAAGCCTAGATGTTATATGAGAATATGCTTTTCCACACATAGGATTGCAAACAGCATCCTACATGACTTTTTAACCATGGAGAAAAGAACACAACACAGTTTAGATGGAATTCTTAAAAGGAAGAGAGGTGAAGCTGCTGTGGTTTTCTGAAAACAGGCCAGCCTGGGCACTCCAGCCACAGCTCGTTCAATCCGAGCAGCCCACATGCAGCCAGCAAGGCATATGTTTCCTTAAAATTGCCAGGAATGCAAAGCAATGCTAGACAAGTCTAGACTGATCGCAGGATAAATGCAAGAAGCAAAGAAGTGGATCCAACTGTGTGGTGGATGACATTTGCCTGGCAAGGGAACAGTTACAAGAGTTCAAGTCCTGGACCGAGGCGGGAGGGAGAAAGAAACAATTTTCCCTGAAGTGCACTTGGTTCCAGAGGAGACTTCACCTCCCATCAGTGGTGAAATTCAGCTTAGCTAAGTTTGCTTGCCTCTTTGTAGACAAATACCTCTCCCTCTTTCTTAACACAAATATGTGCAGATCAGGTTGAAAAGCCAAGTCCCGAACACAGCTAACGCACAAGTCATGCAAATCAATCTCACTTAAATCCTTCTGCTTCTACTAAAAACACCAGATTATGCCCTTAACTGTTGCTCTCCCCATCTTTCGTAGGCATGTACCCGATGCCCCTTCAGTTATCTAGAACTTATTTGCATAGATCCTGTACTTTGCTTCATCTCACTTCCTGAATGTATCCTAATGATATCCTCTTTTTAATTAAATTTAATTAAAAATAAAAATACAGCTTTAATAATTTCTACTTAAAATTTACAATGCTAGTCCTGCCTTCAACCAAGTCCTGCTCTGTGATCTAAATCCTACCACTGTTCAGTTTACTCCACATGGTGCTGTTCAAATTGCCCAACTAATTCATTACCTATAATGAAGGACAGATGTCAGTCCTGGACAACTAGCCAGCCTGGTGGAGGACACTTAGATTTCCTTTTGACTTACATGTATGTATTTTCTTCCTGTGGAAACAGGGAGTGGGTCGGGGGAAAAGGGAGAGGGCTGTACACACCCAGGTCTGCAAGCCCAGCACAGACAGACCTAACTCTCTCATCAGTACTTTCCTTCTCAGCTTCAAATCTTCTTCCAGTCATTAACAGTCTTTTTGTTTGAACTAATCAGGATCTCTTGTTCATTCCCTTTATATCAACCTGATTTTTACAGTCTGCTGCAATGCTGCAACATTTACTTCCTTCCCAAAGTTTACTTAAAATTAAAATACATATACAGGTCCCAGCTATTACAATACAGCTTCACCTGCTTTGTGGAATTATTAATATTTTTTTTATTTGGATGAAGACCCATATTGATAACGTCTTAGTATTGGGCAGTACCTACATTCAAAAACCATGAGTCAGGTCACAATACATTTTATGACTGGCTTAAAAAATGATACGTTTTAAAAAATGAATTTTAGGCTTCCTTTAGATGACAAATATATTTTCTTCCTTTTTTTTTAATATGAGGGTAAAAGGCTTTCTCATATTCCTATGACTGTCTTCGAGAAAACACTAAATGCCTTGAGACTTCTAATAATGTTGCAAGAGTTACAACACACTGCTGTTTCCTGATACCCTTATGCGCTGTTTACATAGTAGGAGTCAAAATCTAAAATTTGTAAGATTCGTTAATAATTCTAATCTATGTTTTTTATTAAAATTGCCTGTAATTCACTAAAAATTTAGCTCTTATTAATGATAGGGTTCATGCTATGCCCAATTAGTATTAATACTTGCAATCACTATGAAAACAATTTCCACTTTAAGAGTACACAGGTCCAAATCCTGCCTGTGGCAACACCCACTTAAGTCAACGAGGTTAAAAAATGTGTATCTCCAGGCAGAATCTGGTTCATTGCCACATCTGTGTCTCATGCAGCATCCCAGTGCTCCCATGAAGAGTTAAATGTGTATTCCACTGACTTCAGCAAGTGTTAAAATCTGTAGAGGCTGAGTTTTCTCCCTCTTCTGTAATTCTTTTCCTGTGCGATTTGGTTAAGTGATCATTAAAATACTTAAACTTACGTAAGAATTCAGTAGGAATAACAATATTGTGTTCTTCTAATAGACAGCCTTACAAGGAGCTAACACTTACATGCATGGAGACATATCATAATAATAAACAAAGACCATGAACTTCCAAACGGTGTGCAGAATAAGAGCCTTTGCAGTGTCTGCTAGTCCTCAGAAAATACGCTAATCCAAAAATTCTTTTCAGATGACCCAGTTCCTGGATTTGAATTTTTATGTGTACATATTTGGAAGTGCACATGTGTACGTGTGCACAAATTTATATGGAGAGAAGCATATCTGCACAG
>NW_008824900.1:4527310-4533828 GCF_000699105.1 Pygoscelis adeliae | reverse complement strand
TCCATGGGGAGGGCAGCAGAACCATCTTATAGATAGGTCAGTCTAGAGCTGTTTATTTACATGTGTTTTGCAGAGCAGATTCATACAGAAAGATAGCATCCTCACCAGTGGAGCTGTTTGTCAGTCACCTTTTTCTGCAAATGGGTACGTCTCCTTGTGTGTTTGGACACTAATAAGAAATAGAAATGCTAAGTAGCTTATTTTACTTTACAGATCAGATGAAAATGTGATTTATTCATTCCTCACATTCTAAATAGCTGATGTTATTTGAAACGTGCTGAGAGCGAGCAGTTCTCTTGAGGGAGCAAACAGGCATATTTTCTAATTCACTCTTAATGATTTGTGAGTGATGAAAGATTTGTGCTTTTTTGGCTGACAAGGTCAGTAACCAAAGTGACAAAATATATTATTCCTCTAAGCAGTACAAGTGGCTACTTCTCAAAAATAGTGTCTTCTTGTAGGGCACTTTGACCTTGTTTGGGATTTTGTTTGTACAATGAAATCCTAGTCCTGCCATTTTAACCACACACTCCTGCAGATTTCAAACAATGCTAAGTTTTCTATGGCCAAGTCCTTATTACCCCTCTTCAATAACAAGATTTAGTCTCCTGTACTCATATCTCTAGCAGAGTGACTGCTTAGAAGTTGTTTTCTTATGTATTTGATTTGTAAAGCTATATGTTTAGAGGGTTGGGTTGCTATTGCAATTATTTTGGCGGGATGGTAAGCAACGCACAGGTTTATTTGTAATGTATTAAGTCCTTGACGTACTGTACTTCAGAGGCTCCACAATTTATTTTTTGTTGCAGCTTGCCTTTAGTCCTTGCCAATTTATTTCCTTTCCTTTTCCAAACAAAGCTAGGGTTGTCAAATCCTAACGTTAAAGAATTTTAATAGCTAGATCCAGTTATGGAGCTAATTTTTAAATTACCATTGTCCGTACAACTTTTGACTAAATAGAAGAACTCTGCAAATGGGCTAAAGAAACGTGACCCACGAGTCAACAGCATCAAAATACCCTCCTGACTTAAAGCCCTTGGACTCAATGCTTTTGCTACCATCATCCATAACCATTTTCTGAAATACTGCTTTTACGAAGTTCTCATAATGAGATCACTGCACTGGCAAACAGCTTTGTCTGATCCAGTAATAACATTTCCAGGGGCAGCACTACAGTTTGTCTTGGCTAGTTTTTGCCAGAATTTTTTATTGGTTTTCTTAAAGTAATTACAACATTAATACAAAAAAAGCATTTTCCAAGAGAACACACAAAGTGGGGAAGACACAGGAGTGGGGAAGAAAGGAAGGGTAAGCTCTTCCTTTTCATTTATTGTCATCTCCACAGATTTGCAGGTCCTGCAGATCAGCATGGTAAACAAAAATTTGAATTAATATATCCTATATATGTTTGCTGTATAAACCATGGAACATAACTCCCTGACATGTGCTGTTTATGCCCAAGTCTTTCACTTGTTTCAGCAAAGCCTTGCTGCAGCTAACTAAAGGCATTCATTTTCAGGAATATTTTTTGACTCGTGCATCTTTTGGTTTGGAGGATGACAGCAGGGTAAGGGGCAGTGGAGAAGTATGCTAACTGAGATGAAAGTGGGGAATGAGAAAAAGGAAATATCTTCAGATCCCTCAAGATTTCCCAAGTTTGTCAGAACTCCTTCCAACCTCCTTGTTCTAGGCTCAGCAAGCCTAAACAAGGACTTCAGTTCTCAAGGAGTTAAGGATTGTTGGAAAACTGCTGCTCGTACTTAATCTCATCATGTTCCTTTGAGGGGGAGGAGGAAATGTTCCCAAGGCTGGAGTAGGAAGGGGTATGTGAGTAAGGTTGTTTACCAAGAACACAGTAAGGTTTGTAAAGATCTGAGACACTTTTTATGAGTATACCAGGGCTTTCAAGGATGAAAGCAAAGAACTCTCTGACACCTGCAGAGGGGAAGGAGAAGGGGGACAAAGCTGTGAGAATCTTGATGTGCCTCAGTGGTTGTTAAGGTGACTAATGAAATGGTGTTCTACATTGGGCATGGCAGCTCCCTTTGTATGGACTTGTAAAGAACCATGAGAGAGGAAACGTCCATGTCGCTCTTTACTTTCTCATTGTTTTCTCCATTCCTCCCCTCACAGAGCTGTCCAACAGTGGAATTGTTCTACAGCATACTTCCTAAGGTCCACAGGGGTGAAGAAATCATATTCCTCTGGACTTTGAGCGTTAGCAGAGTGTGATTTTGCTCCGAAAGACATAAAACATATTTATGGTAAATTGCATGGTATTCATGTCTCTCTGTCCCTAACATTATGTGCATCACATGATAAGGCATGGATGCTTCCCAAGCAAGCATTTTAGGAATCTCAGCTCCAGATTTCCAAAATTTCCAATGCTGAGCATTTACTGTTGTGTTTCACATTACCTTTGAACTCTGCAGGCCCTATTTTACAGAATTTCCTGTAAGAATTTTTAACTCTAAATAAACAAAATATGAGTCTCACTTTAGTATTTCTGCAAAGCCTTTTTGCTTGTCTGATCTTATTTTGAGAAAAGGTGACAAACAATGGAAGGATAAAAGCAGCAGCAGGGGAAGCTCTGTGGATGACAGCTCTATGAATTGTGGGCAACATTTTACTGTTCACAGGAACAGCTAGACAAAGTATTACAAACAACTGTTTTTTTAAAACAGACACATTTATAAGTTGACCTTTCAATTACCTAAAGCTGCATGCTAATTTTCCCCATGCTACTGTACCTGGTAGGTACTGACGGAAGAAACACATGAGGTTTCTTCCATCAGTGCTCTTTTAAGAATGCTTTGAAGTCCATTCTACTCCTCCCTAAGTATTTGGCAACTACTGCCTCTTCATGTGAAAAACTAATACGGAAAAAACATACCTTAAACAAGAGTATGTTCACTCTCAAACAGTGGGGTTTTTTGCAGCCAGAGGAAGCAATGACTGGGATAATTCAGCATCCATCCTGCTGGGAGACAGAAACTAAGAGAAATCTAACAACCTACAATCTACTTTTTAGATAACCACTTTCAAAAATATAATGGGCAAATTGCAATGAAAGGGTTATTCTCTCACTCATTAGAGAAGAATAGATGACTTGAGAGTTCACTGTCTTATTGGACTTTAACTTGCCTCATATCTTGAGGACTATATAAGCCATCTGCTGGTACTGAAAAAAACAGGTCTAAGCTTGCTAAATAAAGCCATTATATTCAGACTTTCATTCTTCTAATTCAGATGCAAAATGAGAAGTGTCTTACTAAAAACTTTGTAATATAAAATCAACCTGAAAAGAGACCGAGTTTGTTAGGTCATCTTATACAAACTCCTTATACAAACCCCTTATACAAACCCATGTGCTACTGTTTACAGGTATAATGCATAAGTCACCAGGTCTAATAGTGGTAACCATCCTATATTGCAACACAAGAAATGGAGTAAATAGGAAGTAAAATAAAACTAACCAGGAATGAAAGAAACAACTATCAGAAGAGCAATGCTCCTTCATCACCAGAGCCCCCAAATGCCTTGTCCAAATGGTTTAATGATATCATTATCACCACAATGGTGAGATATAGACTGGAGAAGTGGACAATACAGTGGTTGGAAAATTGGCTGAATTGCCAGGCGGAAGTTTGTGACCTGTGCTGCAATGTTCAGCTGGCAGCTGGTGACCTGTGGCATCTTTCAGGGGACAATATTGAGACCAATGATGTTTAATGTCTTTATTAATGACCTGAATGATAGCATGGAGTGCACACTCAGGAAGTTCACAGACAACAGCAAACTGGGAGGCATGGTTGATAAGCGAGGTGGCAGGGCTGCTAATCAGAAGGACCTTGACAGAATGCAAAAATGGACTTACAGCAACTGCAAAAAGTTCAATGAAGTTCAAAAAGTGCAAAATCCTGCAATATGGACTGAATAATCACAAGAAACAATACAGGCTGGGCACCAACTGGCTACGGAGCAGCTTTGCAGAAAAGGACCTGGGGGTTGTGATGGACAAGTTGAACATGATCCAGCAGCGTGCCCTTGCAGCAAAGAAGGTTTACCACATGATGGCCTGTGTTAGCAGGAGTTGCCGGTAGACTAAAGGATATGGTTATTCCACTCTACTTGGCACTTTTTAGCTCACCTAGGGAATACTGTGTCTGGTTTTGATCCTCACAGTTCAAGAGAAGCATTGAAAAATTTGAGAAGGTCAAGTAGAGGGCCACTAAGATGATTAGAGGGTTGGAAAAAATGACTTCTGAAGAAAGCTTGGAAGAATTGTGTTTGTTCAGCCTAGGGAAGAGAAGTTTCAGGGAAGATCTAATCATGGTCTTCCAATACCTAAAAGACAGTTACAGAGAAAATGGAGGCACTCCCTTCACAAGGATGCATGGTGACAGAACAAGATGCGACAGACACAAGTTGCTTCATGGGAAATTCTGTCTGGATATAAAAAAAAAATCTTCACTGTGAGAAACAACTGTGAGGTTGTCCAAAAATGTGGTGGAACGTACCTTACTGGTAATACTCAAGACTCAGCTAGACAGGCTCTTGGATAACCTAATCTAAGGCCCGACTTTCAAGGTTGGCCCAGATGATCTCCAGAGGTATCTTCCAATCTAGACTTTTCTATCATTCTGTATGTGCAAACACTTCAAAAACAACTAATGGGTGAAAATTAAAAAGATTCATAATACTGTTCACATGTATCATGGAAAGTATATTTGTCCTTTCACACTGCCCTTAAATCATTAAGGAAACTTTTCCATAAACCGATGAAAACGACAAGCTATTTTTAAAGCAAAATAACATTGTTATTTTATTATAATAGAAAACTAAGCCATTTAAACTTCTAGTCCAATTTATTTTACTGATAGATTATGTCTGAAAGGCCTTATGGAAGTTAAGAGTCTTCAACTTCCTATCTGAATGCTAAATTAAGGCTCCTATACCCTTGTTCAGATCCCTAGATTGAAATCAATTGTGCCTGCAAGTAGTCCTGGTTTTTTTTCGTAAGTACATAGTTTTGGGGCTTTCAGCTTGCAGGCCTCATTTCCTGATCAGTGGCAATGAGCAAAATCAAGGCTCCAACTTTCAGTCTTGCGTACACAATACATACCTCCATATCTCTCTTCCTAGCAGATTAAGAACAATTTATTCAATAATAAAAATGGCAGCACAGCCATACAAGCCTACATTTGAACTCAGCTTCATTGCTGAAACCTCTTACCGTTCAGCACTAGTTCATCAGTATTACTTGTGTCTACATGGCTGAATATTGGCAGTAAATGTAACTTCTTTCTGAAAAGTAAGCATGAAAAGGGTAGTGATGTATACTCTGAATCAATAATCTGGAGGATTCTTACACAGATTCTTGAAGAAAAATGCAGTGTCAGTTTTTTTATTGTGCTAAAAGTCTTTCATTGGTACATTGGTTTTCATTGTGACAAACTACCAGATTGGTATTACAAGGATGCCTATAGAGGCCTAGAGTTGCCTTATGTTCCTCGTATTAGGAGTTTTGCCATAGTATTTCCACTTTGAGAGAGGTCAGATTACAGCCTATCTAGGCAGAGATACGTTTAGCAGGAGCCGTTTAAGATTTGGACAAGTAATTACTCAATTACCCTACTGATCAGCAGCTCCCTCAGTCTGAAGGCTTCTCTTTCTTGGAGTCACTGGCAATCATGAGGTTCCTTTCTTGCAGGTTCCCTCCTATTCCTGTTCAGAAAAATCCAAAGATCTTGTTAGCCTGCGTTTTTACTTACAACCTCATATTGCACAGCAGAAAGCATGCCCTAGTGCTGCTTACCAGGGGCATGCTGCTTACCAGGGGCTCGCATCAGGGATGTCACCAAGAGGCTGCCAAGCCTCGTACAGTCCACTGACTATTATCCACTGCTGCTGTTTCACGTGGGCACCAGCGACACAGCCAGGAGCAGTCTGAGGACTATCAAGAAGGACTACAGAGCCCTGGGAGCGGCAGTAAGGGACTCAGGAGCGCAGGTAGTTTTTTCATCAATCCTGCCGGTCAAAGGGAGGGGGTTTGAAAGGGCCAGTCGAATCTTTGGCGAGTCAACAAATGGTTACGGGACTGGTGCCACAGCCAGGGGTTTGGCTACTTAGACCATGGGACTCGCTTTGAGAAACCTGGTCTACTGGGGGCTGACGGGGTCCATGTGTCAGAGAAGGGGAAGAGCATCTTCAGTCATAGGCTTGCCAAGCTGGTGAAGAGGGCTTTAAACTAGAGGTGCCGGCGGAGGGGAACCTCAATCCATGCCACTCCTACCAGTTTGATGCCAGGGCCAGCAATAGATGCCCAAAGCCTGGAGAAGGAACACAGGTCAGCAGGAGAGCGCCTGAAGAGCAGCACAAAGGAACTCCAGTCAGTAAGACAGCTTCATCGGGGGCCCAACTTAAACGCCTCTATGCAAACGCACGCAGCATGGGGAATAAACAAGAGGAGTCAGCGACATACGCACACCTGCAGGGCTACGACCTTATTGGCATCA
>NW_008824900.1:4521807-4525170 GCF_000699105.1 Pygoscelis adeliae | reverse complement strand
GAAGGGATTGAGAGCAGCCCTGCCGAGAAGGACTTGGGGGTACTGGTGGATGAAAAACTGGACATGAGCCAGCAATGTGTGCTCGCAGCCCAGAAGGCCAACCGTATCCTGGACTGCATCAAAAGAAGCGTGGCCAGCAGGTCGAGGGAGGGGATTCTGCCCCTCTACTTTGCTCTGGTGAGACCCCACCTGGAGTTCTGCGTCCAGCTCTGGAGCCCTCAGCATAAGAAAGTCATGGACCTGTTGGAGCGGGTCCAGAGGAGGGCCACGAAAATGATCAGGGGGATGGAACACCTCTCCTGTGAAGAAAGGCTGAGAGAGTTGGGGTTGTTCAGCCTGGAGAAGAGCAGGCTTCGGGGAGACCTTATTGCAGCCTATCAGTACTTAAAGGGGGCTTATAAAAAAGATGGCGGCAAACTTTTTAGCAGGACCTGTTGCGACAGGACAAGGGGGAATGGCTTTAAACTAAAGGGGGGCAGATTTAGACTGGATATAAGGAAGCAATTTTTTACACTGAGGGTGGTGAAACACTGGCACAGGTTGCCCAGAGAGGTGGTGGATGCCCCATCCCTGGAAACATTCCAGGTCAGGTTGGACGGGGCTCTGAGCAACCGGATCTAGTTGATGATGTCCCTGCCCATGGCACGGACTAGATGACCTTTAGAGGTCCCTTCCAACCCAAACTATTCTATGATTCTATGAGTCTATGATCCCTTCTAGCTACGTAAATACTGAACTTGTTTGCTAATTTTGACAGATACATGACAAGGCATAAACTGTAGCTATTTACATTTACACTAAATGTAAAAAAAAAAAGAACTTATTCCACTCCTTATATTACAAATTAATGAGAGCAACAGTTATACCACCATCCCATTTTATATATCTGCAAATTGTCTGTAAGCTGTTTCACATCAAACTTGCAACATTCAGTGCACACACATGTGCCAGTAAGATCAACATTTGAGCCTGTATTTCCATTATACAGTCTCTCTTGGTCATGATGGCTACTCAGCCTGCACTTTCAGACCTTGCTCTGAAAGCTCCTCATATATATAAGGGTATTATAACTAATGGAAAAAAGGCTTATCTCAAATACACTGGCAAATTGTGTCCACTGTATAACAGCTGGTAGTGGGAAGCGGGAGCGATACATCTGTTCATTTATGAATTCCGTCTGGTTTCAAAGATGCTGTCTAGGATATGGCAAGACAAGCAGGAAGAACTGGCATGGAACTTGTGTTTGCCCGCTATGAATTCTGTTGTCAGTAACTTTGCTTTCAAATAGCTTATCTCTGAAGATAAGCTTACCAAGGTAGGAGGAGGTACTTGGATATGCCGCCTTTTCCTTCACACTGTCATCCTTCACGCAAATGAGGGAAGGAGAAGGCAGGAAAAAGGTCAACACCACTTTCAGATACTTAGCACTGCATTAAAAAAAAAAAAATCACTCAAAGCACATCAGTCCAACACAAGTCTGAAAAGCAGAACCTGGATAATTTGTTTCCAGGAAAAGCCTGAAGTCATCTGGCAGTGTGTTGATATTGCTTTAAAAATATTTATTCTTAGCTTCTAGCTAAGATAAAATATGGATGACAACTATGCAACAATTAAAAACACAAGTAAGAGAAATTGAGGGAGAGGAAAGGAGACTATTTTTACCAGTGAATGTTTTCTTACAGGGACAATATTATACACTTATTAGCAAGCAGTGCCTTTAATGCAGTACATGATGAAGTAGAACAGTCAATTTTCCTCTTTCTAGTCACTTAAGTTGTAAGCAACAACATCTTTTGTTTAAAAATCAAGTGTTCTGTTTCATAGCACAATTCCACTGGCAAACTTAGCTCTGTATGAGGGGAATGTTTTAAGTGCCTTCAGCTCTAATGCTTCAGCCCAGTGGAAGTCAGGCTGCTTATGCTTATAGTGGTTGGCTCAGCCTGAGGTACCACTTTCTTTCGTGAAATCCCTGGGAATTGACAAGAAGGGCTGTCTCCTCCACCGATACTCCCAAGCTTCTCGCTTCTGCTCCTTCAGCTCCAAAGCTATGAGCATCTCCCCTGAGAGCCACTCTGAATTCCTATTCCACTTCAACCGCAAGGCTATTACTAGAAAATAGGCGATGTGCAAAGGAATCAGCCACTAGAGGTCTTTGCCAGTCCCTCTACCCAGGAACTTGGAATATATGAGCATATAGAAACCTAAAGTTTTAGTGAACAGTGGGGACTGTTTGTGGCACTGGATATTCTTGTGTATGATTCCAAACTGATTTATGAACACAAGACTTTCTTGACATTTGGTAGTTGTAACAGAGCTAAAGCTAATATCAGAGTGAAAATGACACTGTAAGAGGGATTACCATGCCACCGAATGCCATTTACTCCGGTTGAATTGCTTGTAGTGTTTGGTGGACTTGGTGGCGCTCAGACTGCCAAAGCAACTCTTTCAGTGTTTCTGTAATTTTGCTTTTTAGCAACGCACGAGATTCCTAAGAGGTGTACATGGCCACTAATGCTGCACTTCAGAACGGGTGAAGGTGCAATGAAGTAAGGTCATGCTACTAGTTTTTGAGTCGTAACCAACACAAGTGTTTTGCTCAACGTAATAGTTGCTGTATGTGTGAAGACTTTAGGAATAGGGATGGTGTTGCTGGAATTCACTACAGTTCTTATAGAACAGGTAATCTCTGGAACTGGGAAACTGCCCATAAAATTGCATGTACAGCCTGAATCCAAAGAGTCATGATCTAGTTGATTTTTAGGTAACATCCAAAACAAACGTTAACAGCAGCAAAACAAACGTTAACAGCAGCTTGTGCAGAACTGTAACAGAAGGTAAGATACAGAAGAAAACAAGCATAAACCAGACAGCTTTAAGTCACACTGGAATAGCCAGATTTCCTCACCAACTTTATGCAGTGGTAAGAGCTAATCCTGAAGAGCAGGTGAAACCTTTGGCCCTCTGAGCAAGCAAAGAGGCTGTACCAACACCAAGACCTGCAAGGCAGCCAAAAAGTGAGTCTTCCTTCTGCTTGCGAGGAGTAAATAGCATCACCCAGTTGGCGGTGGTCATTATTTTATCTACTTGTGAAAACTAAGGCGAAAACAGACACGGCTTGTTACCGACACTTGCTAGCAGCGATGGTGGTTAGAGGAGGTTCGTGAGGTGCGATCAGGTACCCCTGGGGCTCACCTGAGCTGCCCAGAGATGGCTTTATAAACACAGATTTCCTCAGCTCTCCACACCCAGGTTTTTCTCCTTGATGAAAAAGACAAGACTCCTGTGAGCCGAGTCTCGGCGGTGCTACGCTCCCGCCAAGGAGGCTCTGTCTTAACATGGCACTCGCTGCCGCTCGAGGCAGCC
>NW_008824900.1:4479383-4520030 GCF_000699105.1 Pygoscelis adeliae | reverse complement strand
GGCGGGAGAACTGGGCTCATCGCAAGTGACTCAAAGGCTGGGCCAAACCAGCAGAAAGTTCGCTGTCTCCACAGGATAGTTCTTGGGGTTTTTTAGTGTACTCTAAGCGGAGTTTGCGTATACGGCAATAACGTTCGATTGTTTTTGGCAGCTGACCCCCCCTAGTGGAAGGAAAATGCATATAATTCAGTGCAGATTTCGGTTTATGAAGTTTTTGCCAGCGTTAAACGTTTTTCCACTTGAGTCAAACTACAGTTTTAATAAGCTAGTCTGTCTTTCTCACTGGTGTTTTTCTTCTGTCTGTAATGTGCAACTTATACCCGGGAGGTTATGTGCCAGATACCAGACGGACAGCTTTCAGTAACATGGCTTGCTTGTAATATTGAGTATTGAATTTTAGAGGTCAGCTCCTTGTTTGGACATCTCTAGGAAGAATGGTGCACCGCTGTCCTTTCCTCGGCAGGCATACCCAGGGCTTGCTCCTGCTCACAGAATGCTGCCACCGAGAAACCTGCAGTTTGGCCTCTCCGTTAATTTCTTGGCAGAAATACTTTGTTCACATGGTGCAGGAAGGTCTTTTTTTTCCCCAACACCTGGGAATAATATGTAAATGATCAGTAATTATTGCAGTTGGGCATCTTAGAAGTATCTTCTGACTTGATACAGGGCTGTGAAGAAACCGACTGAATAGCTGTAAAATACACACTAGATTTTCTTCGAGTTTTCTGTAGGAACTTTGGAAGTAAACAGCTGTGGTTGGCTAATCTCCATCAAAACAGAAAAAGTAGCACTTTCTCTTCACTTACTTTCAGACTCTGTACGTACAGTGCTGGTATGTTAACTATGTAAAATAAGTCTTCTTGCCTGCCCGAGCAGATGTTTTTTCTGTCAAATAGAATAGTCTGTAATGACTGTTCCATCCAGACCTGCTCTCTGATGTTGATTTTGAAGGCTTTGCTGTCCAGGCAGGGTAGGGTAGTTCAGGAAAAGAGCTCTGAGGCAGGACTGCCAGGACTGAGATGGCAGGTGGCTGCCAGAGGTGGATGGGCAGGAACCCACACAAATGGTGGGGGAGTACTGGACGTGAGTTTCAGTGAGGGGAGAAAGGTGAATTGCAGCTTATTGGAGAGTGCAGCTACGTTTTAGTAAGAGAGTGTGTGACAAATTAAATGCCATGCTAAGGAATGCAGTTGGGGCATAGGTACTTACCACAGCTGGTAAAATCAAAGTGGGAGTGGAAACAAAGGTATATGGAAAACATGTTCACCAGAAGCTGATGTGAGTTTATTCAGTGTAAGATGTAAGGACTTGACCTTTGCTTCAAAGACATTGAAAGAAAGAACTCTTGCTATCCTCTGCATCCCTTTATGAACTTGTAGAATAAAGTTGGAGAATAGGCTGTTGGGATACCTGGGGGAGGATTCATCCTCCATGCTGAATAAAGATGTGTACAGATTTTATCATGTCAGCTGCGTGGCTGACATGGATGTTACCAGGTCAGCTGTCTGCCCAGCCAGGAAACCAGGAATTATTCTGCTGATGGCCATCAACATTAACTCAAGGTGAAATGCAGTAATACCATGAAAACTCTTAGGAGGTGATCAGTTTCTTGTTAGTATGCTCATTTGGGAAGGAAAATGGTCTGTTAATATCATTTAAAATAAAAACAACACACTGTCAGTAGGCAAGTCACTACTGGTGTTGTATTCTTTATTTGTGGTCTCTGGAAAGACTTCTATCCTAAGCACCCAAACAGTGTTGATTATGCTGTGGATCTGCCAGTGAGGAAAACCAGTGTATTCTATTTGCTTACACAGATTTAAAACCTTGTTAATAAAGGAAGTTGTTCAACAGACTGAGCAGGTCAAGACTGAAGGCTGCTGCAACGTCATTCTCTTAGACAAGGGTTCTGTCTCAATTCTTAGATGCTGTAGTTATTGTTTCTGGCGAGCATTGCTTAAAAGAAGTTAACATCTCTACCTTCATCTTACACCCGTTTTCAGTTAATGCACTCTTCACACCCTGATTTATTAGCATCTCTGGCTTCACAGTTGCCTTATATCTTCCTCTTACTTCCATTGCCATGGCTTTTCTTTTGTTGTCTTGTTTGTCGCAAGGTTGTTTCCCATCTTGGGTTTGACGTTCCTACAATGATTAGAAGAATGTTGTACTGACGAGTCCCATACAGATATTTAGAGGAGCAAGACCTTCCTCCACTTTTGCTAAGTATATTAGTCATAGTCTGTCTCCTTTCGTAATGCTGACTCCCCGTCCATTTAAAAATGAGGTGGATGGCAGCACAAGGAGGCTTTTCCCTTTTCACCTCAGTGGTTTGTGTATATTTCAGTTTTCCACTTACACTTCATGTTCTGTTTGTGTGTGGAGCATCATGTAAGACATGACACCACCACATAAATCAGTACAAGAATGTATTTAATTAAAGAGATAAGTAGGTCTCTGGGGACAAGATCTTTTATATTGCTAGCTGGCAGAAGATGTACTTTCCAGGTCCTACTGCCGTGTTCCTGTTGGAAGAAGACCCAGCAGAATGAGGCACTGTGTTATACAGGAACTAATAAGAAAGAGATTTGCTCTGAAGTGTACCAAACGCTTTATATAAAATCCATGCGATACTTCAGCACAGCCAAATTTGAAAGTAGAAAGGAATGCACAGCTTTTATTGAAATCAGATTGGTCTCAGAGGGAAAGCAGGGGAAACATAAGCACAGCACTAAGGAATTCCATTCATGGAGCTGTTCAGTGTTTGTTAGGGTTTGTTTGGTTTTTGGATGCTCAAAGCAAACCAGTGATGTTTGTGGTGGGGTCTCAGTCTTCGCTATTTTTGTTGAAAGCTTTACTATTTTAGAGAGAAGATAGTTTTGTAAAGTATATCTCAATATGTCAGGTGATGCTCATGACTTCATTAGGAAGATAAGCATCTTAATTTTTAGAAAATAGATCTTGCTGGGTGGGATTTAAGAGAAAGCCTGATGGCCTGAATTCATCCATCAAAGGAATTATTATTTCTTCACTGAATGGGGAAAATGTAATTACGCCTTTTTATTTTGCCTATGAAATTTCATGGGCAGGTTTAATGATGGTATGTGCATGCCAGGTGAAGCCTCATAATTTGGGTGTGACCTTAAAATACAACCCTCTGGCTGTGTAGAGATGTTCACAGGAGTCTGTAGGTGGGGCAGAAAGTGGACTGACTCAAATGCCCCTTAGAGATGGCTATAGGATATATATTTATGGTTTACTTCACTGATTCTTAAACACTATGCTGTGTTTGAAATTGCACAAGCTGCAAACAGCCAAGGTGGGCAGTATGAACACTCCCTCAGGTGTTTAATGCAGGTGTTAAGTATCCTGAAATACATCAAAATTATGGCCTTCTTCCAGGCAGAAGGTGACCTTCCAAAGTCCCCAGATATCCGTGCTGAGATGCACGTGCTGATGGTGGCCTCTGCAGCCAGTCTGCAGACTCATCTGGTCTCTAAGGCTGACAGTTCCCAATCCACAGAAGCAACAAAGCAGCTGCTTAATTCAAACGCAGAAACAAACCAAAGTCTAGAGACTGCAAGAAGAGTCTAATGTAGAGCTGAAGAGAGCCGGCTGAGCCTGCCCGTTTATTGCGTGCCAGCATGCTTGATGGGGCCTTTACCTGTCACTGTGGCTAGTACGAAGAGATGTGGCTCTGCAGTGACCCAAGCACTATATGGGCAGCCAGCCTGGTCAAGGTGGAGCCGTAGCGTAGAGCAAAGTTGACACAGGGAGTAGCAGGAGGTGACTGGGCTCCGTTTCCATAGAGCAGCCGGAGTGCAGAAGAATAGTGCAAATAGTGTGCGCAACTGTGCAATGAAACAAGTGTTAGAAATCCTTCTACCCGAACTGGTAAAGTTCACATGGCAGCCTTTAAGTTTTACTTCAATTGCACCAATTACTAATTAGAATGTAAAAATGACATTCTGAAGGTAGCCTGAGTATTAAATCCAATCATATGCTACAGTATTGCTGTGAAACAAAATAGTAGTAGTTGTGGAAGAGTTTGCACTTTTTATTTTATAGCCAGCTGTTGTACTGTCAATAGAGATGTATTTTCATACTCTTGATAGATGATGTATAAACTCTGAAATAACTAAAACCAAAATTTCTCAATACAGAGCTAGTTGAAGCCAAATCAAAAGAAGCAGTTTGAAAATTTTACAACAGTGAATGTAACACAGTTAATTGCTAGCAATTTCCATAGAGCATCTGCCAAAGTTAAAACAGTATCAGCTTTCATTTCTACTGAATTAAACGGATTGCTTTCAATCTGGAAAGACAGACCTTTTCTGCCTTTGTTTGTTGGTTAATTAGGTGGAACAACATAAATCACTCGAGCTGTTCTGTTGTATCTGGACTAATCAGCAGCAGTCGGTATTCAGTAGAGCTCAGGGTCTGAGATTTGCTCTCAGAACTATATTAATGTCTAGAGTTAATGCTGCAGGTGTGCTTTTTTTTTTTTTCTTTTCATTGGATCAGACTGAGGACACATTTAATCTGTCAACCTGATGAAAAGGTCTGGTATTATACTTGGTCTGTCCCTCCCTGCCCTGCCGAGGTATTGAACGGGGACAAACTCGACACCAAAATGTGATCACACAGTGATTGAGCAGGGGTGAGGCCAGGCCACACCTCAGTTCAGTTATTTCCTTCAGAAGCAGGTTCCCAGGAGGCTTCTCATAGCTTGAATAGCTTATTGGTACGCCCCCATGTCATTGTCCATGACAGCTGTCCATGACAGCTCCATGAAACAGCTGTCTGATTCCCTGAGCTGGAGGCAGGGCCGTGCCAGCAGGCTGCAAAGAGCTTCGTGGTTCCTGACCACTGCTCTTGAGTGTTGGGAGGCAACAGTGGCCCTTAGGTCACCCTCAGAAAAGGGGGACAGGCCCCACTCACTCTTCGTAGCTTTACTACCCACCTGAGAAATGAGTCCTCCCTTAAAGCTGATTGTGAGTCGTCAGTCCCATGTTCACAGCTTATATTACTCCGCTGTACAGATCAACAGTTGGCATTGCTCCCAGCATTACCTGAAATCTTTGAAAAACAGGAGAGAATTCAGCAGAGTGCCAGGGGCATGGGTATCATGCAAAAGCATGTTGCAAAACATACAGAGACCTCAAGGGAACTGTTGGGATAGCCTTCACAGGAGTGCAGAACTGGAGGGACCTCTCGGGTCACCAGGTCTACTGCCCTGCTAGCACCATCACTGGATCAGATAATCCCTTTTTGTGGAGGCGGGTCTTTTTTTCCCGTGCTGTGGTGATTGTAAGGTTGTTTCAGAACCTGGCAGCTCTAAGAATTAGAATTTCCATCCTAAATGTGCTCACACCTGATTTCTAGCCATTTATTTTCAACTTTAGGTTAAACAGTTCTTTTTCCTTCCATGTGTTTGCCTTGACCTGCAAGCAAGTATATCCCCAGTCTGTCTTCATCTTTGAAAATGAACAGGTCAGAACGAGAAGTTCTTGCCTTGTTTAGCTTAGGAAAAAAACCTTTTAGTACTTTTAGACCAGCTTGATTGTTAGGAAGGTTTTAATGTGTACCACAACTTTGTTTATCCTGAAGTGGTATCTGGTGCACAACTTAAAGCAAACTGGCTGAACAGAGAGGATGCATTGAATGCCTGAAATGATGTGTGCTTTTTTTCAATTTCTAAGTGTACAGTTAAGCTTTACCATACATGCTTCAAGTTACAAACATTTTGTAACGTGTTTTGCAGATGCCTCTGGGAAAGCTGAAAGAATACATTTATGTTTTGTAAGAAACCAGAAACTACAGTATACAAACAGTTCCTTCTTTCAAATTACTGCTGGGTTTTCTCAAACCGTATGTGCCCTTTGAGAGCTGATCTCTTGAGCAGATTGCTTCCATGGGTTATCTTTCATTAAAGACATTTTTCCAAAGGCATGTGACTCTTAGCATAAACTGAAGGGGGACGAGCAGACGGTGGAGGGCACAAGCAACCACTATGATGGGAATTAGAGATGAATTGTAACCATTTCAGGCGTTATTTTCAGGGAGCCTACCTTATACCACTGTGGGTTGTGTTGGGATTTAGAAGCAGACATGGAACAGGTTAAATCTGAGATTGTGATTATCTAGTGTAAAAGTGCAGTTACAAGAAAAAGTGCTTAAGGGAAAAAGAAGAATATATAAAAGATTTACTTCTGAGGAAGATGCTGGTTTGTGCTGCTAGAAGAGGACAAACGTCTTTCTGCTGAACACACAAAATACTCTAAAGAGCAGTTATGAAAAGATAAAGGCTTAAAGACTATTATTCAAATATGCCTGTAGTTGAGGGTCTGTTGGTGTAGGTAGCTGGCTTCTGTACCTGCTAAATTGTCTTCTCAGCATATAGTGGCTGTTACATTTCTCTTCCAGGTTTTGCTGGAGTATTTGAATACATCTATCTTGAATCTTTTAAGCTTGAGGCTATTTTTTAGGATTTTCAGGTAAGACATGACAAGGCTCATTTTCCCTGTAAGTGCCACTTCCCCACCCTGCGACAGGGCATTGTGTTCGTGCTTTCCCGTAGGTCCGGCCTGTTTTCTTCTGCTCAGTCTGCCCACAAAGGCTTCATGGCAGAGTGACTTCCTTCTGCAGTGCACACAGTAGGGCTACAATGAAAGGAGTGGTAGGGCAAGTCTAAACCCAGTCCGAACTTGTTTGCAAATAAATGACTGACAGAGTTACAGAAGTGGCAGCAACGCTGGCATCCCTAGGTCAAAACTTTATTAAAAGCATTCCTAAGAAATTAGAAACATCAGCTTCTTTGGGTCTCAGTACTCAAAGCTAGCACTTTGCATTTTTGCTGCAATTTTTTTCTCGTTTTTGGTTGGATACATATGGGATAGCAGGGTTATAATTTCACAAAATTTGGAGTTCTGGCTTAATAGCATAGATCTAATGAGGAGGACAGGGTGAGAAGGAACGGAGGAAGTCCAGGGAAGATCTGCCAGGCCTAACTGTAAGCACGATCTGTTGTACTTTTGGTAATTAGGTAGGGTTTCTGAGGAGGAGCTAAGATTTAGTGTTTATGAAATAGATTCAGAAAGAGATGACAGCGTTCTTCAGTATCCCCTCACACATAGGTGATAGGTAGGCCAAGAACATGAGCTTGTTCACTGTAAGTTTACTATTGTTCAGGCAGTCCCACACAGTACCAATAAGATGGACAAACACCCAACCGCCATAATAACAAAAGGCTTTATTAAGCTATAGGTGCACACTTATATTAATCTTGGTGCACACAAAAAGCAGACCTCAGGGCTTTCATTGCAAGGCAAGATTTTCTGAAAGAAGCTGGATAAAAACTAGGTCAAATCTTGACAGTTTGTCTCCAAGCCCCTGTATTTCACTATCGAAATACAACAAGCAGACTGCTTTAATTGTGCTGGAGGTTGCTGGGTCTTAACACAGCCTGCTGCAAGGGCACCAACAAGCCTAGATCTGGCAGAATGACCCTACTTTCATTTTCTGCCACTGACTTAAAAAGCATAAACGTAATTCAAATAGAGCTCTAGAAAATACTGTGAATTAATTTTTGCTGTCTTGAGTTTTTTTTGCCTACATACAGTGATTGTGGGGAGGGAACATTGTTTCATTTTCTTCTGATTTCCTTGCTTTGTGATGAAGGACTTTGAAAAGCAGCTGGAAGTGCAAGTGAGAAGGTTTTTTCTTCCACATAAAATAGATAGCACAAAGAGCTACAGCTTGAGTGTGTTCTCAATTAACCGACTGCTCGTAAGCAAAAAGAGCTGATGGTGTCTGTGCCATCTAGGGGCTGACGGGAGACTTAGCCCTCTTGATTCCAAGTCCAGCATCAAGCAGGGGCCTGAAATTTTATTTTTTGAAGAGCGTACATTGTTCTTCATGCTTAGCTTCATACCAGGAAAAAATTGGGTGGGAGCCTGTCTGCTGCGTAGACTGTTAGTCTTAATTTGCACTTCCCTCCCAGGTTCCCATTCAATATTGTAGAGGTCTAGTCAGAGCCAAGCAGCACTTCTGGGAGGTTTGCTAGCTGGCTAAAGAGATCACTGGTTGAAAGAGGACGTACTGTCTCTTTGACTGTATTGACTGTTAGCTCTGTAATACCTGAGTATGAAAACAGGTCAGAATTTGAATCTACAGCTGAACATGAAGAATAGATCAGCTAGGGTCCAGTTCTACAATATATACAATTCCCTGAAAACAGAGAATATGTGAGCCCAAATACAGAGACTTCCACATCTGTTGGTGGACCTATATTTTTAATTACTGAATTACACTGTAAATAAGACTTTAATAAAAGAGAAAACTCATCTTCTGTGTAGTTTGTACACCTGTGAGCTCTAACAGTAGCAGCTCACTTTATGCACCAGAGAACTATCAATATGTTTTTCAGGGATTACTGGCAGCAAAACCTTTGCATGCTGTTTATAAATCTGCATGCGTGTCCTGGTTTCAGCAGGGATAGAGTTAATTTCCTTCCTAGTAGCTGGTACAGTGCTGTGTTTTGGATTTAGGGTGAGAACAATGTTGATAACACACCAATGTTTTAGTTGTTACTAAGCAGTGTTTACACTACTCAAGGACTTTTCAGCTCCCCATGCTCTACCGACTGAGAAGGCTGGAGGGGCACAAGAAGCTGGGAGGGGGCACAGCCAGGACAGCTGACCCCAACTGGCCAAAGGGACATTCCATACCATGTGACGTCATGCTCAGTACAGAAAATGGGGGAAGAAGAAGGAAGGGGGGGACATTTGGAGTGATGGCGTTTGTCTTCCCAAGTCACCATTACGCGTGAGGGAGCCCTGCTTTCCTGGGGATGGCTGAGCACCTGCCTGCCCATGGGAGGGAGTGAATGAATGCCTTGTTTTGCTTTGCTTGCGTGCGTGGCTTTTGCTTTCCCTATTAAACTGTCTTTATCTCAACCCATGAGTTTTCTCACTTTTACCCTTCCGATTCTCTCCCCCATCCCACTGGGGGGGGGAGTGAGCGAGCGGCTGCGTGGTGCTCAGTTGCCAACTGAGGTTAAACCACGACAATGCTATGTTAGCTTCAAGATTAGCACTCCTGTCCTAAGAAATGTTTAAAGGCTGGTTCCCTAAAGTAAGGCTCCCAAGTCATCATCTAAATTAGAACTTGATTGCTTTAGTTGTATTTTCTTTTCTTTTCCAATATGCATTGGTGACACAGGAAAAAATAAGAAAGAAAGGTACAAGGATGTGCTTATCCTTTCCAGACTTCTCCTTGCATGATGGAAGGATTCTTCTGTAGCTGACATGGAAAGGATCCAAATGTGTCACAGCCGGGGTATGTGCACAGCAACACACAGGGGTGTGCAGAAACACAGGACAGGGAGGACGGGCTGCTGCACTGGGCTCCTGTTTCAGGACAGCCTTGCATCTCGGGCATGCAGCCAGGTTAACCCTGCAGCAACAAAAAACGACAGACAGGTGATCCAATGGAAATTGCTGAAAGGATGGATTAATGTACAGATACCACAGACTGTGAATAGGGTCAGAGCAATAGTCAGCTTGGAGAACACTGAAAGGGCAAAGTGTAGGAAGAAAGTGTAAGAGTTTGGATATTATCTGCCTCGTTTTAAGGAATATCACTCGGTAAATTATATCTTGTAATGTTGGTGTTCCCAATTGTTAAATTAACTCAGGCAGAAGGAGTAATGAAATTGGAGTGAGTTGTTTCAACTGGTATAATTATTCCCTTGGTGTTAAATTTCCTGATTTTCTTGTCCTTTATGTTGTTTGATATTTAGGCATTAGAGGATTGTTGAAATCCTCAAAGCTTTTACTAGTTTGAGAGAAACTCTGCTGTCTGAACTTACTTCACTTTTGGTTCCAGTTCTGAGAATCACTCAAGAAAAACAGAACTCTTCATATTTGGTAAAAAGAAAAAAAAAAAAGAATAAAAAGAAAAAAGTTAACAGTGTCACTCTGTTCCTTATAAACCAGGGAATTTTATGCAAGTTCAGTGACAATGGTACAGGCAAAACATGAGCCAACTCCTGAGTTCTCTGTCATGAGACACCATGAGATGTGGCACAAGAACACTGAGCAGAACGAAGTGATTATCATGTAAATCCAAACATCTTATGATGCATCACAAGATGACAGACTTCTCATGCCACCAGTGTATAAGCTTTTTCTTCTAATTTCACATATGCAGACATAATTATAGCACCAAGGGACAGAGGAATTGATCATTTAAGAAGGCTTGCTTTGATTCAGTTTTACACCAGTGACCTCAAGAAAGTTCAGCTGAATCGAATGCTTATTGATGGCCTGAAGACCTGCTGTTCTAGTTGCAATGAACAAATCTCAGTGCAGAAAGCTGCAGGTATGGTAACTTGTTTAGCAGGATCCTCTACCCCTTCTTTTGGGTGTGTCTTTTCAGCGCACTAAAAGCGGGTGATGAGCAGCAGTCTGCACACTTCAGCCTTGGTCTGTACAGAGCAGGAGCTGTTCCGCGGTGTTTTCACTGTGTTCTTAGGAGCATAAACCAGGATTGTCTGTGTTAAGATTTTCTTCATACATGGCCTCAGATGAAGATGATACAAAAAACTGACTTGATCTCATGATGTGAGGGCAGCAGGCAACGTTGGAGGATAAGCTTTAGCCTTCTCAATGCAAATGAGCACAGGATAAACATACTGTACTATGTACATGTTTCTCTGGTTGCAAAAATCAAATATGCACAAACATGAGAAATAGCCTGGCAGCAGAATTTAACCGCATGGGAAGAAATGAAAGCATGGGTTGCGGAGATGACATCTGGAGTGGAAAGTAGTGATAAACCTTCTGCTAACAACTGTCAAAGACAGAGTTTTCCTTTTTGCTTGCTTGCTTGCTGTACTAAACAGCAGAAAAAACTCAAATAGGCATGTTTCTTTGTAATGCTGGACATTAAAGATAAACTTTATCTTAAAGATAAACTAAGGATTTTTTGTGGGGGGTGTGAAGTTTGACACAGGGAGGCGATCTGGTTTTGTAACGTGTTTGCTTACTACAGTACAGAAATGTTGGGAACCCTGGACTGGATACTTTTTTTTACTGTGCAGTTCTGTGGTTGTCGTACTGTTTTATCTTGTAAAAAGGTACTTGCCTCTGCATGTCTAGAAGATTATAGCAGAGCCCTTCTTAGCCACCCCTTGTAAAGTACATCAGGCTCTCATAACGAAAGCGCAAATTACTGCTTCCAATAGTCTGTATTACTGAAAAGATTAAAGAAAAGTGTGACTGCTACATTTATCCTCCCTGTGCAAAATAAGGTAGCACTGGAGTATTACCCAGAAACAGTTCTTCCACACTAATTGAAAAAATCTTTGTTGTTAATATAACTGGCCTTCTGTTTTCAATGTGTTTTGTGTAAGTGTCCTGCAACTTAACAGCATTTGTGGGAAACCCTACTACCACAGCAAATCTGGATGTGTTCAGTAGGTTTCTCCTGACTTACTCTTTCTGGATTCAGTGGCAGTCTGCACTTCTAACTCAGCTGTACCTGCACATTTCTGCCTTGCAACATACTTTGTAAAGTGGTATTACATAGTGAGGCTTGCAATTGAAGAATTCATGTTGACATCCAATGTCATTCTTACTATAGCTCCGAAACCTGTTTTTAATGTCAACTGATGAGCTAAGTCAAATTTTATGTTCTCTTTTGTCAGAGCTTTGCTGGAGATTAGTACAGGGAGGTTCCTGAAATAGCTACATATTGACAGGAGGGTGGAGCTGGAAGGGGCCTCTGGACGTCTCCACTCCAGACTCCTGCTCCAAGCAGGGAGTTATTTCAGGATGCTCTGGGCCTTGCTTCAGTCAAGTTATGAAGATGTCCAAGAATGGAGATCCCACAGTCTTTTGGGCCCTGTTCCAGTGCTTAATCATGCTCATTGAATATAATTAATACATTTTTCACAATTGGAATATTCCTTGTTGTAACTTGTGACTGTTGCCTCTAGTCTTTTCATCATGTACTTCTGAGAAGAGCGGCTCCATCATCTCTATTTAAAGACAACTGTAGTGTGTCCAAAAAGCTTTTTGTGTGTGTGTGTGTAAAAACTATTAAAAGAATTCCAACCACTTTGGGGAATGATGAACAATATCTGCTGCATGATCCCAGTCTTCATCTTAATACTTAAAAATTATAAACACCCTGACTTGAGAGCATAGTGCATATTACTTCAAATGATAGAAAGTAAAAAATTACTCTGCCCAGGAAGCTTTTTTTGATCAATACAAATATTCTTACCTATAATCAAGAGCCTAAAACAGAAGAGCTGAGCAATGGTTCATTTAAGAGCAAGAGTCCTGTAAGAGCAAGAAACCTTTTCATAGCAGCATGTATTAGCACTGATAATAGGGCAGTGCTTCCAAAGCTGCAAAACAGCAATGGAAAAAAATACTACAGAATCCCCTATCACATCACACACTGATACCAACGTTTTACTTGAAGAGTCTGATCATTTCTATGCATCTTCTTAATATAGTTGTTTGCAGATTCTTGTTCAGTGCAATAGTACGAAGTACTAGCGTCCCAAATTTATGTGATTTAAAAATGCATTTTCTGTTCTTATTAACAACCCCTTTTAAGCAGTATGTTCTTGTGGCTGCGTACATTAAATGTAAGAGATGATAGGACTTTAATCTAACCTAAATTGCTGGTTGTTCTGTTGAGCAGAATTAGTTCAGCCAGGTTAAACAGTAGTGCTAGCTTTTTTGTTCTTGCAAGTACCCTCCATTTCAAAGAGCGAGGCAAAAGCTGCTGCCAGGTGGCATGCTGTTGGTTTGGCAAGCTTTGGCAGAGGTTTCAGCTGCTGCTAAAACAACTGGGAACAATTGTGAACCTGAAGAGAGCCCTTGAGAGACAGTTAACGTTGAATAAGAAACAAAGAGGACTACAGCTAGTATGTGGAATAGGATGTTACCGAAGTGTTTGGTTAGTAATAAATTATTAAAGTAAGAATTCGGAATGTTAATGCAAACCGTGTTCTCAGAAATTCTCCATGTGAAGACAAAACTGTGTCCTTCCCTTGCTCAGAGAGAGAGGAAAGGAGCTGCCTGTTGCTAGGAGAGGTACTCAGGCAGGCTGTCCTCAGAGGATCGGGAAGGAAGAGCTTCTTGCTGAGGGATTGGAAGGATCTTGAGTCTCCAAAATAAACTTTTAAATTCCAGCAGTGTCTAGAGTGGAGGAGGACTGGTTGCTAATAGTCTCCCCTGAGAGGTGAAGTCGAGAATTTCTGCCTCGAGAGGGATGCAGATACTGTAGGAGCTTCTGCATCATTGCTGGCTGCATCTTAGAAGAAGGGAGCTGCTCTTTGCTTCCTGCGCACAGATCAGGGTTTAGCTGGAAGACCCTCCTCCCCTCATTACTCCTTGCGCAGGCTGTGATGAACCAGAGGCACTCCTTGGTCTCCACAGGAAGAGAAAGTTGCTAGGCGTGATTGAAGTCCACAGATCTTTTGGTGCACTTCTGGCATCCCTGCTCAGGTGTGACAGATTGGGTAACAAGTTCTTGTTGTCTTTTCCTGGTATTGATTACTTGGAATTGGTCTGTCTCCTTCCTTTCCCCCAGCATATTTAATTCCCGTATCTGTGTATAGTTGTTGTAGCACTGTGTGCACAGAAGTTGTAGTAGCTCATGAAAGGAGCCATCGCCAGCAAGTCAGTAGGAAGTATCTAAAAATGGCTGTTACGAAGGTTCTTCAGAACAGAAACTTCAAACTATTGTTACTGTCCTTTATTTTTTTGTAAAGACAAAAAAAAAAGCTCTTTATTTTAATCTTGGCTTTATTTGGGTAAAACATAAAATGTTTTCTCCTCATCACCCATACATGTTTATCCATCCTGTTGGAAACACTTCTGTTTATGGCTGAAAGCAGTACAACAAAAACATTCGCTTGATTGAAGATTAAGTGGATTTTTTTGTGCTGGCAAGTCTTGATTTTGCAAGATTGGTTTTAATTAGGTTACGTTTTTCTGTCTCTCTTTATGATGCTTCATGTAATAAGATGAAATTGTATTGTTATTCTTAAAATAATACTGAGTACAATTTGATTCTCTCTCCTTATATGGCAGATGACTGTTGCATTATTGTCTGCTTAGATACCATCTGTGCAACAAATGAAACTCAGAAAAAAACCCAACCACAAGACAAGAGAGTGCTGTGTGAAGACTGGTACATTTCACAATGAAAATATTTTGATGTGGCATTATACAAAACCACAAAATGTCTTTTCCTTCTTCCTTCCTTTCATTCAAGAAGGGCTCGATAGAGAGCCATGAATGACATTTCTAGAAGCAGAACTAGATTCAGAGGATCTTGAGTCATACAGCAGAATTGGCTCTTTGGAGGAAATTACCACTTCTGTTCTTTGTTGTGGCTGAGAAGGCAAAGTTTAACAGTGAGAAAATGGGAAGGACTAAAAACTTGAGTAGCTGCTTTCCTTATTTTAGGATTTGACTTAGCTTTCCCATACAGTCATTCCAATTAGATACGGAAATAAGTTTATCCGATCAATTTTCATTTTCTCAAAAGCACTCTAATAGTTCGGCTTTGTGCTTGTTATAATGGTGTACTGCAGTGAAACGCTATACTGCGGTGTAGATGTAAAGGATTAGTCTGGAACTTCTAGTCTCTATTCAGGATGTTCATATGCTGTCTGTTATCTTTTTGTTAAAGTTTTGCAGAGTAGTTGTATTTTGGCCTGATGAGAATGCCAGTGGAGCTGCTTTAAAAATGCTGTCAAAGTAGTCCTTTTATTTGGTTAAATTCTCCGTGTGGTTCGTGATTCTAGTAAATGGCAGGAGGGGAGAGAGGGTTAGACATGAAAAAAATCATGGAAGTCTTAAAAAAAATCATAACTGCCTTTTCTTTGCTGTGTTACATAAGTGGGATCATTTGACATAGGAGAATGTGTCCAAAGCAAAGGAAGTGGAAAACATGCATTAATGTACTGATGGGTGATAGCATGCAGATAATGTAGAGAATGGTGCACATTCAATGCAAAGAAAATACCTGCAAGAGTGCAGATTCCTTATAGAATATAGCATATATTAATTGGCAAGCATTTTTACACAACAAGAAGAAAAAGATATACCAAGCAATTGTACATTTCTATGTATTAGTAACAGTAGTTTTCCCTAACCTATTTGTTACGTGGCCACAGATTTCCTGGGGATTTCAGTTCAGATAAAGTTTGTGGTTCCTTTGTAGGAATTTTTTTTTTTTTCATTTGAGATGTGAAATGGTAATAAACGGGTTAGGTAAGGTATGAAGGTAAGCGGTTGACTATAGAGGGCATTAAGTGACCGGCATTACATAACTAACTGGATTATTACATGACTAATGGGTTTATTCAACCCTACCAGTCAGGGCAATATACTGGAGAAAACGGTAGCCTTAAGTCATTCGTCAATGGATAAAACTTGTAACTATATGAACAAAGGGCAACCTATATGGAACCTAAGGTACAACATAGCTGTTACTAAATCTAGGAGGTAGTTCTTGGTGCACTTAATTTTGTTCTACAAGCATCCTTTTGAAATCTGCATTTCTTCCTACTTTGAAAGCATGGCTGAAACAAGACCTTACCAAAGCCAGTGGAAATTCTAGCATCACATGCAAATGAGGCTGTAATTTGAAAAGTACTCCTCTGAAAGTCAACATGAAGGAGTGTTTTATATCCTTGCTGGAGAAGCACATCGAAAGAAACTTCTCTGTGTGTTTACCCACTGCAGCCATCTCACTGGCAGGTTGCAAAATGCACCTCTTGGCTTCATTTCAAGTTATGATTCATTTTAACACCAGTGATGCTAGTTACATGTCACATATAACAAACAGAAAGCTGTTATGCTGATGTAAAGTCTGATTATGTGAAATCTTTTATCTCTAGAGAAAGAATGTGTGCTGTGGACTCAAACTGCCTGTGCCGTTCCTGAATCTAATAGCACCTTGCTCTGAAATACACTTCGCGCTGACCTTGACTACTCACAGCCACAGTGAAATAGCATAATGACAGGAGGATCAGTTAACAGCTTTTAAAGACTGATCATATATGCTTTCATTTTTAACAGATTTATCTCAGACTAAAGCCTCCACAGATCAAGGATGTTGATTCTTCTGGCTTTCATTATTGTGTTTCACATAACCTCAGCAGCACTGCTGTTCATCTCAACTATTGACAATGTAAGTGTCATTTCTTCTCTTTTTCTCTCAAACACACAGGTGTTTCTTTGCTTCATAAAAATGAAGTTTTTCTTCTCTAGTTGTCTTCAACTTGCTTACTGAAAGTACGTAACTTTGTTAGGCACACTGCTCTGCCTATACCTCTTTGTAACAAAAATGCCTGGAATATGGATGTTGCTGGTATACCTGGATAAGGCTATACCAGTACATGCCATACATTTGTATGGCATCATGTTGTAAGCCCACGTTACACAGCTAATCTTCTCCCCGTGAGATACTTGGCCAGAGAGTATATTTAGAAATACTACCATGCTTGCAGGGTGGAGCTGTGGGACTTGGTTCAGCTAGATATGAGGGAAAGGGGCGGGGGGAATCTATCGTCCTTTTGTGACAAGTACGTGAAGTCAAATAGCTCATGATTGATGCGTGGGGGTAATTTCAGTCAAGGTATGCTTTGCCTCAGAAGTGGTTGTCCAAGATGCCCAGTTAAATCATGAAAGGGACACCACGAATTTATCTGTTTCCATTCAGTTACGCAGTTTCAGCAGAAAATTTTAGAATAATTTATGTTGTATTCTTTTCAAATTTCCTTTTTATTTTTGTGGCCAGAAAGAGTTTACCTTCCAGTATTTACATCTAGCTCTTAATTGAATTTTCCTCTTTCCGAAACAGCCCACTGTCCTGATTGGTACTCTTAACCGTGCACTGGAGTCTTTCTTTCTCTAATAGGTTCAGTGTATGTACAGGCTTTTAGGATTAAAAAAATGGTCTGCTGAAAAGACTTTACTGCACTCAGTGAAGCCAGTTCGAATCCCGTAGTCTGTTCCAAGACTATGCTCCAGGTGAAATGATGTATTACCCACAACTTTTTATTGCAAAATTGTACAAACTCGGATGTTATCTTTCAGTCAGCTGATTTGTTCCATTGAAATAGGTCGTTCATTGAGCACTAAAGCAGGTTGTCTTACCCTGCTCCTTTGAATATTTAGAAAGCTAGGACAGTGGACAAAGCTACTTATTCTCAGTTCAGATCTGCTGCATACAAATCAAATTATTATAGAAATAAAACCCCATGCACTCTGTTTTGTGTCATTAGCTACTTTTAAACAATTATGAACTTAAACTGTGTAACCACCTTCTATTGGATTTTATCATCTTCAGAGGCTTTCTATAGTCATGGAGATAACTCTGAAAGGATTATATAGTGCTTAGAGCTGAAAAATAATATATTGAACTTGGACTGCAAAATCCAAATGAATGGCATCCTGAGAAAGTAATGCTTTTTCTTAAAACACTGCGTTACTATTACACATATGCCTACTATCATAACATTATAGTTTTTATTGCAGTATTGTTTGCAAAGCTGCACAGTAAGGTATGAGGTTTCTGGAATGTCTATTTAAGCAGCAGATGCTACCAGGAGTCATATTTAAAAGTCATATTTTTCCAACTCTAGTCAAAACAAAGGCCTGGATAGCTATTGGAACGGGAATGGGTTTCCTGAGGAAATGCCACTTGTGTGGGGTGCTTGCAGCATTTCCCAGGCTACCGTAAAAATCTGTTCAGTCACCGTAGTACTATTTTGCATTAAATGTGAAAACATCAAAATAGAAATACCACAGGAGGATCTTATTTGTTGCTAGCCACTTCCAGTCGGATGCCATTGTGTACATACTGCATTTGCACATGGACAGCACAGCTACATTAAGTTGAGATTAATTCGATTCAGTGTCAGGAACCAGAAAAATTTATAAAGGGCTTCTGTTTCATAGATGTATACCCTGCTATTTCCTGCGGACTAAAAAATGCTGTGCCTTTAAAGAGTTGTGCATCTTAAACAGGGTCTGGATGAACAAAGCAGATCTTGCCTAGGTATCTTAAGGAGTGAGCAGTCACTAACTATCCAAAATTTCTGCCCGAACAGTGGAAAATCCCTTGTGCTTTGGGATGTTTAAGATTGCCATCTATTCCCTTTTTCACTTTACACAGGTCTAAAATGAAAATGACATGTGAATAATGATATAACCTTTATTCCAAAATGCCATTAGATCTCAAATTTAGTTTGAACGGTTAATTATCTAAACTGAACAGAAATTTGTTCCAGCTGGTGTATCTGATCAGGAGACACTCGGACAACTAAGGAGTTTTGTGGGGCTTTTTTTTTTTTTTTTTTTTTTTTTTTCCTGTAAGAGCCCTTTACTTTTATTTTGCAGGCCTGGTGGGTAGGAGATAATTTTTCTACAGATGTCTGGAGAACGTGTGCCACAAATACTAGCACCTGTACGGCTATTACCGATCAATTCAGAGGTATGTGTCTCTCCATGCCTGTGTCTCAGTCCCTTTAGCAGGAGATCTGGTGAAATAGCTACGAAATTTGCAGGGGCAATAATATATTTTTTCAAAAAGCTGCATGCTCGAACTGCTCTGGCCTTCTAAAGACTTTAATACTGACTTTTCATTTTGGAAAAGCAAACTGTTCCAACAGGTTCTGTAAGAGGAAAACAGAACTATCAGGTGCACTTGAAAGCCCAGTGCAAGAGAGTGAACACAAACAACTAACAAGGAGTGCTAAAGAGTTCTTAAAAAATCAGATCAGGTAAAACCAGTGAAGTCATCTGAAAGTGTGGCTGAAGTGATAGAATTTGCCGCAGAATTGAACTTTAACTTCCAAAGAAGAACCTAAAAATACTGGCTGCGTACAGGGATGGGGGAAAAAAGTGGAAGTCAGAACACAAGCTGAAGTTTTAACAAAGTGGACTTAATATACAGCACAGCCTAACATCCTGCTTTACAAAAAATAAAAAAATCCTCAAATGTTACATTTACTTTATTTCTATACTTTCAATCTTTGCATATATTAAAGAGGTAGATGATTTGAAGAGCCATGTATCCATAAAGTAACTTTGCTTTCGAAGCGTCAGGTTGGTCTAGAGTGTATCTATGCTGCAGTGAGAGGATCCATTACACACAGGCGTATCTAAGCTAACACGAATATAACGAATTTGCATTTGATGTCTGTGTTACTATGCATTCATTGAAATTAGGTACCCGAACTAGCTAGATCATGAGTAGCTCAGGCACGTCTGCTGTTCACAGACCTACTAACTGCAGTGCCAGCTATGCTAGAGGAGAGGTGCTGTAAGGAGGTTATCTGGGTAGCTTAGCTTGGCCATATTATTGCAGCAGTTATACAAAGCATGTAGTTACATGTAATTACAAATTTATTGGTTACTTTAGCTCCTAGTTATAGGGAAGTAATCGACAGGGTGAAAAACCTTAGTCAAAGGAATCTTTTGTGCCGAGTGTGGCTGTGCTGTCTGGTTACATCTTACCAGATGGAGCTGTCTCCAGCTCGGGTTTGCACTTGTAAGCCATTTGGGACACCTGGCAGTTTCACTGTGCTTTTAGTACGTAGATGGTAGCAAAGGATGTGGTGTGGGAGAAATAGTCTCTTCAGTATTTTTATTCAGTTTTATGAAAAGCTTTTAGAAGTCCTTAAACCACTGGCTGTATTAATTCCAAGGAAGCAGAGAACCACCCTAAGCGAGGCATGCACAACTGGTTTGCTGTATCTGCTGAACTCCTGCTTACAGAACATAGCTCTGCCCCTCTCCTCATTGCAGGAGTAGGCAAAGAGAGAAACTGTATTTTTAATCAAGGCTGCTTTTGTTTTTGCAGAATATCAATCAGTTCAGGCTGTTCAGGCCACCATGATCCTATCTACTATTTTCTGTTGTGTGGCATTTCTGGTTTTCATTCTTCAACTCTTCCGTCTAAAGCAAGGAGAAAGATTTGTGTTAACCTCTATTATCCAGCTCCTGTCATGTGAGTGATTTTTCAAGACTTGTGACTTTAATGATGTTTACGTGAAAGTAGGAAAGGGAAGGGGAAAAAGGTTTCAAAAAGAATGAGCTGCATGAGAAATGTGTAGGGCTCTTGAGGTCATAGCTTATCCTTCATATTTGTTTAAACAGTGAACTGCTCCATTCTGTACTATTTAGGCAGTTAAAACATGGATGACATCACTGCTCAGAATAAAGTCATTTAAACTCTGAAGGGAAAGAATCTGAGTTTGTGAACTGCTTGAACAAATTAAATAACTCTGTAATTGTTACAGGCAGGTACTGCCTTAATTTTTTGTTAGTCTTTAAAACTACTCAGATGTTTAGAATCATTTTGTGTTCATTGCAAATGACATAAATACACAACGGCACTTCAAATTTAGTCCATGCCAAAGAAACTGAAAACGTGTCCTGAAATGCTCCCAGATGAGTTTGAGGATGGAAAATGAGTGTCTGCAAAAAAAGGACATTGGTGGAAGCAGCTGACAGAAGAGAGACAGTGAATAGTTCTTATGCATATGGATAATATTTTAAGATGCTAAACTTTACTATTTTCTTCCTCCTCCAGGTCTGTGTGTTATGATTGCAGCTTCCATTTATACAGATAGGCACGAAGAACTACACAAGAGCCATGAATATAGCATTGAAGTTTCTAAAGGCCGATACGGCTATTCCTTCGTCTTAGCCTGGATTGCATTTGCCTTTACTCTGATCAGTGGTGTTATGTACCTAGTACTAAGGAAGCGTAAATAAATGTCAGCAGCTAGTTATTTCTGTCACTACAGTACAAAACCAAATTCCAGTAACCATTTTGTATATAATCATTTACATGGTTTTGTAGTAAAGGTATTGTTTCTCTAAGAATGTACTGTGTTCTTGATATGAAACAGAATAAAAAATAATGGCAGGTTTAATGGAATGCCAGGCACCTACAGGTCAGGGATCTGAGCAGGACAGAGCCAAGTTGTTTCTTTTACGTATTTCATCATCATAAATGGTTTCCCTTTACTAGACGTTAACAGTTTGTTCCTGGCCTCTAGTCGATTACAAATAAAGCCCGTGAAAATTAATTTGTAAGCAATATGCTAACTATATTCCTGGATCAGATGTATCCCTTTGGGAAGGGATGAATATAGGGGGAGTAAAAAATAAGGCCCAGACCACAGTGGATAAAGGGAACCATTACAAAAGCCCAAAGCTGCACTCAGTGCGTCTGTTCTGGCAGAGGACTAGTGTTCTGCTATTTATAATGTGCAGTAAGTGTCATCAAGCTTTTATTAAAACCACTTGCTTTGCAGAAGTAAACAACTCCTTTTTGTACTCCAGCAAATGATTCTCTTGATTCTCTTTCACATTTAATTTAAGCATACAGAGCCTTTGGCGGGAGAATTCATCAGCAAATTCACTGCACAACTTGGGACCGGAATAGTCTGAGCAGTAAGAAATACCCCACTCAAGTCCTATATCCCTTTATTTTTGCATTGTGCATAGTCTTTCTGGAAGGAAGAAAAGGAAAAAAAAAAGCATTACCTTGCCTACATCTGCAAATTTCTAAGCAAATTAGTGATCAAGCAATGCCAAATTTAGGTTTTTACAGCCAAACTCAATGTGTTTATTACACTGGGCTTTTATTATATAGTGGTTTCATGGCTAAGACATCATTTACAAAAGCATTCCCCGAGTCTGCCCATTAGGAAAGTTGCCTTTAAAAAATTCATTCTAAATTCCTCTGTGGATTTTACTTGAAGTAAACACTCCTACTAAATAAATCAGAGTGTAATTACTATGCTTATGAATTCCAGGATAGTTTTTCAGATAAAATGACTTGGTGATTTTTATTTTTCAGTAATTTTGTGAGATAAATCTGTACTGTAATACCAGGCTTAACTGCTCAGCAGTGTAATACTGGCTTTGGCTGATGGTGATTTTGGAGCTGGGAGATCAGTGTGGAGAATGAATGAAGTGGCTTTTTCTGGTTAGTCACAGCTTTGATGCTTAATTATAGATTTGACTTTGTAAAAGCACTAACCATGTATTTATTTCAGTATATTCACTACAGCTGTCCCAATACACAGGCAATAAAAAAGTAAATAGGTTTTGAATGAGGTTTTACACTTAATGTAGAACAAATCTGTTATTACAAAGTAGTGTAGCTCTACTAAAGTCAATACTTACTGCATTATACATCAGCTGATGGTCTGACCCATTCCTTCCGATAATTCATCCTTGATTTCTCACAAAGTAAATATTCAGGTGCATAACTGTATAGGAACTGTCTCCAACATGAGTAATAGGTCGTATAGTTCCATCTCCATTCCTTGAACATCCTAAAATGCTTTGGCATGTACTACTTGTCTTTTGGGAGCAAAGAAAGCCCAACAAGACTCTTAAGAAATTAGACGAGTAAGCAGGACAACATATTAAAAGTAATAATAATAGTAAAAAACCCAAATCAGTCTGAGCAAAATGCATTCTCACCAGTCTAGTGTGATGCTAGTATTTTGTCTTTTTTTTTTTTTCCTTCTCTTAGTGGGAATGCTCTCAATTTCAAGAATTATTACCCTACTTTTTAAAAAAGTGTTTCTACAGTTTGCTGAATACATTTTAGATTCAAAACCTGAATTTTGCTAGCAAGCAAAATTTGTTTTAAATAAGCAGATGCAGGTTTAAGGTTGAAAGTAGAGAGACTATTAGCTAGGCATTTTGCTAGTTTTATTCAAACATGAAATAGTAAGGGAAATTCTTAAGCAAATATGGATTAAAACTATCTTATATCTAGAAGACAGTCCTGTAAAATTGTAAGTTAAGCTGTTATGCCACTGACTTGAAGAGATGATTCTTCAGGTTCTTGCCTTGATAATGCTCGGGTCATTTCTTGAGCAAATATTTAAAATAAAGATGAATATATACATGAACACACAGCTTAATTCCACAGTAAAAGAGCTGTCCTTTTAATTAAAAGTAAAAAGCATGCACACCCTGGTGTACAAACAGCAGCGTACGCATGATGCCACATAGAACAGATGAGAATGTTCTGCATACCAAGAAAACAAATGCCAAAACAGTTTGAGCTAGAGTTCTAACAGGACAAACATATTTTAGGATATTCTTTCTACCTGATATGCCTTTAAAATATACCATTTTCTATGCTCTATATATTCTGAAACTGTACATGAAAATAAAGTTAAAACAAATTCTTGTACTGTAATAGCAAGCTCGATACATTTAGCAATCTGACCTTGTCTTTAAGCTTGGGATATATTTACACAATGTTGGATGAGAAATAGCTGAGTATTTGTGTGAACAGGTAAAATTAAATTCTTCCTGCCTGTACTAGAACCACAAGCTGGTTATTTTTGTCCTTTGTTGAAGACCTTCCAGGGTAAGCAGAGAAAATATTAGTGTATTGAACATTTAAGTATATGGCGTCAGAAGAATAGCTACTGAGTAATGCAAGATCCACAGATGCTCTGATAAATAGTTTACTTGTAAGGTGTTTTTTTTTCATCATTTGCAGAAACAGCTGTGTATTTGAGATTAGGTTGAGTGCCTTGACATTGTGAGAAAATGTTAGAAACAGGCCAGTGACTTCTACATCTGCTTCGGTCCAAGCTTCAGGTTTGCACTGAGATGATAAAAATACAGATGGGTTTGTACAGATTGATCCAAAACGACCCCCCCAGCTCCCCAGAAACAATTTCCCAAACCCCATAAAACTTCTGCCCTCTAATCATAGTGAACAAAAGGGAAAAGTCCAAACTATTAAAATATTCACTAGCAGCTGTGAAGCTACCTTGACATTTTTTTACCCAGCAAGTAAGCATCTGAAAGGAAATACAGGAGACAATCTTGGAAAACAAATCTAGAATATTTATGTCAATATGCTTTTTAAAAAAATACGTATTTTTTTAAGGTATTCCATCCAGAACAAGAGAAAATGAAGTTCTGCTCGACTTTGCTGTGAGGTATCTTTAAAGAAAAAAAAAAAAGCAGCATTGTAGGTAATAGGAACTGTGCTGCTTAGGCATTGACTATTTTATTACCCTAGCTACATCAACAATTCATTTTATGTGGTTCTTAATGGATTCAAAATATTTGAAGGACTACAGCAGTGTTGTCTTAACTTGAGCATTGTGGAAGCTTGTGCCATTTAGCTAAACAGACAAAACAAAATAATCCTTCCTATAATTTCTAAAAATAGGAGTAAGATGAGCCACTACCTTTCCAAACAATCAAGAGAACTAAGATCCCTAAGATCATGGTTCATCAATGCCACTGAAATAAAGAAAATAATGAAGCTGAAAATTTTATTGTATTTTTCATTTCTTTCACATGTGCAATAATCCCCTCTGAAGTAATAGGATGAAAGAAAGTGAAATGTGGAAGTAAATTAGTTTTAAAAACAAGACTTCATGTTCAAGGCTGTAGAAACACGCTTACAAAATTAACGGAATAAAGTTCATAACAGACTGTAACAAGTAGGAAACATAAGGAAATTAATACTGTCTGCAGTACAGATAATGCTTTGACTCGGAACTCACTGCAAATAACAATATAGTACTTAATAGTGGAACAACAGTAGACCACTTGTTAAGGTAGTCTGGGTCTTCTAAAGAGTTTTTTAAGGAGTTATAGACTGTATATCACAAAATGGTCTGTAACATCCACATATACCTTTTCATTGAATGACAAAGTAGTACTTCTTTGGGATGATAACCTGTGATAAACAGCAAGCCATTGAAAGTGGCAAAGCCCTTATTTTGCCTATTTTCTTCCAATGTGACGCAGAATTGTTACTAAGGTTTTCATGGAACAGATACAAGTGATGACTGCGTAGGGAAGCACAATTTGTATCAATTTCTGTAAGGGTCCATGACAGTGCAATCCCCTTCGGATTTTGCACATAAGCCACTTTTAGTTTCAGGATTCTGAGGAGGGTCTTTGAATTCTTCAGCAAGTTCTGGACAAAGAGGGGTCCTTGGCAGTGGAGGAAGATGTGGAAATTGATTGAAAGTCTAGGCACCAAGACAAAACCAGTTGTTAATTAAACGACGACAATAACAAATGAGCCAGTTACATTACTTCTTATTCATACTCACTTAGCTTCATGTAAATATATAAACTTCTGAATTGTTACTGTCTGTATAGTTTCCAAACTAACAAACAGAAGTGTCACAGATTACCTGATGTTCATGTATTAATATTCAGCGTGTTGCTGATGTTTGCTTTCTATCTGTCCAGTAAGCTTTTCCCCAAAGTAGAAAATACTCCATTCATGCTAGTAATAACAACTTAGAACAACAACTTGTGTGCTGTCAACAGGAGTGCTGAAGAGGTTACCATTCCATCTAGAGGGATATTTGTTTACTTTGAATCATTACTGCACTAACTGAATTTCTAGGGGGAGTAGGGTTGTGTTCTTTTATCTTTTTTTTTCTTTTTTTTTTTCCCCTTAATAAATCTAGCCAAAAAGCCACAAACCTGTGCATGTACTCAGTTACTTAGTTTTAAAACAGGTATACATTGCACAGATGAGTAAAATTGCAGGTGCCTTCATGAAATTCAACTACTATAATAAATTTCAACAGATACAAAACAATCCTGATGATATCTGAACTGTATCACGTGGTGCAGATTTTGGTCTATTTTACTGCTGCTTCTTGGAGAAGAAAGCTCATGTTCTATATCTCGTAAAAAAAAACAAAAAAGTGAAACTGTATTTCTAAAAAAGGCAGTTGTGTTGCTATCATAAATGTTCTGGCATAAATGTCAGAAAACTTCATTTAAACCAAATATGCACACATTGCTACAAAGGAAAAGGTAGGAATGTAACACGTGTACATTGCTTCACAAACTCAACCTTTTTAATATATTATCAGCAGAAGTAAAAAAGGTGCCATATTCTCTTTTTCTTGAGAGGGCCTTTGTATATTACTTTAGATATTTTTATTTGCTTTTTAGTAAAATATTTTCAGCAGAAAAACCTTACTTATGCTTAAAGTATCTGTATTGAAGAATTAAAACTCTTGGAAGCTAAAAGCTCATAGGGTAAAAGTTTAAATCCTGTTAGCAAATAATGGTTTCACACATTTTTAGGCATCACGAATTTGGAGGGGGAGGGAGGGAAAGGAAGCAAAAAGACAAAGCAGAGGAAAAAGAAAATAAAAGGGGAAGGACGACTGGAAAAAGTTTTGGGGTTAGGTTTTTTTGTGTGTTTATTTCTAATGACGGTATCTCCTGGCATTACTTATTTGCTTCTATAGAAAAATGTTTTCCTGTTCCAATACCGTTACAATAGAGCCTCCTCGTGGCAAAAGAGAAGCCTACTCCTTCAAAGCCCAACTGTTTAAACACTTTTCCCTTCCCATTTGAAAAGGTCTTTAATTTAAAGACTAACTTTCCATCAAGTTCTAAACCATCCTGCAATATGCAAATCCACAATATGAAAACTGATACCGTACAAAAGTTGAATAAAAGAGTACCTCATCTGATGTTTCTTCTCTCAGCTTTAGGAGCCCTTAACTGAGGTACACTGGCTTTGAATTCTGTTTGTTCCATAAATATTTCTGATGTTTTTCTGTTCTGCCTGAAAGCAAGATGTAAGCTTTAAATATTATTTTTCTACCTATCAAAAGACAGCTTTGTTAAAATCCTTACTTCATATAGGAATGATTTTTCTTCACACGCTGTGGGTTTTTTCCCTATTGTGACGTGTTAATTTCAGGCTAAGACTCTTTATCTTTACGAAACCATCCACCAAGTGAAATTTTCTTGAAACGAGGATTGCTTCAGTTTAGTCCAGCTAGATTATCATTAAGTGACACTTGAATAGAGTAAGTCCATCCTGAATCCTTGTAACCACTGATTTTCATCTTTCAGTCATATAGGCACTAGAAGGATACTAATACATCCCACACAGAATTAGCAGCAAATTTCTTCCACTTGCAAAAAGAGCTTTCAAATTTCTCCCAAAGCTATATACCTGTTATCAAAAACTGTGAAACCAACTGAATGGCACAATACCAATGGGGCAGTTTACAAAAATGAGAATTAATTTCAAGTAATACAGTAATTATCAAATGGATTTAGTAACGCATTTGTTCAAATCAGATTTTTCACGTCACTGGATTTAAAAATTATTCTAATAAGAAATGTGACCAGTATCACAAGAATCAGGACTGAATTTTAAGATTAGCACAAACCCACCAAAAACTAGGCCTAGCTTCACCAGACGTACTTATTTGATACACATTCATAGCAAGAACGAGAATCTACCTAAGTACCTGCAAGTGGTGTAGAGGAAGCTGCCAAATTTTTTCTTTTCCCTTGCATTTAGATACATCTTGGATTACAGGAGCCAAGGAGTCTTTAAACAGTTTTTATATGTCAGACTACTAGTGTACCACAGAAGTTCTTCAAACATGCTTGCAAAGAAGAGTAGTTATAGAGATTGCAAGTATTTCCTCTTAATCCTAAAGCCATTCTTAATCTGTGTAATTATTAGGGGTGTAGACATCACAACCCATGCATCCGCTATTCCTAAAATGGCTTAGGATTCCCCTGCCCTGGTTTGCACTTGTCCTTCAAGTGTTTTCCAATTAGATTGATCAGCAAAAACACCCTGTAAATGTAGTAAAGAACACATGAAATATCGACAGAATTCTTAAAATTTTCATCTGATTTCATCATTACCGATCTGTTTCTTTAAATTGTCCCTAACAAAAATTAAAATGCACAATCATCTTCAAGGAGGAAAGCTCATAGACAGAACTTCTAAAATACGCCAGCTCCAAAAGTAAAACAAACAAAACAAAGGCAAAACAAAATAGGGACGCAGTGATACTTATGTGAAACTCATTAAGCAAAAGTCAAATTTAAAACTTGTTTGACATACCTGACAAAGACTGTGGTTTTACATTAATCCCAAAAGGTCCACCTAATATATGCTTTTGTAACATTTTAACAGCATCTTCTTTTTCATAAAGTATAATTTGACTTTATCCTTTTGTAGCAATCAGTGTAAGAAAACTCAGTGCCAGACCATACAGAAGGCAAAGGTGGTATTTTATTTATCTTCCTACAAAAGCTGACTCTGCCCACTCGCACTCATGTAAACACAACCACTGAGATACGAATCCAAATAGTCAAGTCAGGATTACTTGTGCACAACAACAGAGGACGGGGGAACACCAGCGTCATGTCCTCAGTGTACCCTCCTGGGCTCCTTTTGCTGGTAATAGTGAACTGGTCTTTTATACCCTTTTAAAAATGGAAAGTTAATGTCATCTTTTGCTTCTGTATCTTATTTTACTCTTTGTGAGTCTTCAACAAAACTGCTGAGTCAGATACTGTCCCCTCTTTTCCTTTTCTAGGTTTCCTATGGCTCTACTGGTTCTTTGTCTTCCTGTCATCTTACGGCTTCAGTTTGTTCTTTGTCTTCTGGCTATCCGGTCACTGAATGAAACTGCACACATACATGCATACACAGAGGTTGTTGTCTGTGAAATGGTAAGCTCTGCTAACAACCCATGCTATCTTTGATCCTGTTTCTTTTGTTCTCTTGCTCTTTCTTCTGCTACTTCTGCACACACAAATTTCCATTCATGTTTCTTTCATACCAATCTTAATACTTCTTTTGCAAAATTCTATAATCTGATTCTCCCAAACCTCTAGAATCCCATCTCTTACCTCAGCATGAACCGCTGAGGAACTAAGAAAGCAATGCCTCTTTTTAGTATGAGTAAGACATATCTGGGCAGTTCCTATCATCCCAAGAAGAAGTCTCCACTTCGCTGGATGAAGAACAGGACTCCCTTTTGTTTGTATTCAACACTATCCTTTACAAGCACATAGTGTGACTGGCTTTATTACCAAGCAGTTAACAAGACTGTTCAGTGTAACAGCTTGTTTTAGTGACAAAGTGTAAGTTGGTAACTTTTCCTTGTACGAGTAGGGGTTGTGACAACAATAGACAGAATTTTTAGTCAGTAAGCACACATGCCTTACGAGAAGACAAATTCTTTAAATACTGCTTTTGATTGCCAAAACCAATTTGCTGTTATTATGGAGATATGCATAGGCAGCTGCTATTACAGGAGTGTTTTTCTTTTGAGAAATTGTGGTGGGTTAACCTTGGCTGGCTTTCAGGTGCCTACCAAGATGCTCTCTCACTCCCCCTCATGAGCAAGATGGGGAGAAAAGATGAAAAAGCTTGTGGGTCAAGATAAGGACAGCGAGATTGCTCACCAATTACCATCATGGGCAAAACACACTTGACTGGGGGAAGATTCAATTAAGTTATTGCAAATTCAAAACAGAGTAGGATAGTGAGAAATAAAAACAAAACTAAAAACACCTTCCCCCTACCCTCCCTTTCTCCCAGGCTCAACATCACTCCTGACTTTTCTACCTCCTCTGCCCCCCCTGAGTGGCACAGAGGGATGGCGATTGGGGGTTGTGGTCAGTCTGTAACACTTCACCTCTGCTGCTCCTTCCTCCTCATGCTGTTCCTTTGCTCCAGTGTGGGTCGCCCATGGGCTACAGGTCTTGCCAGAAAACCTCATCCTGCGTGGGGTCCTCTCCATAGGCCACAGGTCCTGCCAGGAGCCTGCTCCAACTGTGGGCTCTCCATGGGGTGCAGCTTCCTTCAGGGCATATCTACCAGCTCCAGGGTGGGGTCTTCCTCAGGCTGCAGTGTGGGTATCTGCTCTGATGTGGTCCTCCATGGACTGCAGGGGGACATCCTGCTTCACCATGGTCGTTTTCACAGGCTACAGGGGAATCTCTGCTCTGGCGCCTGCAGCACCTCCTCCCCGTCCTTCTTCACTGACCTTGTGGCTGCAGGGTTGTTTCTCTCACATTTTTCTCACTCCTCCCTCTCACAGCTGCTGCGCAGCATTTTTTACCCTTTCTTAAATATTTTATCACAGAGGAGCCACCAGCATTACTGATTGGCTCAGCTTTGGCCAGTGGAATGTCCATTTTGGAGCTGGCTAGAAATGGCTCTGTCCAATATGATCCAACTGATCCATCTGATCCAACTCCTGGTCTCCTCATAGAAGCCATCCCTACAGCCCCCCGCTACCAAAACCTTGACAGGTACAGCCAATACAGCAATGGATACAGTTTTATGATTCCACAGACTTTTCTTCTTCTTAAAGTTACCTGAATTAAGTTATATAGTTACACCTCAGGCGTTAAGTTTAGGGAGATGCTGAAAAGTAAATAAAAATATTTTTCTCTTTTACCTTTGCTACAGTTGTGGTTTTCTTCTGTTAGATCGATCAGTTTGAGTTTTCCTTCCTTCATTTCACTCTGATAAAACAATATAGAATGTCACTGGAAGGCTTCTCTTTTATCAAGTATCTCCAAGACTACTTAACAAGTAGCAGAATGGAACACTATCTGTTAGTTTAGATTTCTTACAACAAAAGAAAATTCTTGTAAAAATGCAAGTTATAAAGCCAGGCATAGTATATATCCAGAAATTCAAGCAAGTAAAAGCAATACTTGATGGTTCATGACAAACTCTTTAGAACGTCATCTAATTGTTTGAGGACACTTTCTAGTACAATCAGACCTAGTACCAGATACACCAATAATAATTTTTTCTTTGATATTCTTAGGAAAAATAGTTACTCAATTGATCAACTTAATAAACCATTAAACACGATGTTTTTGTAGCAGTTTTTACACAAATTTAGACCAACAAAGTTTTGTCTACCCTCCCCTCCCATCAAAAGAACCCCACAGTTAACTTTTTTCCATTGACTGAGTGCTGTCACCAATATAATTGCACTGAATTAATACACTGGGAAGAAAGAGGTTATGAAAAACACTTCAGACCCATCATGATCTCTAGATTTCTCTGAGGATGTATAGATTACCATGGTAAAAGACATGCTCCTCAGGACTTGGATTTTTGCAATTATCTATGATTATTTTCCCCAAGCAATCAAAAAATTTCAGAGATGGACTACTCAGAATCAAAACTGCTCAAAAAGCATTCTGAACACATACTAACACAAACGTGTCCTTTCAAATGGGAAAGCATAAGCTTAGTTTTCTTTAAGGGATCAAAAAGCAAGTTTATCTAAGCTGTCAATGCTGGGAGGGACAGACCTATTTTTTTCTTTAAATATGCATCATCTATCCAAAATGAAGAATAAAGCAAGCTGAGTAAGTGCTTAAAAAACTAACATAGTTCAAGATTGACCAACATCTCTTCCCCTCTCATTTGCTCAACTTTCTGTGCCCTGCAACCTAATTGTTTCTGTAGCTTTCCATGCAATACAATCACCTGGGAGACAAGGTCTCCATTTCCAAGGGGAAAAGCAGTGTGACATTTCATCATCACTTTTCACATCATTCTTTTCCCTGTAAGTTCACCTTTAAGAAGGTGATAGAACAATAATAAAAGCAAGAGGTATGACAGCCCACATGCCTACATTCTGTGTTCATATGTTTGCCCCAAATCTAAGCACCTATAATAGTAACTCAAAAGCCAGGATATTGAAGCAGTCTATGTACCATCAACAACTGGTTTTATTTGAAGAAAACAAGAAAAATATCCTTAGTTTATTTTTTACCTGAACTGTTGCGGACATTTCTGCTTGTGTAGACATTTGATTATTTGGAATAGCTGTAACAGAAGTTTAAAATATGTAAACATGTTTTATCTAAAAGTCTTAATTTACACTGTGACAAGAATACTTTTTAATCGTTGTCAGAGCAGCAGAATATTACCAATCCCCCCTCCCAAAACACAGAGGACAATAGTCTTATGGAAATGACAGACTTGCCAAGAATGCTCAGTATTGCCTCTGCCCAAGAAGCAGCTATCCAGGAAGTCAACTCAGCCTGCCCAGAATTGTCTTAGATGGGTTCTAAATATCAAAGACATCTCTGTAAGGGGGCAGTGTGAGGAAGTGTGCATTCTGAGATGCTATTCAAGATTTTGTGGGCTAGCGATTCTCTAGAAGTTTTTTCCCCAGTAAATTAGTCCGATTGCAATGAAGAAAATGTGTGGGTAGAGAGGAAAAACAGCCTACTGGGTATTACTCTTGATTAAAGGGTGATACTTATTTTCTTTAAGCTGCAACTGCTATCAGAATGAGGAAAGAGCTGCTCAGAATGCTCACTTTGTCACTACATTATTTATATGACAGAGCCAAGCTTGGTAAAAAAATACAGTGTTTCTACTGTTTTAAAATATCTATTAAGTTACAATAATTTGATGTCAAAAAAATTAAATTAATCCTCTCCTCTTTCTATGCTACTCCCTGAAAAGAATGTTCTAATAATAAAACCGTGGGTTGGATGTATAAAAGTTTGCATTAGTGCACCTCATACTAGACTTTTAATCGTTTTAATTTAAACATTTCAAAAATAATGCAACTATGGATAGACATCTTCATTAAGTGAAAGCATGCTATTGTATCAATTAAAAAAACACACAAAAATCTGGTGCATCTGTAAGCACTTCTGAATCACAATTGGATTTTAATGACATTTTAAAAAAGAAGAGACATGAGTAGCTGGCAATATTCTAGATGTACTTTGTATATTCTGTAGTAAATTCATTAGCATGCATGGATTCAACATTAAATTTCAATACCTGAATTATTTGCAGTTGCTGAATTTTGGTTTTCCATGGAGACCAGTATGACTTCATCAGAACTGATAAAATAAAAAATAGACAAAACTTGTTTGGAGATACACAAGGATGAATTATTTTCCAAAAAAAGCATTAAAAATAGCTACACAATTATATCAACCATTAAAAGTTGAACTCATTGATTAAGACATAATTCAAACAACAAAATAATGGCACAGTAAACAAACTTTCATAAATCACTTCATAAATTATGGCATTGAGAAAAAATTTTAAATCCATTCAACTTACTAACTTGTGCATTGCTACATTTTTCTGTTTAACAGTGGAATATGCTATGCACCAGGAACAATCAGATTCTAGACTTCTTTTATAATAATAAACCCTAGTTGCTTCCATCTTAGTAAAATAACAATGTTATTCTGTTTGCTTTATGAAAATAGGGGCACACATTAATTGTACTATGTTTCTGTGTCCTCTAAACTGTAACCATCAATTACTCACATTACCCAAAACCCAGCAATTTCATGATCTCGGACTACATAACAAACAGTTGATCTGAGGTGTAAAACATCTGTCTAAGATTAGAGGGACTAGAAACATATGAAGCGTAATTGTACTTGGAGAAAAAGGTAACATCAACGAAGGGGACAGTTGTTTGACATTTGCACTGCCCGTATTGTGGTACACTTGTCTAGGCTTTCCTGATGCCAGGAAAGGATATTGTGTAAGTAGAGGAAATTTTAAGTACCCAGGGTGCATTAGATCTACTGCATCTGTTTTGATCAAAAGAACAGCAATTTAACACAGTAGACTCACTGTAGAAGATTTCCCAAAAAGAAACAAGGGAATCCTAGCCACATTTTGTGATAGTTGCAAGCACACAAATGTCAAGTCTTATCTTCTTCCCTCTGGATACCCTGTTGATTACTGGTTACAATTAAGAAACTTATAATGAAACTACTCGAGCTGTGTCAAGTTAACGTTCTGGATCTTATTCATATTCAGTTATAAACGAACAAATTTTCTTTGCTGGTTTAATTTTTGCAATAAGCAAAGATTAATCTGGATATTCAGAAAGTAAAAAGCAATACATTTTTCTGTAAAATAATTAAAAAAAAACCCAACTTGAAGTGAACATACTGAAAAATAATGCTGATGACTACTACCTTCCAGAGCAAGCTAAGAAGTCTTGTGCATGCTTTGAGCAATGTAAATTTGGCTTTGCAACGAAACCCAAAGGCTGAAGATATAAACCTGGTGTCAGCCATGCAAATGTCAGCCATGTGTGGTCCTGTGCTAAAAGGAATTTCACCCAGCACCTGGACATACAGACCATACTGTCATATTTTCCCAGTCCTGTATCGCTCAGTTGCACATTCATAAATCATTGCTTTTTGCAAACAGCAGCCAAATAACTGGCAAGTTATATGCAATAATACATACAATCCCTTTTATTCATGATTCCCACTAAACCTCTTACATGCCTATCCATCACTATGAGTGAGACCTGTGAACAGGGCATAGTGACTACAAACACTCAGAAAAGTTTGAAACTACCACGAGAATGGAGCATTAAATTAAAAATTGCAGGTGGACTGTGATCATAAATAAGATTCCATACTATTCCAGTTACACAGAATACAAGGGATTTATTGCCAGGTTAAATAAAGCAACAAACCAACATCATGTAGCAGATAAGTGGCTTCTTCACAAGCTTGAAAGCCAGATTCCAGCTAAACAACATGGATTCCTGCAGCTTGCACAGTGTTTTTTTCTGTACCCACCTTGCTTGTGCACTTTAAAAAATTTTGTTACACTTCTGATGTGGAACAAAAAATATTTGATAAATGGTAGTAAAATCCAGACACAGAAAAATCCAAGTAGAACTGATTCCTGTTTGCTTATAAAATTTCCTCAGGAAAGAAGTTCTGTGATAATCTGTCTCTCATTTTTTACAGTATTAATAATGTCTTTGTTTTACAGCATCTTGTGGCTATTTACTTACAGGATCACAACAACAGTAATCAAGGTTCTGATCAAATCTCTCTCCATACTACAGAATAAGTGGAAAATATAAGAAAAAGAAGGCAGTACATAAAATATCTGTTTAAGGAAATAAAAATGAGTCTATGCACAAGGAATAACATTTTTGTTTTAAAACCAATTATTTTGGTTTTGTCTATATAGACGCCAAAGTAAGTTATTATTTTCTTACTAGTTGGTGCAGAAAAATCCCACTGGATAACACAGAAGAAAAATAAAAGGTGGACATCTGTTCTCCAACCTTTCCACTGCAGGGAGCTGGATATGACACAGGAGGAAGACCCTGCAAGTGATGGATGAGGAGTATTGCTCCAGAGGTGACATTCAAATATGCAACAAGTGCCAGAGGATGGGTGCAAACCTCAGTCTCAAGACAGAAATAAACCCAAACTCTTTGCTAGCTCTGTGAGGGAGCATCTGAAGATTTCTTCTTTTTTTCTCTGCACATGTTCATGGCTTCAAACTGAGGACTTAGGGTGAGCTTTTGCAGGTTGCACACAACATACATACATGTGAAAAGTATTGTAACTGGTGGAACGCTGACATGAACATCAAATTAAACTTCTTTAGGGAATTACTTATAAAAGAAAATGTTGTTTAGAATTCCGTTTAATGTTATCTAGTATATACTGACTTAAAATTTCATAATAAATAAAATTATTTCTCTGGAATTTGGATTTCTCTCATTCTAGAACTGTCCTAATAATGGAAATAGGCTTTGTGATGTTCATTTTTTTTACATTTTCTATTAAGAAGTTACCGGGAAGATTTTTCCTTCCACGACCACTAAAATACCTTTACAGAGATTTTTTTTTTCCTGTCATTCAGTAAGAAATCAGCGCCCTCATGGACCTTGAAGCACTTTAAGAATTTATCATCTAGCTTCAGCTGCAATGGATAAACTGGAGATACCAGCAACAGCACCGGACACCTAACGACAATTGAGTTTAAATCCAACTATTAGAATTTAACTGCCAATAAAAAAGTTGAGAGAAAGAGTAAATTTTCTCATATATGCTTTAAAGCAATATAAGGACATTAACTACATTTTACTATTCAACTCTAGATACATACCTTATATATTCTGAAACATGTGTTGAAGTGAAACCAATGTAAGGTGATAGCAAAAGTGTATTTGAGGAACTTGTTGGTATGTTTATGATATCAGGACAGAAAGCAGAGGATCCAAGCTGGTTTAGTACTGTATTTTGATAGTCTGCGCTTGGAAGCATTGTCTAACAAAGAAGGAAACAAACACTGCATTGTCATAAAACCTACAGTACAAACCTGGTCATATTTGCAAAAAGTGCTGAAGTAATCAAGGTCTACTTAAACACAACAACAAAAGAAAATCACATTAAATCCACAGTAATACCAAAGCACTTTTTTTTTTCCTTGAAGCTTAACTTGTTTTTAAAAACCCCAAACACTTATTTAAATCTTGAGGCTTGTAAGCATCTGACTTGACCTTATCCTGTTTTATGTTTTGTTTAAAGTTTTTGGGAAAAGGTCAAGAAGATATGAAACTAATTTTGTAAAACATGTGAAAGCCTTTAACAAAAAGACAAGATTGCATGTTTGTCATAGGCAATTTTTTTATATGTTTAGATGTGAAAGAACAAAGACTTAGACTTCAAAGACTTCTTTTAAACAAGCATATTTCTGTAAAAGTGAGATTTTTCATGAAATATACAGTCAGCATGAAACAGGAGGCTAACAGTTCACAGAACTCCTTCTCCCATAAGATCAGCTAAAAGAATTTCAGCCCAAAAAAACATGATCATGCTAAGGACATGAGAAATTCCTGTTCTTCATAAGAATCAAATGTCCCCACAAAAAAAGATATTTTGTAATCTTATCAGTTTAGTACTAATGTATCAATACCTCCCATGAAAAATGGTCATGTAATAATCGCTATGTTATAACATTTTCATTTACTCTATCATATTTTCAATTTCATTGCCTAAGGAAGTGGTTTTCAACTTGCAGTTTGTGGCCCTTGTGCAACTGCTGGACTATAGCTAAATGGCTGATGAAAGGTAACTCAAAGAGGCAGGTACGCTGTAACTTTGTAATAAAGAGGTCTGACCCTTCACTAGAAAAATTCCAATGGCTGTCCAGCACCAAAGCAAAAGTTGTCAACACATGTAGTGTGTTGTGTCTATGTCTATGCCCTGTTTTGAGTTTGCCTAATCATGATGACTGAAAAGAACTATGTTGTAGTCTAAAACTGAAAACAAACAAATTCTGAAAAGATCAACCAATTTAAGAGCTCTACATAGATTTTTTCTGTTCTTAATGCAAGCAACAACAATGTAGCTGTCAAAGTCACTGGGTTTCAGTGTAAACATCCACAATCATCTATTAGTTTACAACTAGGCATTAATGCCTATGTTAGCATATGCATCTGCATCATACCTGATGAACAGCCATTTTTGAGAACGCTTCCTCCTTAAATGCTATCACAGCATTAATACGTCTCTCAAGTTTTGATACTTTCTTCTGCAACAGAAAAGAAACATAGCATGGGTTAAGAAACACTTAGAGTTCACCTGAAATCAGGAAGTTCTATATTATTATCATATGAAGAGTAGACAGTGAAACAATTGCAATGAACAAAGGCTAAAAATAGAACTATTATTAACTTATCCTTATGTCACACAAGATGAAAAGATTGCACACAGTTATGCAAAGAAACTTACTAGGAATGTTTTAGCTATTTCTTCGTGGGTTTTTTTGCATTGTACTTGTTCAACTCTTCTATTTAAATTTTCTAGTTTTTTAGTAAAGAAGTCATCATTTAAAATATCCATCCGCTCACCAATCATAAGTTTGATCTATAATAAAGAAAAGCTGTGTTTCAAATCTAAAAATCTAAAAACATTGACATGACTATACAAACACAGTGCTAAACTCAAAATTTAGCTATGTTTCAGGAGAGGAGGGTCATTTTCTTTCTATTGTTTAAATGGCATTTCTGGCAGGTACAAAACATAGACCTTTGTATCTTGGCACTCCCCATTGGACTTAACTCATTTTGCACACAGGAGGTGTCAAAACATACCTACGTTCTAAAATTTGAAGAGGTAAAATTAGTATGTTTATATTAATCACTACCAGGGCACTAGTATAGCTTTAAACATTTTTTTAAATGTTTATGATTTCTCTATGTACAAAATTTAGGATTTTACTTGCTATAGGACTGATGATCAAAAATTGCTGAGAGGCAAGATCTCTGCTTTCAAGCAGAGAATACTCATGAGCAAGTGAAGCTTGTAATCCTGAGAAATAAAAGTATTCTTAATGACTATATAAACATGAAAAATTAAATTTTAAATAAGTTATAAATAATTTTAATTATTCCTATTAAAATTATTTGTTGATTTTACACATCAGGACAGGTCTCCTTGATGCCAACTACAAGGAAAAAAAGTCCATATAAGTAGGACTGAGAATGTATCTTAATGTCAGGAAAATAAAGATTTAATAATCAAGTAATGGATTTCCTAGGAAAAAAAAAGTTTCCATTAAAAAACACATAAATTCCTGATCATTATTCTCTACATGGAGCACTTGTTTTCTGCCTCTCTGATAAAAAGAAATTGCCAAACTCATTCCTTTCATTCAAGGATTTTACTGAATTGCTTCTGCTTTCTTGCAACAACACAATAGTTCCCTCTTCTTTAGAAAAAGCAAAAGAGCAAAGAAAGTGTTTAGCTTCTTTAATTCTCTTAATTAAAATATTTATTTCCTCTTATACCTGATAATTGCTAAAATGTTGAGGTTTTTAAATTCCTCTCAATCTTAATGCCTTGAACAACGTATTGTCTTGGGTCCCAGTTTGAAAGAGAAATCTGTCTCCAAGACAGATATTGATGAAAAATAGATACTGATGTGCTACAGTACTGCTAAATATGAAAGATACTTATGTTGATGATGCTCATAGGACCAGATTTTTCACTCTTGATGGTCATTCACTGCAGCCATAAGTTGAGAACTAACTATAGTTTTCCTATACAGCTGTTCTTTCTCCCTCTTTTCCCTCCTTCAGATATCCTCCTACGTTTGTCAGTCTTTCCTCTCCAGTTCCAATGCAGACAGGAGGAAGCTTTGTACTAGTAGAATTTGATGTCAAATGAAGGACTAAGTATCTCTTAAATTCCCCTTCTCCCAAGGACTTCTGGCATCTAATCAATGAATTCAGTAGCACCTGCATTCTCGTGTGTGAGTATGCGTGTGTACAAATATTTCTTTCCCATCCTGCTGGTTGCCAGAACTTCTAATTTTTCACCTCAATCTGGATCCTCATCCCTTCCTAATAGCACCAAACACTACCTAAGTTCTGTGTCCACAGCCCCTCAGTACTTTCCTCCCACTTTTCTACCCAGAAGTACCTCTGTGTCATCAGGGACTGACTACTGGAATCACAGGGGTAACACACTTTGGGAACCACCAGACTGAAAGTTCAATTTCATTTTCATGGAAAAAAGTGCTGAAACTCAAATGCTTCAGTGACATACGGCAGTCATAACGATGCTCTAAGCAGTATAACATAGTTGAACTATTGGAGTTCAAGTCACATGCTACAATTTTTTTTCATGTGACAATACATTTCATGAAAATCCCCAGAAAATAAAATCATGCTTCCCACTGGACACAGTGGGAGTATCACAGCAATTTCAAGACAGCCGATCAGTGTTTAATTCTTAGTTCTTTGACTTAGAAATTTGTTCAGGACCAACTGAATATAAGTTGCATTTTTTCCCTTAACTGAAGCTGCATAAAGGGTTCAGAGTTCTCCAATCCATCTTAGACACTATGCTCCTTATTCTAGGTCTCAAACAGTAGCAGCTGATAAAGAAATATTCCCTTAAAATGGAAAGGAACTAAAGGAGAATTTTCAGATATTCTGCACAAATGGAAAAGGAAATCATTATCCCTCTGAGTAATTCCTCCTGTTTCTATCTTCTGGAAGGAGCGTAAGTCCATATTGTCTAAAGCAAATTAGCAAATGCAGGAGCAAACTTGCAGTCTGACACACTTTCAAAAAGTTATGGTCAGATCCACTCACAAAGCAAATGTTACTTCACCTAAAACATGCAAGAATTGGATGCATTCATATGTAAATTTTGTCTTATATAGCAATCAAAATATTTTAAATTTTGGATAAATAGAGAATGCATTCAAAATAACTTCAATATTTTCTCCCCTCCAGACACCCATTTGTATTCTCCCTAGAAAGACAGTTACCAACATTGCTAAACTAAATCATCAGTCCTCCCCACAAATATAGCTTGTTATAAACAGCATGATCCTATCTGTTTTAGAACACATATAAAACAACAATTCAAACATTCAAATCACTGCACATTACCTTTCCCAAAATAATTTCTTCCTTTTTTGACACTGGACAAATATTCTTTTTCTTGACTTCATCAGAAATCTTAACACCTTTACACTGGGTATTTTCTTTGCTTACTGAGCTTACCCTCTTCCTTTGAGTGCTCTCTGAGAAAAAAAGAAAAACCACCATCAACCTTTCAAACTCCTTTCTACATTACAGTATAAATAATTACAACTGAGGGCAGTGGAGAGAGGAGTTGTATCATCCAAATCACTGATGTTCCTCCTTAAATACGCTGCAGCAGTTGGATCTTGAACTAGAGTTGGGACATAGAATTTTGTGCAAAAAGAAACAGAAACCAAAAACTCAGGCAAAAGTGTGGAGAGGGGAAAAGGGGGACAGAAACAAGATCAGGTTGCTGCTATTAATTTTCTCACTACTAAACTTTATTAGAGATACTTATTGAGAGCTATTTTACCCTCTTCCTTTTTTTTTTTCCAGTGACAACAACATGCTCTCTACCTTGAGATAAGCAAATAAAAGAAGGCAATGCTTTTTCTGCTTAAATAACACTA
>NW_008824900.1:4473475-4479239 GCF_000699105.1 Pygoscelis adeliae | reverse complement strand
CTCTTTCTTACTATCAGCAAATGAAATGTCTCTCCTCCTACCCCTCTTTTAATAAAATGAAAAATGACATAGAGGAAATTATTCTCTAGGGGTTTTAATGAGGTAATACTTTGTAGTCAAGGAAGGATCTTGCAACTTAAAGATTGTATTTATCTTGCCAAAAAGAACACTATTCCTGACTCTCTACTTGACCATGCTGCTATATAAATTTAACAAGTATTTTATGACTCTACAAGAGGCGTTTTGCACCACAACCAAGCAGAACAGGGTATTTCTGTTTCACTCCACTGATCATCACTCAAGCAGTAGCACCGGCAGTAGATGCAGTTACTGAAGTAACCGATAGGGCTGGAACTAACTCCCCACCCCCAAACAACGTAAAAGCCAATGAACTGAATATGAATAGGCTAGTAAGGACATTGCCCTCCAAGAAAGTTTGAATTTCTACTCATTTAGAAATGTAACTGAGCTACCATTACAATGTGAAAAGTGAAAAACTTAGTTATCTTTTTCTAAATAGAACATTAAGATACAGAGTACTATTAAGCAGTCAGACACAAAACAAGGTAATTAGGACTGCATGTAACAAACACCTTTCAAATGCTTGAGAAAACAATTGAATTAGCTACCTATACTTTAATTTTCTTTAAACAGTAATTTTCAAAGCACTGAGCAATAAAACAGGGTAACTGGGAAACTCAGTGACTATTCCATCCTAGCAAGTTTCCCCTTAAAGCAAGCATACAGTTTTTCATGTCCATGAAATACAAACTATTCAACACAATACAAAGTGCTTCACGAGCATTTCAAAGATTCAAGAGAAAAAAACTATTCTGAATTTATAATACGGTAACTAAAATGTATGACAAAACAGCATTTATTTATTTCAACTCAAAACCCATGTGTTTGCAGGAAGCATGCTTATTGCAGTTCTTATTGAAAGTATACTGCACTTTTAAAGCTATGAAGTGTGATTTTCTTAAGACAACGAGAAGTTAAACAAAGCAATGATTAAGAATATCTTCATTCTCCAGGTCATCAGTGGTTTGAAACCACTTTCTTCTTCCCCACTCCAAAAAGACCAACAAAACCTTGCCTGTTCCACCTCTAACAGCTAGGCTTGTATGATTGTCTTTTACAGTAATACTTACTTTTTCATTGTCACTTATTTTAGGCAGTTTGCAGAAAGAAAATTCTCTTGTCTATATGAGACAGGAGAGGGTCTTTCTACTTGTAAACTTGAAGAAGAAAAAGGAACAATCTTCCTCCTAACTGTAAACGTTCAGGAACTTGACAATTAAGGATGCTTCCACACATTCTACAAGTATACCGTTATTTTAGCTAATTAATGTCTCAGTACTGGAGCAACAATTTCCCTACTATGCTACTTGGTACATAGCTAAGCATAAATCAACAAGGTTTTCAGAGGCTCTTAAGAAGAATCAAGACTAGTTGTATGTGGACAAAAATAATGAACTAGTAATCATTCCAAATTTAAAGTTACTATTAAAGCTTTTTTAAAGTTAACTATTAAGCTTTTTGAAAGAAACCAAGTCATCATTGGCATCTTTGAAAAGAAGTGTTTTGCTTAGGTCTATTCCCTTATGCATAAACACAATATTACTGAAACACAAATTAGAAACAAAGCTTACAGCCAGTTGCAATACAAAACAAAAGCAAAGTTGAGAAAACTGCTTTGGTTTAGCCTCATACCTCCGAACTAATCTGTAACCATTTTATTCACTCCTCTATTGTTTCAGATTTGCTTTGATATATTTTATGCAAAGTTGTTAACAATTGAAGATGTGAAATACCTGTTAAGCCCTGTTAGGGTTAATGTTCTATCACAGATGTGAATAAAGGTACCAATTCAATACAGTCCTTATAACCGGAAGTCCCAAATCCAACAACTCCTTCTGCCTAGGAAACCCTAACCCTGACTTGGTAGGTTAGTTGCTGATGCTTGAATACAATTTATCCTGTCCTATGCATTCAGAATAGGTCAAGATATTTCATGATGTTAGGTAAAATGATTATTAAGAAAATGCTACAAATATTCCCATAGCATAGGTTGGTTAAAGTGCAGAGAATTTCAAATAATAAACTACAATAATTTATTTAGCAGAGAAAGTGTTCACTTAAAGGGCATATTTTTGGAAAAGTGGACTTTCTAATCTCATATTTCTCTAACAAAAAAAAAAGTGAAAAATAATTATTCTGGAATTAGTTTATAACTGTATTTTTCTTGACTTATTCTTAGACTCACACAATGTATCCAGCAGCATAATTTCATCATTTTCCAAAATATTTGAACTGTCATTTCCACCCAACGGTTTACCGCCCCCAGCAGTTTTTCTGTCTCCTGTAGTCTTCATGGAAGCAACTAAGCCAGCAAAATATTTTTCCTTTTTTGAGGCACCTACTTCATGTATTTTTTTTAACACTGGAATAAATTTTTCATTCCAGATTTTGTTCCACGTTTTATGCTCACCTTTTGTAGGATGGTAATGGCATTGTTAGATTTCTTACCCTTCCTATCACTGTCAGTTGCAGCCTCCACAGAAGCACTCTCTCTCATGGGATCAATGGGCAGTCACCTCAGACTTGAGCAAAAATGCACTTCAACTGGTGCTGATCGTGGTATGTTTACATCATTACAATTTTTATCTTGTATTATATCTTCTAAACATCCAGCATTTAAAAGTTGGTTTGCATCTGAATTTTTGTTGCAAATTATCTCAGGCACAGGATTTTGACACTCTTTAAGTAATATTTTGATCAACATTTACACCAAAAGAACATTCTGTGTTAGCCACTGTTCTGACTGTTGGTCAGAACACCGGTAGTGTTTTTCAGTTAGCACTGAAGGCACATTTGAGTCAGAGAACACTTTTCTTTTGACATAATCCTTACTTTTGCAGGTTATATCTAAGGTACTTGGCTGAAGAGAATGATCTTTAGTTTGCAAGCCATATAAAATCTCCTCCTCTGTTGAAGTATTCTTTATTTTATTCAGCTTTTCTACTCGCTTTCGATTACTTAGAGCCATGGATTTTTTTGCTCTCAAACGTTTATGCAAATACTCCATCTTTCGTGCCCTACAACAAAGAACTAGATTTTAAAACCAAATACATGGAGTAATTCTTATCTAAAGTCTTTATTTTTTATGGTTTTGCAAATGCACAATATCTTATAAAACTTTTATTACGGCAGTTTATTAAATCCTATTTTAAATATCTCTTCTTGTTTCAGAGCAGGAAAACACTGTCATCAAGTTGTCATCCCTAATGAAGTAAAAGCATTCCCACATTGGATTTAGAAATGACAACGGACAGAACACTAAACAAAATGTAAAGAGCTAGCACTAACAGTGCCCAATGCTGTTTTTTCAGACTTCTCAGTCATATTCAGGTCAGCATAGAACACTCACTAGTTGTGCTGGAAAACCTTTGTTCATAGTAAAGATAAATATGTGATTGATAGAAACTTACGGCTGTATTGATTCCATTGCTTCCATTTAACTTCAGCTAGTTAAAAATACTCTTCACAGGGTTTGTCAATCATCTCACTTTCAAAGGTAAATAGGCAACTGTTTCTCATCTTCTGAAGCCCCTACCTCTGCGGTCCAGCTGGATTAAATTCTATTTTCCACGATTCAGCACAAAATGACTGAAAAGTTGGGAAGACAAAGATAAGCATTCAGAGCTGCTTGATGTTCACTAGGTCACTTGCTCATTCCCCAGCCCATAGTATGATAAATTATACTTGTATTATCCCTCGCAAGCATTTGTCAAAACTCTCAACACCAGCTGAAATTCCACAACGACCCCAACACAGGTTTCAGTCTCCACAAGTTTACACTTCACAAGTAACTGGCAATTTAAGCCTGTTGCTTCCCATCCTATCCTCTAGGACCATTAAGTTAATCTCCATCTGCACAGAAGCCCCCTTATATAATTGAAGATTAATATTTCATCCAGTCTTCCATTTTCCAATGTATTCAGTGTTTTCTTGGAGATCATATTTTCTAGACAATTCTAAATATTTTCATTTTTCTCTTCTGGAGGTGTGCCACTCCCAGTGCATCCTCTTGAAATGCAGTGAACACACTGTGTGAGGTAACACCTTAGCAACACCGAAAAAAATTGAAGAATTTCCTCTATTTCTTCCACAGTTTCCAGATTTTCCATCACATGCTATACCCACACTGTTTTTGCAAATTGCACAAAAGGAGAGATTCCAGCCTCCTCAGACAACTAAAATGGATTGGCTTTTGGCCTTAGCGCTAGCAGATTCTGAACCTATACTGCAAAACAAGTTGATTGAGCTCTTCTCTAGATTCCATGCAGTGCGTTTTTGGGGAAGATCAGTCCACTTACGGCCTTACAGAAATGGCAAGGTGGAGTCAATCTGTCAGAAGGCTTGCATGTCCCATGCCAGGGGATTACGAGGAGGATGTTGGAGTAGGTGACCTCCTGAGGCCATTCCAACCCCAATCATTCTATTATTCTGTTCTATATGCTCAAGTCCTATTCTATACCATCTATATCCATACTGTTTAGACCAGGCCCATAAAGAAACCATTATGTGTTCAGTGTGAACAATGCAAAGTAAATCAGGGTTTGGGAATGGGAGTGAAGAAAGACAAGTCAAACTGATCATGTTAACATGCTTTTTCTACAACTGCAACTGACATCAGAGCATTTCAGCCAATCACCCTCCCTAGCCTTGCTCTCCCTGCACTCCTTCATTCATAGAACCATTTAGATTGGAAAAGACCTCCAAGATCATCGAGTCCAACCATCAACCCAACACCACCATGCCCACTAAACCATGTCCCTAAGCACCACATCTACACGTCTTTCAAATACCTCCAGGGATGGTGACTCAACCACTTCTCTGGGCAGCCTGTTCCAATGCTTAATAACCCTTTCAGTGAAGACATTTTTCCTAATATCCAATCTAAACCTCCCCTGGCACAACTTGAGGCCATTTCCTCTCATCCTTCATTTCCTTTCTGTTGTGTAGCCAGCAACATTTTACCAAAATCATCTGAACAATGCTTGTTCAGTCTCTGATGCAAATACCATAGCTTCTGACAAAGAAAAGCAAAATAAATGGATTGCACGCTTTTCCCCTTGACAACTTTTCCCCCACCCTGCTGTCACCATTTCACCAGTTTTCCAGTGGTCAGAGACTCTTGTCATCTCAACCTGTATCTGAAATTCACATTTAAAGATACCTATTTCAGTTACAGCTGTTTTATTTTTTATGAAAATCACACATAACACTTACATACTACTACATTATTCACCTCCCATACAGAAATAGCTATGCTTCCTCATGCCGATGCGACCACATCCACTTAGGGAGTTTGTTAGAAGTCAGTTACAACAAAACTTTTGGGTATTCACACGAGCTTACTGGTATAAATTAGATCTCATGCCATAATCTTGTTGGACAACATGGATCATAGCTCACCGTAAAGCAGCAAACCATGCTTCTGCTCCCCGCCCATGCTCCCCATCTCTCACTGCCCTCAGAGTCCCCTGCCCCAATGTCTCGGCAGGACCCTACCGCTGCCAAAATCCCTCCTTGGCCCAGGCGAGGCGGCCAGCCCGGGAGATGCTTCTCCTCTTCCCCTTTGCCCAGGGGGCAAACGGGAGGCAGGGCTGGGGCAGGAGAACCGGCCCAGCCCCGGCGGAGAGGGGAGGAAGGGCCGAGCCGGGAGCCGGCTGCAAGCGCTGCTCCATCTCCGGGGATG
>NW_008824900.1:4462269-4473011 GCF_000699105.1 Pygoscelis adeliae | reverse complement strand
TCCCCAGGCAGCCTCACGACCGGCTGGTTACGAATTCGAGCTTTACTGTAGCCAGAGACATTACTTCTTGCCTGTAAGAATTAATTATTAAAATGTAGGTGCATCCAAGGTGATGACTGATTTGAGCCAGCTTAATCACTGAAAGGTGAATGCCTGCTCCACTGTGTCACAAACTGGAAGCAAAATGGAGTCTCCTTGCTCCTGTTTTCTGTCACTTCTGGTCAGCAACGCATGTATGGTGGAGGCTCATCCCGAGCCCGGCCAGCCCTCGCTTTGCTTGCCTGTGAAGGAGGGGTCACATGGACTGGCTGTTCACCAGCGTTCAGGGCCAAGCTCAGCCCAGTTTCACGGTTTCTGCCCCAGCTATGTGATCTGGGAGAAGGGACCCAGCACTTGGAAGTAAGTTTTCTGAGACACTTATGCACTAGAGGAGGAATTAGGGGAATATAACTTCCTTATGACAAATCCCAGTGGTAGGAACAATTTCTTTCCTCAGTAATTGTCCTACTAGAAATGTGTGTTACTAAAAGGCTGAAGTGGATACGAAAGATGGTGCGTATGACAGGTCAGAGTACATTTTTCTGTATACTTTCTATGTTTTCTTTCTAAAATAACGTTTATTGCTCCTTGGAAATAAATGCATGGAATTGTTATATACTGATTTTCAGTTCAAGCTGGGCATTTATTTATTCTAGTGCAGCAAATTGGTGAATCCTATCCCATGAACAACCTCCTATAACAAATACAGGTCTAACGTTTGTCCTGTGCAGCTCACTATAGTAAGTATAGCTCTCTCCTTGTATGCAGGAAAGTCTCGTTTTTAAGACACTCACACACCCCCTTACCTGAAAAATTTAGACTGCCCCATCTTCTCATCGCTTCAGCCTTGCCCTTGATACTCAGAGTCATTTCATGTTAGTTTTGATTTATCTGCTGTTCTTTTAAGTGGCAGTATGCATTAGCTTTCAAGGTTTGGACTTCAAGTAGTATTTCGTATGTTTATCAAAGTAAGGAAGAGTCCAGAGTCATATGAAGCTGTGTAACTTCCAAGGCTTAGAAACTTTGCGGAAAAGGACCTTGGGGTTGCGGTGGGCAAGTTGAACATGAGTCAACAGTGTGCCCTTGCAGCAAAGAAGGTTTATCACACGCTGGTCTGTGTTAGCAAGAATGTAGCCAGCGGATCGAGGGAAGTGATTCTTGTCTTCTGTTTGACACTTCTGTACTGCATCTGGAGTACTATGTCCAGTTTGGGCTTGCCAGTGCAAGAAAGAGTTTGACATAATGGAGTCCTACAAAGGGCCACCAAGATGATTATGGGGCTGGAGCACATGATGTGCAAGGAGAGGCTGAGGAAAAAGGGTTTGTTTGACACAGCCCTGAGCAACGTGACCTAGCTGGACCCACTTTGAGGGGGGTTCCCACTCAAACAGGGGTTCCTCCCAACCCAAGTAATTTCATGCCTCTGATTCTGTGCTTCCACCTCTTGACAAATTGCAAGCCAGACCATGTTAAAAGAGGTGCAGAGGAGGGAATTTTAGGGAGGATTTTTTCAGGGACTTGGAAGGTACTTGGAAGTCCCCGTCGGTACAGGGTGAAAGGATTTGCTGGTTGGCTTCAGGGAAGAGAAAGTCTTGGAAGCTTTCACAGACTGTAGCTCCTTGCTGTCTGCTTGAGTGAGTGCAAACTGTGGGCTCTCAGACCCAGAGTGCCTTTCTCAGGAGAAGATGAATAGGAGTGGCAAAGCTCCAACTGTCTTAAGCTGGTTCCAGGCATGGAAAATTTCTCTGTGTGAAATTCCAAGGTAAGACAGCCCATCTCTGTAATGTAGTGCTGCCTTCATTACATGAACATGTATTCAATAAGCAGGAAATACTATGAAATAAAAATATGAAAAGGCAAACATTCATTTTTTTCATAAAACCCAAATTTTAAAATCTGAATGTTGCTTTGTCAGTGTTTACAAATATAAACCCATTTGTTTCCTCCTGGTATTGTAGGTATTTGTTTGTTTCCATGGATGACAGGACATACAGAACTGTTTCTTTCAGCAGCAGTGCCAGTGTATCCTCGTTAGGTGTTCCTAATGCCTAAAGCCTCAAGCTTTTCCCATTTGGAACACAGGAAAAATCAGAGACCTCCTGGTATAGGACAGAAAGACCATCTATGAAAGGAATCTAGAACTCAGGGGTTTTTTCTTTCTTTTTTTTTGAGGTAAAATTTAGTGACTGAAAGAAGTATGATTAATATTGTAGGCTAGCTTTGAAGAAATAGAAAAGTAGGAGTCTCTTTCCTATATTAGTCCTCGTCCATACAATATAAAACCCATCAGTTTGTTTTTCTTACAACAGTGAAGTTCAATTTTAGAACAGTTTTCCTGTGTCAAGGACAACAAATGTTTGAGATTGACCAATGTCGTCTTCTTCAGCCTTTCCTTTGGGCTCTCTTTTCTAAAAGTAATCAGTCTCATCTGTTTCAAATCTGATTAGGCTATCATATATCATCCTCTGCCACTTTCTTCTATAACAATCATTTTAGCTTTGCCACTCTTAAAGTTAGATTTTAGCATTATCAATACATGAAATGCTGGTTAAATGTTACTGTATCACTCATTGCTGCAATATAGTAGGTATTTAATAAATTAGGGTAATAACGGTGGCTAATAGCTAAAGGATATCTAGTACTTATCATAAGAGTTGCTCTGTTAAACCCAGTGAACATCTTATGATTTATTGCTTATACTGAAGCATTTGATATTGCAGTAAGAAAACAGGCTCCTGAGATGCCTAGTTTTAGTAGGTTTGTTACTTGCATAACAGACTAGTCTAAAACTGTGAACGCTGACATGTTTTATTAATGGTGTAGTAGTGCATTAAAGCTTGTAATGCACTAATGTGTTAGTGTTTATTTGGAAACAAGAATATTTTGAGTGCATTTGTTATCTCTATGGCAATTTTTCAGATGGTCCTGTCTATGCAGTCTGAGTCTTCATAAGAAACAAGGATGACAGCTATGTTTCAAATCTGCATTAAGAAAGGGCACTATTGTTTTCACCTATGTAGGAGAAAAGATTCTGCCCTGATTTTGTTCAGGCTTCAGAGGATGCCCCTTTGCATAACTGTGTGTGAGGAGCTGAAAGTGAGAGCACTAGCACTAACCTCTCTAAAATGCTGCTTAAAGACAAGAGGCCCACCCAGTAATAGAAAAGGTCTAGAAGAACAACTTTTCAACTCTAATTGATAGTTAATCTTTTTATGGCTGACAATAGATTTCTTTTTGATCATGATAATGTTTAGCAGTGCAGACAAACAAGAACTGAACACACTGGAATTCACATTGCAAACCTAAACATTGGTTTGTTCAAGTTGTTCATTCTGATCGTTCGAGTTCCAAAGATCAGGAAAAGTATGACTAAATTTAGAGGAGTTTCTGCTAGCACCAAACTCTTTAGATGTTAGTGTCTTGTCACTTTTAATTTGAACAACAATTTTTGTGTTGATGGTATTGTAGAGGAATTGGGAGAGCCAACCTGAGGAGGTCTGGCTCATTTTCTTTAGAACTCCATGAGAAGCAGGACACTGAGAAACTTACTCTTACAGGCCAAGCTTTGCTGTTGTGTTTTTTTGCAGGGAGGAGGCAGGACAGGGGTTAAGTTTCAGAAGAACATAATGTCACGTGATGCTGCCTTTTGAATGTCAAAAGTTAAAAGTTTGTTGCTGTTCTAAAATTTTAAGAATGTTTCATTTTCTAAAATGATGCTGTTCATTTTCAATAGCAACATTAATTTTATACATCTTTTCATATATGCATATATAAAAAGCTATTAATGAACATTAGAACAGTAATTTAGAGACTATAAGTCTGAGGACATATTTGTCTTCCATTTGTAACTATGCATAATATTTTATTAGCTCACAAGCAGCTTCTGAAGCTTTTTTGGAAGGAAGATGATTTGGGATTCTCAAATGCAGTCTGCTGTGAGTAGCATTGATGAATACAGCTGGGGTAAAAGGCTGTTTGGACACTTAAAAATGTAATATTTTGCATTCAGAGTTTTTTTGTTGTTTTAACCTTAGGTGAAAAGTAGCAGCACAAGATGGATGACCTTTGTTAAGTTACAATCTTTTGTCTTGCTGGGTTTAGTCACAAACTCACAGTTAGAAATACAGAGGAGTTTGGGGTTTATTTTTATTTTTCTCTGAAAGGACTATAACATGCATGATTTTCATTAATCAAAATGATTTATTATGTTTCCAGTTTCTCTAGTTGCTCCATCGTTGCTCAGACTACAATCTTACACAGCAATTCTCATTTCCCAGGGAAGTGTATTTAGAGTGTAAAATTTTTCCTCAGTGACTATTAAACAAAACCCCCACATACAGAGAAACCCATGTGACTTTAGCTTGGCTATTCCTGTGTAAAAAATAACTACAAAATAAAAATAACTACAAAAAAGTGCATTGTTTCTGCTCTGCTAGGTATAGTAGAGGTCTAGATATTCCTTAAACAAATAGGTTATCGGTAGGCTGGATGAGCGAATGATTAGAGAACTACATATATCTGGGATGGCCTGATATCTCCAGGTAATAAATCATTTTCAGGCTGTCTGGATCTTAGCTTAAAATATATTTAGTACCCATCCTACAGTTTCTTTCTATTCCTGTAATCCCTTCCTTCTTCATCAAGTTGTTTGAATTTAGACACTAGTTTTTACTTTCAGGCTAAATGTAAAATAAATAAAATAATTAAACAGGCTTGTTCTTTTCATTCAATGACTGTTTCTTACTAGGATTACATAGCAAACAGTTAACATCAGCATTGTTACATTTGGTCTCAGGCTTATATACCAACGTGTGTTTCTGCGCACCAAGGCCATCTAGGTCTACTTGATTTTTTTTCAGCATATAACTTCTGTTAGAAGCAAATCTGTTTATAGAAAAGTTGCTCAGAAGCTATATTGCTATGTGATTAACATTGCCGGAACCTACAAATAAAAAGAAAAAAGTCGTATCAGTGAAACCTAAACCAATTCAGCCTAATAATTCTTAATGTGATTTACAGCTTTTCTCTAGGAAGGGAAGCTGAGAGGTTGGCACTTTTAGCAAACAGGGAATGAACACTGGACTAGACCAGATAGAGGTGTTTTAACTCTACCTAAGAAGAAAATGTCTTTAGAAAGGATTTGTAAGCAGCAGCAGAGTAACTCTGCTTGCTAAGCTGATGAGCCAGTATTTGGACTTGTTCAGTTTAGGTATAGGATAGACTGACTAGAGAACCAAAGTCTCTGAGAAACAGGCTAGGCTTTGAACACCTGCCAGTTTTCAATATTACTGCTAGCCTTGCAAAATAAACTTTGTCTTGCTAAAATTTGTTTTGCAAGGCACAGTCTATGCTGTTTTTTTTTTTCCTCCTGGAACTACAATACCCTTTTACTTGCTATTTTGATTTACAAATTTAAATAGAACTGGGAAGAATATTCAAGTTGCTGCTTTCAGAACTTGTTTCTTTTAAGTATACAAGCTGATATACTAGTAATCTCATATGCTATATTACAGTTGTGTTGTGCCCAATGCATGATAAACTTGTGTAATTCACTGTATTACATTGAATACATTATTTGAATGGCTGTTTTAAAGATTTTTTAAAAATCAGAAGTTTGATAAGCATATATCAGTTGAAGCTGGGTTGGCTTCTCGTCTTAATCTGTTACGCAGTCATTTCCTCTTCTCTGTCCTCTGGAGGGAAGTAAAAGCACTTGTGTCTCCTCAGTGAAGCTACTTCAGTTCAGACTTTGGCTTCTGTCTGCTTTAGCAATTAAGTTTAGAGCAGTAGGGCAGTTTTGAAGGGAATCCTCTGATTTCAATTTAGTTTGTGTCGGTTCAGTTCTTAAAGCAGTGTTTGCATGTATAAACTAGATTCCTTTCAAAGGAAAGGAAACCCTGGTCCAAATTAATTTTGAAGCCTGATGAGACCATTAAGTTCTGAATTTGCCCACAGAAGTCCTGGAGAGGTGATAGGAGTAGTTGGAGCTCTCACTGGAGATGCTTCATTACCCTTTGCTGGGGCAGCTGTAGGAAGAATCAGAAAAGAAGGGAGTTCGGCCCAGCACTCTGCCCACTCCACAGTGCCAGAAGTTGGCTGGACGGACAAGGTGTGACAGCAGGCTTGGACCAGCTTGAGCACTGCCAGGCCCTCTTCTTTTCTCCCAGCGCACTGAGGTGTTGTGTTTGCCCCGTAGGCCATATTCACTTCAGCAGAAGTGAAACAGGCAAAGAGCTATGGGATAATGTTAGACTTTCTGAAGTTCACTTATGCTTTTTGGTTTGTAATATTTTAGCATGATGCTCCATCTTCTGGAGAACAGGTGACATTTAACAGGCTTAGAATGTCTCATTGGCTTCTCCTCTCTATTTATCTAAAAATTATGAGTCCTATTGAGCATGTTCTTAGAGGGTTTCTATTGAGAAATTTGGTTACCAGTAATTCACATTGTCTTGCCTCCTTTCCTACTATACATGGTTTTTTGATCCTCATTGTCCAAACAATTTTTTGTTTGTTTGTTTGTTTGTTTTTTTAGACAGGTCTTTAAAAATAACAATGGAATTTTTTTCCTGTATATGATCTTTCTAGCCAAGTGTTTTAGCGATTGCAAGGTTTTAAAAAAGTGCCAGAGAGTTTTGAATTTGCATTAGTCAGAAAGAGATCTTTGTCAGCTTCCAGTCAGTTCACCCAATCACAAAATGTGAAAGAGGAAGAATGATATAAATAAAAAGTAAGCTTAACTAAAAATATAGGCATAGGCTATCAATTAATGAATCAGTGTTACCACTCACTCCAGCTTCAGGGACCAAATCCCAAAGTTTTTACCATTTTTGTAGTGGAAGTTTCAGCTCTGACCACATTTCAGATCCAGGTCCTGAAGTTAGGGTTTAAAGTCATTTTTATGAAGTTAAGCTGATTCTCAGGGGCCCCGACACCAGCAGTTCATTTGTAATGTAACACATTTCTAATGGTCTGCCCTACTCTATAGGGAAAAATAGAAACAATAACAAGGTCAATTCTTAGTACATGAATTTGATGGAAAGAACATTTTAAATAAAATTGAATGCAGTTTCTGAATGCTTCTATAATTCACCTACACTGAAAAAAAATCTTGAAGCAAAGAAAATTAATTTTACAATAGTAGTCACAGGTATTTCTTAATATTTTCCAAATCAGTATTAAAAATATGAAGTAGTACTCAAGGTTGCATTCAATTACTTTTCATCCAGAAAGGCACTTGCAGGTTGCTTGCAGAACAAACAGATTTAGGTAGAAGGAAAGAATCACATTCTGGGTCCTGATTTTAGACAGCTTTGGTGTCTGACTGGGTAAATCTGAATGGCCACTGATGGCCATTTAGGACGGCTCCTAAATGACTTAGGCAAAATAACTGAAGTTTGTGATATAAATAAATTTTTTTTTATTGAATCTTGCAAATTTGGCTGTCCTGTCATGTACTGACTAATGCTGGCTGTGATACTGTCACTTTTGGATTAAGTTAAAAGTTCTTTGCTCTTGTCAGAAAATGGGAATTTTTATCCTTCCCCCTCCTCACTCTTAGATTTTTATATAAGTTGCTTCAGATTCAGGAGGTTGCTTGCAATACTGCTGACATTAGATAGTTGATTTAGTTCTTAGTTTGTGGTGAAGTTACAGTCTGAGGACCTCATTTAATTTTGCTTAATTTACTACGGAAATAGATAAGCAAGATATTCTGATATGCTTGGGTCCATAGTACTTCAAAATGTTAATGCTTTTTGAACAGAACAAAACAGCTAGCCAGGAGTGCTTGTCTGCTGTGGCTTCAGTTATATGGCTTTTTGTTCTTTGTCTTTGACAGCAGAAACAGACTTGGTTTGCACCAGGGAAGAGCAGATGAACACTGTATGGATATATGGAGTAGTGCCTTATGTGGTATTTACACACAGATCTGGAAAAATTGGCTTAAAATCACATAAGCCTTATATTCATAAATCAGGATATAGAATATGTGTTCTTAACTTTTTAAATGCAGGTCATGGTACTGTCTTGTCTTGTCTTGTCTTGTGCATACCTTAATACACAGAGCTTCCATACTGCATCTTTTCATGTGGCAGAACACGTGCCGTGCTTCAAATTCATGTTAATTGATTACCAACTGTAATGACAAGCAGGACATCAAGAATATAAGCAATATCTACTACATGCTATTGTGTACATACACTTCTATTCTTAAATTGAGTTTAGCTCAAAAATTTTCTGAAGCCATGTTTAGCCAGGCTAATAATTGGAGGTAAGTTCTGACAGGCTCTTGGGAAAAATCTGCAGGATAATTGGGATTTTGCTAATAGCTCCATCAGGTGGTGCAAGGGCTGCATGGGCTAGTTACAAGATTTTTCTTCAAAGGCTGGGAGCAGGGAGTAAATGGAGTCATCCTCTTATTTTACTGAAAAACAGCTCAAAAGAAATGCCACCCTACAACAAGTAAAATAAATTTAATCATCTCTCATATAGAGATGATTCCACTAGTTCTGGAACAATATTTACAGCAAAAGATGATCTTAACAGTCAAGAATGAACTAGCAGAATTGCCCAAAGATTGACGGTACTAGTAAGTACTCTATATCAGGACTGAAGACAGCATTCAGCATCCTGAAAGAAATACAATCATTCAGATGAACCTTTACATCTTACTTTTCCCAATTCTTGTGCTGAAATTAAAAATACTGAGGTATTTTCTTTTGTGGGAGGAAAGTGAAAAATGATAATGGAATAGTTTTGTATAGAAGTTATAATTTTGTGTAGCTTTTATTTAAAAAAGACACTCAAAAGGATATATGAAATAGCCTGGTATCATGTGAGACTTTTTTCAAAATGGTGCTTAAGAGGTCCTCAGAGGTACGTTATGCTAAAGTTTGTCATTGTCCAAAAGATTTAAATAACCCATGGAGCTGACTAGAATTTTCCTAAGAGCTAGAGAGAAACTTGTTGCCCTACAGCATAGGGCAATAAACAACTGGGGAAAATAAAAGCCTTTTGTGCAGAAAATCTGAGAACCCTTCTTCCCCCCAACTCCACATCTCTAGGAGAGGGTATGACATGCACTTCTGTTTTTTAACTGTCATGAAGTGGAGACTTTGGTATAGTAGTAGAGAGGGTGATCAGTCATTGATTCCAAGTGCTACCATATGAGCTGCACAAGTGCGAATGAGACACAAATCAGATTGACCACATCCACTTACGGCTTGTATTTTTTAGCACTTCACTATGTAGTATCTGTAGGAAGAGTCTATATGGCTGCCAGCATCTATCTGTCAGAGCAAAAGTGGATACTTAAATATGACTAATAATTGTGAATCTACCCAAACTGTAAAAATATACTTTCCAGATAAAGAGCTAGCAGGTATGAGAGAAATATATGAAGATTTATTTGGGAATATAGTCTTATTCTAAAATTAGGAGACATTTGAAGTATTACTAAAAAGAAAATATCCAGCTGTTCTCCTTAACTGTAACAAATCGCACTAACTGCAAAAGTCCAGTTCAGTGTAGTGTGCATCTTTGATAAGAAAATATATTTGATTTTTCCTCCTTACCTCTTGGGGGGAGGAAGATGGAGAAAGAAAGTAAACTTTAAATGTTAAGTAGAAAAGTAGAACTTGAATTGTACAGCGGCCCAGTACAGATCTTTACATAAAGCTTTTGCCTATCAAGTATCTCAGTTAGAATTAGTGCTGTTGGTTTTTAACAAGCAGTAAGTGTCATATAGTAAGCTGAGAGGTGGGAAATGAAAGGGAAATAAGTCAATAGGTGGTGGCAGAGTGCTGATAAATAATTTAACTGTTATCTACCAACTCTTAACTTTTTTGTCTAAATTCTTAATACAGGTCTGGAATAGCACAAGTAGGTCTAAAGGAGAACTAATTGAAAAAACCTATATTGATTATCCAGATTAAAAAGTGAAAATAGTTCTTTTTAATAATTAAATGTCCTACATAAATTTGTAGGGTATGGATATTTGTTTCAAAACTTTGGAAAACTTGTTGCATCAGGAAGTTAGTGGTCATATTAAGTAACCTTCCTTGAAATTGTGCTAAGTAGCATAATTTTGCTTAATTGTTTTGATATTGTGTTTATTGATTACCTTCCATAATTTCATGACTTGCTTTAACAGCACTTTCAGGCCAAATGACTTATGATTTCCTAGAAAGTCCCATTTACTGCCTTTCATAAAAGCACAACACTAAGCTTCCCTCCAGCTGCCTTCTGGAAATCATCTGGAGCTTCCCCAGTTTTTTCAAGAATGATTTAAAAATGAATGTAAATAGTTCATGGAGCTCTCCAGCATATTCTTTAGACTTCTGTGGCGCATATTATCTGGTTTGGCACATTTGCGGGACAACCAGGGGATCAGGCCCAGCCAGCACGGGTTCATGAGAGGCAGGTCCTGCTTGACCAACCTGATCTCCTTCTATGACCAGGTGACCCGCCTAGAGGATGAGGGAAAGGCTGTGGATGTGGTCTACCTGGACTTCAGTAAGTCCTTTGACACTGTCTCCCACAGCATTCTCCTAGAGAAGCTGGCGGCTCACGGCTTAGACAGGTGTACTCTGCGCTGGGTAAAATCTGGCTGGACGGCCGGGCCCAGAGAGTCGTGGTGAATGGAGTTCAATCCAGTTGGCGGCCGGTCACGAGCGGTGTTCCCCAGGGCTCAGTTTTGGGGC
>NW_008824900.1:4456411-4461520 GCF_000699105.1 Pygoscelis adeliae | reverse complement strand
TCCCTGGAAGTATTTAAAAGACGTGTAGATGCGGTGCTTAGGGACATGGTTTAGTGGACATGGTGGTGTTGGGTTGATGGTTGGACTCGATGATCTTGGAGGTCTCTTCCAACCTTAATGATTCTATGATTCTATGATTAAAGTCTTTAATGACTTGATACTTGTTATCCTCCCTGTCATGAATGCTAAGTGTGCCATTACCATGCTAAAATGTGAACTTCTTACATGAAATGTACTTCAAGAAGTATCAGTTCTCATGTGCAAACTTGGATATACTCTGTAACTGCTGTATTAATATGCTTCTTTTGCCCCATGCTAGCTGCAGACAGCAGTCAGACCTAACTAAATAAACATCAGTAGTTATTACAGTACATTTACACTGTAATTTAAAATGCTAAGTGACTCTTGGATCCCACTGCTATTTAAAAAAAAAGACCAGTTCATGAATTAAACGTAGTATGGGGTATTTGACAATTACCTTTATCTTCAGGGGAAAAATCCCCAAACTTCCTTCATATAGGGACTCTCAAATTTGAAAAAGTTACAGCTCAAGTGTATATACAAGGAAGGAAACAAGTTCAGCAAAATTTAATATAAATTGTAACTATTCATCCTAGTTTACACTTAATGCACATAGGATGGCACACAGAAAATTCATGTCATCCCTAAAGGCTAGTATTTCCTTGTGAAGTCAGTAACATCATTGTGACATCTACAATCAGATTAATTGGCCACATTTCCTGAACAAAAGGCATTATACTGGGTTCCTGCATTACAACATACTGCGGACATACTTTTTCTTTTGTACTTATGAGAGACAAACAAAAATAACTTTTCTGTCCTATTCCAGTAAAAGTGCGCGTTTGTTTGTTTTTGATGCCAGGAGTCAAAATATTATGGAAGGTGGACTTTGGAACTGCAGTATTGCATAGCCAGAATTAACTGTGCCTTAAAATCAGCACTGTCTGGATCACAAGCTTGGGATCTCAGTATAAAAATAACTGAGAGTTCATTGTACTGTTTTTGTTGACTGCGTGCCCTTCCTTGAACTGCAGTAATGAACTGCACTGTGCTAAGACTGAATGGCTACTGGGAATACTAATAAAAATGATACGAGTACCTCACGATGGTATTATGTCAACTTAAAAACATAAGTTATATTCTTTCTGTATAATTCTGACTTCTTCATGTTCTATTTGGGCACTCCTAGCCTATAATATGAAAAGTTATTTTCCTCATCTGTGTAAGTGCACTTACATCACTTTTCTTACATCTTCCCAAATGGAAGCCCTGAGAGCTGTTGTTACACCAGCAGTGGATGCTGGCATGCTCCAAGGTATACTTGTCTCTACAGATCGCTCATTCTTCTAGGGACCAGCTTCCAAGCTTTTCTGTATGTTTTGTTCATTATTTGTTTTGTCTTCCTGCAACATCTGATAGTGATGTGATAGAAGCAAATGAGAGTATGTTTGCATTCATTTTGCAAGTACCAGTAAGCTGTGATAAAGACACATGCTGCTCAGGTGCATAAATTTCAAAATAACTATATCTTTTCCAGGTACATTAGAGTATAATCAGTAAAAGTCTTTTAAATTATGAAGTTTGGGATTTTTGGCCACCTTCCATTGGAGGCTAGGTATGCTATCTTTATGCAGTAAAGTGAGAAATAACCACTGGGATGTGGCAGCTTTATTAAGGAGAGGACTGGACACTGTTCCTCAAAACCACCTACGGTGTCTTGCTTAAACATATCGGTTCATGAGGATGTTGGCAGACTGGGGAGAAGGCACTAGCTTTTGAGATCCTAGCAAGTCTTCAAGTCATTTTGGCTTACACGGTCACAGTGAGAATTTGAGTCTCATCGTCTCTGTCTTAAGGTTTTTATGGCTGTCTTCCTTGGGGAAACCTTGCACTATCCGATGTACTCCAGGCTGAAGAACATCTGCTCCTGAACCTCTCATAATTTTCTCGAGTTTTCATATCTTTGATTTATTGCTGTAGCTTTTTCCTCTGGGTGGTCTAATCTTTCAGTCATTAACTTGCTTCCTCTGGCAATAATATCTGATAGCCATTTAAAACTTGGGGCTTCTGGCCTGGGAAATAGTAGGGGATGACACACTTTTCTTTAAAATAAAGGCCTGAAGTCAAAGACTTGTGTCTCATCTAGAAAGCACAGTGTAGCTTGTCCTTAATACCGTAAGTTAGGTAACATTAAACATCAAGCCTGACGGTAGCCTAAGTGCGTATTGAGATCATCTATGCATTTTTTGTGTATGCATCCAGTCTGACAGAATCTGATTCATTCAAGTCTTTATTTTCTAATCACTTTAAGCTACTAAATAAGTAGTTATACGTGCTGTTACTCAACAGCTTAAACTAATTCAAGTCAACACTGCTGCAGTTCCACCTTTCCCCTTCCCTCCATATGACGCAGTCTCATAGTCCCTTTACAGAGCACCTGCATAATCCATGCAGAGCTCGTTCAGGGAGCTGACTAACAGGATGTGCATTGTGGTTTTTTTTTCCAAGTCAGCTTTGTTGGGTCAGTGTAGAGCCAGCACCATGTGACGGACAGACTGGTAATTTAGGTTGTGGTAATGCTGACTCACATTATCATAGCTGTTTTGGAAACGCACGGATGGCTAAGCTCATCTAATAGCTTGCTGCTGCTGGGAGGAAGGAAGGAGTAATAGTTCTCCTCTGCCCCCCAACTAAACAAGAACTTGGTTATGTTCCCTCCCTGCTTTCAGTGTCAGTTCTGGAGTTGATCTGATAGTGTGGTGTGCTGATCAATTTGCTAACAGGGCAACAAAATAGCCTAAGATGTTAAGTAGTTTGCTCTATGTTAGCAGGGTGACATGGTTTACCATACATTCAGATTAACTCCAGAGGCAGTACAAAAAGGGAGGAAGAAAAGGAGGTAACAGGATCATACCTCTGAATGAGAGTGAACTAGTAGGTAGAGTGTAGTTAAGAAATGTATCTGAGCTTGAGTATGGCTCATCAGATCAATGACGTTTGGCCTGTGGCTTTACAGAGCAGTTCAGAGTAAGTCTCAAAGCAAGTGAAAAGATCTGTTAAGCAAGATGAGCAAAACCCATGAGTTACTGTGAAGTTAAATCTCAAGGCAATAGTGTCACACAGCATTATTAGATGGGACTACTTGCTGCTCAGAAAAAGTCACTGTGTCCCTTGAAGGATAAATGTGATGTAGGCCCCTGCTTTTTCCTGTTTGCCTTATTTGCTTTGAACTTGTGCAATTTAGTAGGTAATGAATTTCTAGCATCTGAAGGCTGGGCCTTGCATGATGGAGAAAAGGCAATGTGTGATTCTAGAACAGTTAACTTGGCACTTTATACTGTGTGTTCAAACAGGTTCGGACTTGTATTCTGCCTGTTTATTATGTTTAGGGTGTCCCATTGTTCATAGCTTGGATCCTGCATGTTTTCCTCTTGACTAGCCATTCAGGCCAGAAGTTGCAGGGTGTGGAGATGCCAGTCTATCTTGCCTTGTGCAGGCTTCACTAGCAAAGTGGAATCACTTTGTGTGTGTGTGACCTGTCTTAAGCTAAATGTTAATAAGGATACTGTTGTACTGTTGCAGTTGAGACATGCTTTTTGGCTCTGGGAAAGCAGGGAAGATGTTATGGGTATGACCCCTGGGTCTTATGCTGATTTACATATTATTTTGTCCAGTGGAACAATGATCCTGAATGCTTTTTGATTCATAGATGTTTCCCAATCCCTTTTAAGGACACTAAACAGTACCAGTATTTTAACTACTTTTTTTAATCTTCAAAAGTTGAGATGTATTAAAGTAAAAAAGAAGTGGGATGGTTTTGTCTAAATTGGTGATCAAAAGGTAGTATTCCACACAAAACGTTGGTAAAAGGACTTATGCCCCTTTTTAAAGATTGAGAAAGTACCATGACTGATGAAAATTCTCATCTCTCACTAACACCTACATCAAAAAACTTTGATCTTCTACTAGAAAAATACCAGGCAAGTTTCATGAGAAAGATATCCTTGAATCAGCTTGGCATGATTGGCCTGTTCATGCAGGAAAACCTGGGATCAGAGCTGCTTGCTTTTGAGAGCGTATGTCCTTTGGCTGCAAACGTCAAAGGGTCTGTGCTGTAAGTCTTCCTACAAGGGACTCAGTGTCACCCAGTCACGTGGTCATCAAAGCATACATTACTGTTGTGGACAGGGGGCTAAATAAGGCAAGTACTTACATATTGTGTCTAATGCAAAGCTTTCTTGGGAGATACTGTGGAACAATGAAGAAAGTGGGTATGTGGGTGGGATCATATGTGTCTTTATCTCCAGTTTCAAGCCACTGTTTTGAGTTGAGGCCACTATATGCTTTTGGGTGTTATGTTGCACTGTATGTTCTTTTACCGTAAGTGGTCAAAATAAAGACATGGAAGCACACTGGCTAATGGGCTGAGCAGGAGTCTGGGAATAGAGGTCTTGGCTTCTAATCCCTGAGATGTTTCTGTGGCTCAGGAAGAAAAGCCTTTTCGATTGCCTCAGATAAATTATCACTGCACAGTACAATTCATTTTAATTTTAGTGCTTTCTTCATTCAGTGATTGAAATTTGATCACTCAGAAGAGAAAGAACATACAAAGGCTAGTATGTGTGACTGTCCATATTTGTAAAGAAGATTCATGTTCTTAGGAAAACACTTGCCGTTCATAGCAAAGCTCTGGTGTCTGCCTCAGGTATCATTTCAACGCTTTCAAACTAGGATGCTATTATATGAGATAGTTGCCAAATTATGTCTGTTGAATTACATAGACTGAATGTCCTGGTTTCGGTTAAACAAAGACACTGAAATAGCATCGGGGCTTTCAAAAATGCTTGAACAGTAAGTTTAAGAAAAGGTGAAATGTGAATTCACTCAGTTACTATTTAGCAACATCTAATCTGCGATTCCCTTCTGAGGGGAACAGAGGGCCCTATATGCCAACTGGACCCGTCCCACAGGGAAGTCTGCTGCCTCCCTGGGGCCCGGGTCAGAGACATTACTAGGAAGCTCCCTAGTCTGGTGCGGCCTTCGGACTACTACCCGCTGTTGGTTATACAGGCTGGCAGTGATGAGGTT
>NW_008824900.1:4442814-4452369 GCF_000699105.1 Pygoscelis adeliae | reverse complement strand
GTGGTTGAGTCACCATCCCTGGAAGTATTTAAAAGACGTGTAGATGCGGTGCTTAGGGACATGGTTTAGTGGGCATGGTGGTTGGGTCAATGGTTGGACTCGATGATCTTAGAGGTCTCTTCCAACCTTAATGATTCTATGATTCTATGATTCTATGATCTTTATTTTCTTGAAATATAGTATAATGTGCCTCAGACTTGGAAGTGGGAGAAACTAACTTGTGTTAATAATTGGTTATTTTAAATAGTGAGAAAAAAATCCACCTACTGCATCATTTAGCATCTGAATTGGTATTCAGAACTAAGAATCAGTGGTGCAGGTTGCTGTTAGGGGTATTATTAAGAGTGTCCCTGAAAAAGGCTGTTTTTAAGAAGAGGCAAAACCGAAGTGTATTTCACCTGTGTATTAAGAAGTTCATATTCCTATTCAGCAGATACATTATTAGAGAGGATGGGGTAAGAAGAGGAAGATAGATCATGGCAGGAAACATTTAGGGCAGAAAGTGGTTGAGTGTAGCTGTAGGCGACAACAGCAATGGACAAAAATATATGCGTAGGGGAAATTGGAAGTGGAAGATCAGAAAAAGTTAACAGATTTTGATAGATGAAGAGTGGGTAAATTATAGGCAAATACAGTGCAAAGTGGAGCAAGTAAACAGTATCCAGGACAAACTTAAATGCAGATGAGTCAGAACAAGCTGACACACCAGAGTATGCCATAGCTGCAATATCAAAGGCAAAATGAGATTCCTGTCTTTGCCTTATTTTAAAAGGCAGGCAGTCTTTAAAGAGAAACAAATAAACCAGTAAAGAGGAAAGTGCAGGTTTTAGAACTGCTGCTTTGATTGTTGTTGTCAGGGCCCTGAGGGCACTGATAGGCCTTGACAGCCCTGACCAGCCTCACCTGGGGCCTCCACCCACACCCATGGGCCCAGGCCCCATTTAAACTCAGCCTTCAGTCCATACCCTAGTTGTGCTGTTAGGAGTGCTGGTCTTTAGCTTTGCTATGGTTGTGCCCTGCCTGGCTGTGGGTCTTACAGGGCTAGACCCTGACCCTGTAGACCTGGCTGTCACTGGGCTGTGTCTGTCCCTGGGTGCTGTCACCAGGCCTGATCCTGATGTGTGGACTGACTTCTTGGTTTGACCTCAGACCTGTGTTGTTATCCTGATTTGCCTGATGATCTGGGGTCTTGGCTGAACCCGCCCTGCTCCCTTGCTTGGGTGCTGGCTTTGGCTGGCAAGGCCCTTGTCCTGTTGGCTGTGCTGCTGTGCTTGGCTCCCTGCCCTGTGGGGAGTAACCAACCCTTGCTGTGCCTTGACAATTGCTTTATTGGCTGGAGTAAGGAAATCAGGGAAAATTACCAATTTCCTTTTTATTTAGTCTTTCAAAGTATTAGGTTGGCAGAGGGGAATCTATCTATTTCTAGAAGTGAGCTGCTTTAATGGATTTTTATCTTTCCAATAATTCCTTGCATAACAAAATAAGGAAAAAAAAAATCACATTAGTACATGGTGATTTTCCTAAATGCTGGTGTTCATTTAAAATAATCACCCCTTCTAGGTCTACAGTTCTGCTAAAATGAGCTGGTTTTTAATGACAATATATGTGACTTGGTATGTTTTTGTAATAGCTGGAGGAATCTAATGGTAGGTGTTTGTAGAGCAGTAGGTAGTAATGGTAGTGTAGCCCATGATCTCAGATCAGAGTTTGCAAGTACTGAGCTTTATGACAGCTTACCTGATATTTGAAACTGTATTCTTAATATCCTTAGAGATTTCAGCTGAAACTGTATAACAGATATTATTAACACGTTAACTCTTTAAGCATGAATTATAGTAATTTGGAGTAACTTTATATCTTGAGACATAGTTCATTCAACAGTTAACAGGTATACGGAACTCTTCTTGCCAATGATTCACTTCTATAGTCTGTTCTATGCTTCTAGTAACGTATGACTTTTCAGCAAGAAAGACTTCAGCCTTTGTAAATATCATTCCTTGCAAAAAGCTTATTGTATTCATTCATTCTTTATTTTGTTAGAAGAGCTACCCTTAATATTACATCCAGTTGCCTTCCCTGCACTTACAGTATATCCACTTTCTAAAGGAAGTGTGCCTGATTTTAAGTTAAATGCTTAATGAAATACTCTTTCAATTGATTAAGATATGTTCAATATTTTTTCTATTGCTTCTAATTACATAACACAAAAAAATGTTTCCATTCCCCAGAACAGATTTTTCTGTTCAGCTTCTTCTGTCCAAATGATACAGCAAACTGCCCTATTAACTAGCCTGCATTAAAGTGAAGATAAATGGTAAAGCAATAGCAGAGGCATCAGCCATGACCCTAGTCTTTTGCTGGGTATGCAGGGTCTGCCTTGCAAGTCCTCTATTTAGGAGACTAAGATAGGGCATGGGATTACAAATACAATAGCTAATATATGTTCTTAAGCATTTGTTTTATATGTAGGTATTGACTAAATTGCTTTCATTAATTGCTGCTGTTTGTGACATTGCAAGTACCAGTACTTCAGAATATCGCTTCTAGACTTCAGTTTGCTATCTAGCTGAGTAGCTATTGTTTAGATCTAATGGTAGCATTATCTGTAGTCTGACCTTGGCGGTCGATCCTGCCTATCCTCCATTTTCAGAGGTGCAGTGCATGCTTCAGCTATGTTATGAACACACTGCAGAGATGAGCAATTACTTAAATTATTTCTTGGCTTTAGCTATGTGCTTACTCATGAAACTAGATGCTTTACTCATCTCCCTTTGAGATATGGGAGGGTGATTCTAGGAGTTATATAGAACTTCAGATCTCTGATAGAGAATGTCAGGAAATGAACTAACACTGTAAATGACTCAGTCTTGTGCTGGTTTGATAGGCCCTTTAAAAAAATAAGTCAGTACAAGGGATCATTTTCTTTCAGTTGTGTAAGTGCAACAAGCGTTTTCACTTTCCAAACTTCTTTGCTTAGTTTGTTGTCTGAATAATAAACTATATACTCATATTTACCAATGAGTATTACAGTGGAGGGGGAAAAAGGGTAGAGCAATAACAAAGTTGTCAACTGTAGCAGAAGAAAGAACTTGCCTTATGCAAGTTAGAATTAACTGGAAGTGATGAATAAAGTGCTTTATCGAAACCATGGCTCAAAAAGTCAAAATGGAAACAAACTACCTGGGAACTGTGCTACTACCTGGGGACTTTGGCCTTATGTCTTAGGGGTTCTACAAGAAGCAATAGTGAAGATAGTCTAGTTAATTGACGTTTGGGCTGCCAACCTACAAGAAGAAAACCAGAGCCAGACTAATACACCGTATTTTGTTGCCCACTGGTCTTAGTATTCTTCTGGGATCGCTATGCCAGTACAGGACCTTGAGCTCAGATTGGTTTTCCTTATCTATGCTTTAGGGGATTGAAGTAACTTGCAAACTTGTTCTTAGGCTTCCTGTGCTTCTTCCATTTATTCACTGCCCTTTGTGAAGTACAGTTGTTTCTTAAACCCTTAGATTAATGGTGGAGAGTTTGAATAAGTTTGCAAGCTCACTCTCATTTGTGCTGCTGAGGAACAGGGAGCCTTTTGTGTTGCTCTCTAGCTTTCTAGATTTTCAAGTAGTACTGGGTCTGATAGGCCCTTTAAAAAAAGGTCTTTTGTGGGAAGTTACCACCTTTAAGTCTTTTTACAATATACTGCTTTCACATTGCAGAAAATGGAAAGTCATAAATAGAGTTATAGTAAATACAATAATTCCAGTCACTCTAGAATAAACAGATCCTAAAGAAGATACATGTGGAGTGAAGGATTGAAAATCTTTTCAAAACTGGGTCTTTGGTCAGTTGCAATGGAGACATAACCACACTGAGATTACTGTAAAAAATTTACCATGTGTCTCCCCGTGAGATGCAGCATACGAAAGGCTGAAAACCAGGTCCCAATTTTACTGAAATGTCATAACATTGATAATGTAACTTTAAAAACTGGAAGTGTCAGTTCATTACATATCATCTGCTGATAAATAAAAGCTACTTCAGATGTGATTGCAGGGATGTAGTGACTTGCCACTGAATAGTTGGCTGATTATAACCTCTCTAAAATACTTAAATTAACTTGTTCATGAATTATTGAAAGTATATGATAGCAAAACTGATATCTCGGTAATATTTTCAATGTTCTTTCCTCCCCTCATTTAATCATGTCACCTTTTTACTGTGACTGTACTCCGTAGAGCAACGGAATAATGCAATTTTGTCATTTTCTTGTAGATCTCAAAGGGTGAAGTATTCCATTATCACAACAGCTGATCTAAAAGCTCGATGTCCCTGACAAAAGGATGTTCCCCCTCCACCCACCACCTCTTCCAGGTATGCAGTTCCTTCCTCTTCTCCAGCATTGTGCTGTCAGACCCCTTGCTGAGCCATTCAGCTAACTGAGCTGCACAGCCAAGAGAATTGAAATATTTTTGCTGGGATAGGGAGTTGTATCAATTCAGCAAAGAGTCTTGGGAGCAGAAGCAGGAGGAACTGGGACCATTTGCTTTTGGCTGTGATGAGGTTAGTTTCATCCTCAGTCATCAGAGGACTCATCCAGAGTCCTTATATGATTTGCTGTTGCAAAGAATATCTGACTGGCTTGGTGTTGTTGACTATTACAGTTTTCCTAATTTTTAAAAAAGTCTTAAGATTGGTGGTGTGTTACTGGGAGGGAGAATCCAAAAGTATGGAGGCTGGCAGCTTCAAAGGCAGTGAGCGAAACTGTATTTTTATCTTCAAAGTAGAGATTTAATTGTTTCTGCTTATTCCTGAAATCGATACGAGCCAATTGCTGCTGCCTTGGGCAGTTGTGAGATGCTACATTGCTTATCAGCTAGTGGGCAGCATCTTCTTCGTAAGGGATGGTGGCTACCGGTTCCTCTATATTGTGAAGCTTGGAATTCAGGGGGAACAGGAAGCAAGAAGCAGCTGCCCCTCTCAAAAAGATGTGGCTTCCAACTTCTGACACTGTTCCATAGGTGTTGTCCTCTAATTCTGTCCTTTCCCCCCCAAGCTTTAGCAGCTATGTCTTGGGGTTTTTTACCATGTGCTTATTAATCATTCTTCAGTACTGTCTTTTCTGGTCTTTTTTCCTATTAACAGTGTTTTCATTTATTGCTTTCCCTTTTTTACTTATCATTCCTGTTCCCAGAGCTTTGATTGCAGAAGAACATTGTGTATAAGTTGTCATGTTACTAAAAATACAGTTTGCCTCTCCTGCTTAACGGCTGTAGCTTTTGGAGAATGTGCAGTGGTTTCCAGAGGTTCAAGTGAAACTTAGCAGTTACTCTGTTAACTGCAAATTATAAAGAAGTTTAACAGACTCTTTACTACTGCATCTTATGTGGTTTAGTAGATGAAACATATTTGCAGACAATGAAGATTATTTTGGCTGTGCTAGTCAGGTAGACTTCCTTTATGATGACAGTTAAACTAAAAAGGGTTAATAAAATTCCATTAGTATGGATTTGTCACAGCCCTCCTTTGCATGAATATAAGACACAGCACAGAGTAATCTAGTTCTTTACATAAATAATGCAGTTGTCTCGAGCAAAGATTTATGAATCCTTCTGTAATACACCACATATAAGATTGGCATGGCACTGTTTCTGTCAAAATAGTTCAGCCTGTCCTAAATTTGGATTTAATGGCTGTGGGGGAAGAGGGCGGAGCCCCCTCCTTCCTTTACCAATACCTCAGGCTGTGGGGCAGCTCCTGTACCATAAGACAGCACTGTGCAGTCTGTCATTCATCTTGGGGCTGTATTTGGACTTGTTTGCTGTGTTTTTCAGCAGGTTAAACTTGAATGTTAATCTGTGTCAGGAGACATTAAAGGTGATTGCCTTCTCTTCCTACTTTCAGATGCTTACAGTTACATATACTTATTGTTCTAGGCAAAAAAAATTCTTTTCTATATAGAACAGTTACAGAGCTATGGGATGTGTCATAATGTTTGTAAGGCTTCAGGTGATTTTTTTCATTTCTAGTCAAATTGTCTCATAGCATCATGATAGTGAATACTTTTCAAGCGTCTGTTCAAATGTATCAATGATGCTAACTTGCCTGCAGTTGCTGTACCTTGGGTGTTTATGATCTATGCTGCAGCAGCACCAAAACAAGGAAATCCTGAATTGCAGAACACTTTCATCTTAATCAGAGAGTAGGTAGGTTAAGGGATCTCTACTGTCTCTGATCAGGAATACTTAACTGCAGGATTCCCACTGTAGGTTATCCAACCATGTTCAGTTCTGTGCATTGCAGTGTCTGAGGAGGTTCAGGATGTCTTTTGATTTTGCAGAATCCCAATATACTCTTGAAATCTCTGATCAAAAGGTAATACGGCAACTTCTCAACTGCAACTGGGCAGGGAGTGTGGTGAGGAGGATATCTTTGTGCTGCATTTCATGGCTTCAGATGGTGACAATGGAATTAAGGAAATCTGTTCTTTAGGATTTTGTATGTTTTCAGCCTACCTCCCCCTTTCAGTTCACAGCTAAGAATAGATTGACCATTAGATGTGATTGAATTGGTCTGAAGTCAGGCTTTAATGATGCTAGCAGAGGGCAGGTACAGCAGGAGTTCAGTTGTTACTAACTAGTCAATGACTTTCTGCAGGAAAGAGAATTCGAAATAGAGTTATATATAAATAGCCAATTATTTAGCATCATATATAGGTCTTTAAAAATTTTATTGCTCTTTTTGGTAAGGGCAAATTCAGTGAAATGTCTTTGGTTTGTATAATCATTTTCTTAACGCTATTTGAACCAGGGTGCTGAATACGAGAGACCTACTATGGCCATCCAGTTCTTCCATCTGAATTTTTAAGTCTCAGTGATTTTGGGGTAGGGAGTATCTTGACTCTGTCAGCAGCTTCCATGGACTAAATCCTTCTTGCATTTGACAGTGGTTACTGTTTTAATTAAATCTGTATAGTTTTCTTGCCTGTTTTTCTCTGCTGTGGTCTTGTGAGTCTCTAAAGTGAGATTAGAGCTTGTTTTTCTGGAGAATTTGAAAGGCTACATTGCACACAGGATGCCCCTTTGATGCATAAGATGCACTGAAGCATCAACTTTGGGCACAGTAGGGATATATAGGAAGCAAAATATCAGGTAAGTTGAGGGTTCACGTCTGTAGTAGTGAAACCGCTGGAATTGTGCCTTCAACCTACTTTCATCCAAACTGATAACAAACAGAATTTTTGTGTGTGAAAGTTGCACTTTAAAAACACCTTCATTTCAGAAGTGGTTCCTGAAATTCAATGAAACGGAATACTTCACAAGATTATGCTTGTAAGTAAGTGGGTCCCAACTTTTTGGTAGCCAGACCTTACAGACCTGGTGTTCTATGGGTAACTAGGTCCCGCTCTGAATGCGGAATATTCTAAGAGGGAGAAAGAGCACAACACAAGTCTACCACAGATATGCATGCATATAAAAAAGCATATATCAGCAAATATAGTTTTCAGTATTACTGTTATAAATTTTCCAAACATAATTGCCTTTACTAAGTTGGTCTCCTTACATACATGACTATCTTATTTTTATGGTTTCATTATTGAAATATATACGGAAGAACTATGTGGTGCCCATGTATGCTGCTTTCAAGTCATGTCTAAATTGCTATGGAGCTAATGAAAGCACTGGTCTTACTGTGTATGTGTTATACTGTCCTACCGCCCATACTCTCTGCACATCTTAAAGCATCTTAACCTCTGGCAATCATTTTGAAGCTACTTTCTATGTGCAGTGTGTTTTGACCTGAAGGTATATTTAAGTAGCTGAGTAACTAGATAAACTGTGAGGTGCTTGAACAAAACTTACTTGCAGAGAAAGTGGATGTGCCTGTGAAAATAGAAGCCAATTAGCTCTACCACTGTGGAGAAAAAAAAAAAAATTCACTAACCTGAAAGCTATTTTGACTAATCTCTGTTATTCAGGTAGTGTTTGATACTGATATTTGAATAGCATGAAGTAAATATAAAATTGTTGCTTATCATTCTTGTATTTCATTTTTGTACTTGGATGTGCTCATGTCAGCACAAAGTCATATGTATGCTAATCACTTAACCACTTGTTGTGGTTTAATGTCAGTCGGCAACTGAGTACCACACAGCCGCTTGCTCCCCGCCCCTCCCTGGTGGGATGGGGGAGACAATTGGAAGAGCACAAGTGAGAAAAACTCATGGGTTGAGATAAAAAGTTTAATAATTGAAATAAAATGATGATAATAATAATATGATAATAATAATACACAAAGCAAGTAACGCACAGTACAATTGCTCACCACCTGCTGGCCAATGCCCAGCCAGTCCCCGAGCAGCGGCCCCCCGGCCAGCTTTTTCCAGTTTCTGTACTGAGCATGACGTCACATGGTATGGAATGTCCCTTGGGCCAGTTTGGCTGTGCCCCCTCCCAGCTTCTTGTGCACCTCCAGCCTTCTCAGTCGGTAGAGCATGGGAAGCTGAAAAGTCCTTGGCTAGTGTAAGCACTGCTTAGCAACAACTAAAACATTGGTGTGTTATCAACATTGTTCTCATCCTAAATCCAAAACACAGCACTGTACCAGCTACTAGGAAGGAAATTAACTCTATCCCTGCTGAAACCAGGACACAGTTATATCTCAAGCAGTAGGAACGGTTACTCAAAGACAGAAGACAGAACAATTTTGCTAGGTATTTCTGAAGAAAAACCATGTATTGTTTCAGGGATGGTGTTTCTAGTCATCATCCACTTTTCAGATATCAGTAAGTCACTGGTTTTCTGAGAACTTTTTGGGAGGGTAAGAAAATCAAGAGATACTTAAGTGTATCTCCAAAATGAGTACTTTATATACACATGGTTAGGCAAGTAAATTAACTTCAGTTTTTTAATAAGTGTCTTCACTTCTTCACTGCACAGCTGGTTTCAGATTTTCTTTTTCATTTAGAGATAAGTGTTAAGTCAGTTTAATTTTGGTGATAATAAGCAGTCTGTGTACTTGTTCTTAAGTAATAAAAATACAACTTTTTATATGTGATTTTAACTACTTTTAGATACCTCATTCATATGCCGAAAACCCTTGAAATTAAAACATTATCAGCGATACAACTGTTTACAAAGTTATCTCTTATATGACTGCTTGAAATTTATGAGCAGGCTTTGAAATAGGAGCTGGCACTCAGGATTTCCCCTTTTGAAATTGTTTCTTCTGGTGCGCTCTCCCTCTGGCTGCATGAATTGTTGCACTGCACCTTGTGCAGCTTGTGGGCTGAAGAAACGGTTCATATGCAAAGGCAATGCCAGGAGTTTATTGTTAGCCTAATTAAAGTCTTAACAGTCTAATCGAAGAGTTATTATTAGTCTAGGAATAATTATTGCAGAGAAAGAAAGAGTACTGTTGTAGAAAAGGTCTCAGTCATAATACAGTTAAATTTGTTATTGACATGCACCCTAGTATCTACCCCTCTCTTTCCCCTGGTGTTATATTCATCCATTCGCTACCCTTCTGTGCCCTAAGGTCAACAGGCACAGCCTTCCTCAACAA
>NW_008824900.1:4436194-4442781 GCF_000699105.1 Pygoscelis adeliae | reverse complement strand
TACAGCCTGGCAACTTTTCACAAGGAGGACACTAATGTTGATGGTGGTGTTTTTTTATTTCTTCTAGAGCCCACTTGGGGCTATTTTGGTTTTCTAATGCATGCTTACACCTTATTCTTTCTTCATATGTCTGGAATTCCACATTAAAGCTGAACGTCCCAAATGTAACATATATTGTATACATATGTACATTGGATGCTTATTCTTTGTTCTCTGTTATATCTGGTTTTACCCAGCTCCCAAATTTGCATGCATTTAATGACCAGTAATCAACTATTCATGAGTTGAATATAGCTGAGAGCTCTCTCACTTTCCTGTTCTTGTGCTTTCAAGCCCCTTGCTGTCATCCTGCACCTGAACTACTCTACACTACACTGTTATGCTAGGGTCGTAAATAGTTTATTCTATACAGGATAACTACTCTTTATTACACTACATTAATCACAGAAATATCTCACAATTACTGTAACAATAGGTCTTACACCACACAATTGCACAAAGCTAAGCTAAAACTAAAAAAAGGTGAGCCATAGCCACCTCCTGTTTGATCTCCAGATAGACCAAGACAAGTCCAGACAAAGACTGACAGTTCCTGAGGTTTGCAAGGATGAGTTAATACAAAGCCTGTGGCTAGCAATGGCAATAGCGTGCTGCTTTTGCTACAGGCCTACAGAATCTTGCTGATTATTGTTTTGAATTCAGACCAGTCTACAGCCTGGTAGAGAGGCGCTCCCATGGCAGGTAGGAGATGCAGGCTTCATCCTCACAGCTCCTGTTTGCTGGCTGACTGCTCTGGTGGGGTGCTTTCCTCTACCTGTCTGGGGCTGGTTGAAGAGAAAGCACCTAGATTTAAAGAGAGGTTGATTTCAGTTTTGGTGCATATGTCAATAACAGGAAAAAAAGCCCCAAAACTGAGACTCAATATGGAGTGTGCAAGGACAGTTACATTCTCTAATGTGCGATACAGGAGACAGTAAAAGTGCATTTTCCCTCAAATTCTGCAGGGAAGAGACAGTCCATAAATGGTTTTTGCATCCTCTTGTTCATGCTTTTGGTTTTCTTGACACCTCTGTTCTGATCTCTCTGTTCATTTAATCTGGACATGCTAGGAGCTTTTTGGAAAAACAATTTGTGATTCTTCCGTGTGTTCATTTCTTTAGAGCCTGTTTGGAGATGCACTAAAAGGGATCTCAATTTTAGGAAAAATCCTGAATATTTCATTTTTCATATCTCATTACAAAAATGCTAACCACTTTTGAAGATTTTGGCTGTGCTTTTGATACAAAGTTAATTATATGCTTGCTTAATATGCTGTGAGAGGCGAACAATGCTTTAACGTTTATGGAAGAAATGCAGATACTGTCTGAAAAACTAGTAGTGAGGCAGTTTTCCAAAAATGTTCAATACTACAGCTTGGTGTTTGTAATAGGCTATTATGATAAAAGATAAACTTCTTTATAGGATTTAAAGCTGTAATTAGTAGTGTGCTGTTGAGGATTGGGTCAGCTAAATGAGTAAAGTGGGTATTAAAATTCCTGTTGTGCTTATGGGCCAGTGAGAAACTGACTGCCTGCCAACCTCCTTGACTCATCTTCATGCCTCAGAATTAACATAAAGCAGTTCACTTATAGATTGACTTGCTCAAAGATTGAAGCTAAGGATGACGTGACTGAAGGGAGATTAGACTGGTGTTTTGTGGTGTCAGTAGAGAATTGCCATCTATCAGGAATAAGAAGTTCGTGTTTCCATAGTTCTAGAAGGAAACAGTGGCTGCTTGGACTTGAGTGTACTTCATATAGCAACCAACCCCATCTGTACGTCAGAGCATGGGAGCAATAGAGATGATTTGATTTAGCAATGACATTTCCTTAGCAGTTTTCTCCCATCCATTTTCTTTTCTGGGCAGAGGGGTTCAAAGCATTCAGACATCAGTCTCCAGCTTTTTTTTTTTACACCTGTAAATTGTTCAAAGCATTGAGGTTCAGCTTTTGGCCTTTTTTTTTCTACTGCTCTGTCCTTTGCCTGAGTTCTGATTTTGCTATAAAGATGTAAATGTTATTGGCAGTGGTTGTGGAGTTAACCATTTTAATAGAAGTGCTTCTGAGATTAAATAAGCATTGAGACTTTACTGTTGTACAACTTGTGATGATTTTGTTGAGGATTCTATGTACCAAATTCCTGAAGTTGCTGTAGTGTGTCACGTGGATGCTACTGAGGCTTTCTACCTCTGGCTACACTATGCAGCATCAGCTGTTGGAAGCTTCCTAGAAGCATCTGGGTTTTTTAGGCATTTTTCCACTTCTTTTTAAAAACCACAAAGTGCCAAGAAAATTTACCCTGTCCAAGTAAAGGAAATCAAATCCCCAAAATCTGTGCGGTGCACCTTTTTCCCCAGGTAAGAGAGCTGCTTTTATGGTATTTACACAAGACTCCAGAGATTTCCTTGAAACTGCGGGTTTGTGGGCACAGGGACAAGAGGAGGAGGTTTGTGAAAGGTGTCAATTTCTACCCTTTACTAAAGACAACTGAATTTCAGAGCAATTAATTTAGGATACATTAAAATAAATATTTAACTATGTCCCTTTTTATACTAATATTAAGCATCCAATTAACTCTGGTATACAGAAAACCATTGCTTTAACACCTTGTGTAAATCTTATCTTATGAATGCTTTAGACAAGGCACTCATTTTTTGACATGCTTCTTAAGGGTCTCTAGATACAGCATTTGGAAGAATGTCAATTTATAATTAATACTTAAATGTTGAAAATTGCTAAGCTGTAACTTGCAACAGAATGAAGCATGTGGAAGAAAGTAATACACAGTAGAATGAGGCAAATTACTAAATTTAGATCAGCCCTCAAATTTGAGGGCCTAGCCATAAATATGAATTATTACTCAATTTCTTTGAATTTGCATGGGTATATGATCAGGGTCTCTTGAATGTCAGAGTTCTCAACTGATTGTGAGTCCAAGCTTTGTTAATTCTTGAATATGCAGTGGTGGAAATCTTCACCGTTCCCTTTACTGGAATAGGTAAAGGTCAAAACTCCAAATCCAAACCGCATCCAACACCTACCCCAGGACAAAAATGAAAAAAAAAAATCACAAATCTAATCGAGCCAAGTAAGGTATGGGCTGAAAAATACATAAAATCCCATCTAGTGAAACTACAAGTTGTGTTTCCTAGAAAGGGTATATGGAAATGTCAGGGTCACATTTCAATTGTTACTTCTTCAGGTGAAATTTATATTGAATTTGAGAAGAAGCTCTGATTTGAAATGTTGAGTTCTACTGCCTTAAATTGTACATAGCAAAAATATAAATGCTCTGTTAAGTGCAGTTCCTAATATATTTTTGTCTGGATAGGTATGGGGCTGAGATGCATACTCAGGTGTCTCTTGCTTTTATCAGTTACCGCAGAGCAGCTTGACTGTGGAAGCTGTAAAATTCATTAATCTTTTTCAGTGAGCTTTCTTTATTGGTAGCTCTCCATACAGGTAACTGTATCCAAGTGAGAGGGAGAGTTAGCTAGGGAGTAAAATCCTTGGGCAATGCAAATTAATTCCCTTTGCTTTATTACTTGTCCTGCAAGTAAAATAGAGAAACTGCCCAGTAGTCAGTGGCAGTTTACTACATGTGTCCCTAGCATTTCAAGATGTAACGTAAATTCAGCTGGAGCATGGTCTGTGATGTGAATCATGAGCAACTGCAGTGCTCAGCACCATCATTCATTGAAGGTCATTAACCATCTTTTATTTTAAAACATTTTTTCAGCTGGGACCGTAAGGACAGGATATTGAATATAGGTTGGAAATTACCTTTTAAATGAATTTAGAAAAGCTAAAGAAGCCTTTAAAAATGAACTCATACAGAGCTGGAAAATAAATGTTTGAAAATGCTTTATCTACCTTGTAGTAATGAATAAGTGTTAATTAAAATGGTTCACTATACCTGTTTCACAACTGCTTTAGTGGTAAATAAATGTTTTCTAGGGCTGCTGAATCTCATCAGGAATGTTTAAAGCCATACCAGAACTGACTTCTAACCATGACATTCATGTTCTGCAGTTCTGAAGATCTGAGAATATAAATGTTCAATATAATAATTAATCAATGTGGGGAGACAAGATGACTTTTTTGATAACAGAACAGTAAACTCTTTCATTTCTTATATGAAACTGTTGAAGGTAAAATACTTTACTCTTTGCTCAAACAATTAAGCAGAAAAATCAAGCTCATATTTTGCAATATAGGGTATTACCATTGATCTCAGATCAAGATTCGGCTAGAATTCCTTGCTTGTTGAAGGGTGTTAGTCTGCAAATATAAGTTTATTGGTCTAATGCCATTGGTGGTGGGAATGAATGTGTGCTGGCTATTTTTAAACTTAGTCTTAAGGGGTTTAGTTGCATGTCATTTAATTTTGTACGGAATTGGGCTGACAGCCCAAACGATGACAGTAATGACTTGTGTTCTAAGTGTGTGACAGATTTGTTTGAGGGCAGCTTCTGATGGAAAATGCTAGAGTTGGGAAGCAAACATGGAAATTGTGGTCTGCAGTTTGTTTAATATATTTTTTATATATATTTTTTTATTTATATATTAACTTCATAGATTTGTGTTAGAAAATAAGCTTCTACTTAGGAAAATTCATAAAATACATAGAACAAATAGATCCAGTGCATAGAACAATAGGAGAACAAAGTAGGCAAGAGTGGGATTATAGGGAGACTCACGAGTCATTAGTGAAGACTAAATTCTTCATTGCTGTATTGGTTATGAAGAATGTGGATTTTGATTACACACACACCACCCTGCCCCGGTCCTCCTTTTCTCTTTTCTTTTTGAATGACAGTTAACTGTTAGTATGGCAAGACAGGAAGCTTCTCTCATTTTGCATAATTTGGTTTCAGATTTTGATACTTTTTACCTGTTCTGCATGGAGATAAATCACCTTCTTCCAAAGCTCTTGAACTGGGAGCCAGTCTCTTCAGCATTATTTGAACTGAAACTTTGAGTCAGGGGTTTTGTATTCCAGGGTAGTGCCAGTAAACTGTTTTCTTTTTTGGGCCAGTTTCTGGTTCTGACTGGAAATTCAGCAGTGTGGGGTGTTTTTTTTTTATTAGAGCTGGTACTCCCTATGGAAACATTTATTTTCTAGAAGAGCAGCCTGTTGAGAAATTTCTGATATGTTCTCTCTGTTATGAAGTGAGAGGGTTAGGTAGATACTGAGAACACCTATGAGAGGAAAACAAACGGGAAGGGAAATGAAACTGTGATTAGCTTATAATGAAAACAAACAGATGAAAGTGATGTTATGGAGTTGGAAAGAAATGCATCTAAGGAAAACATAGCAAAAAGATGATGTTCAAGTGGCAGATGAGGTATTTGAAGAAGCTGGACTGATGAACTATGAGGTAGCAAATCTTGAGAGGGAGGAGTTACTTCATCCAGATCTGCAAAGAAGGTGCAAGTGGTTGGAATAAAAGAAATACAAAAACATAGAAGTGGCTCTTGGCAGATAGTGCTGGCTATTTTTCTGCATTGTGAAAGAATATTGCCTCTTGGCTTTTGTTTTTGGACAATGCAGCTGTGGGACCTGCATAGCTGAAACAGTATCTTAATCACATCTGTGTTCAGTTGCAGAAATCTCTTCCTCTCCTCCGATTGCTGTGCTCAGTGGATTTCAGGTGCTCTTTTACTTAACGGTTGTAAGTTTCACAAAGACATGAGTGAGTTGGTTGGAACTGAATAAATGATGAAATCCTAATGACTCCTGAGAGCAGGTTGTATTACCAGCTTGCTTGTGTCCACAACAGAAGGCCACAGTCGCCTTTGGCAGGTCAACCAGAAATTATCCATCTTCTTACCCTAGAGGATGGCTCCTATGGGTTTTTTTGAGAAGGGATGAATGAATTGGCCAGAGTCACTCTCCACATTTTTTGCAGCATGATGTTTTCTGACTTACAGATTTAAAAAGCAAAACAAGTAACATTTAGTAGAATAAACATGCATACTTGAAGGGTAAGTAGCACAGTTTTGTAGTGATTTCGGTGCGGTTCCCAGAAGGTGAATCTATAAAATAAAAAAACCCAACATGAATTCCCTCAGTGTGTTTAATTTAGGAGATGGTGAGTAGTTTTCAGCCAAGTGACTGGATGGCACCTGCTGTTTGCCAGTTGTGCTGAGGCTGCAGTGGCAGAATATGTGTTGTCTTGGCAAGGGAAAAGTTTTATTGTTTAATTCTGTTTTATCCCTTTTTATCCTTATCCATAATGAACAAGATTAAAGTAGAAGAGAATAGAGGCACTTCTACTGCATTGCCAAGGAGCAGGTGTCCCTACTCAGTTATTTATAGACCACAAGAATGCATATCATGGAAATGGGCTGTGAACGGCCAGTTACCCATCTGTTTTATCTGCTGGGTATCATAACTGATTGTGTGGAAACTGAATTTTTAGCTGATGAAAATTAGGGTTCTGAACAAACCATTATACGGCTGACTCTTTGTTTTTGCTATCCTGTTAGCCCTGGAAATTAGTCATGTGATTCAGGTTTTGAAAACAAAAAAAGCTCTTACTGTAG
>NW_008824900.1:4423072-4436144 GCF_000699105.1 Pygoscelis adeliae | reverse complement strand
GAGCAAAGAGGTTTCTTCTATCTGGCCTTGAAAGCAACATTCTAGATTGTAGCTATTTAGTACAATTGGTTTACTAGCTGATTTTGCCCAGTTCTTCATTATGGGTCTAATGGTTTCTGTGTTTGCTTGTTGTTCCTTTCAGTTTCAGACACTTATCTGAAGGAAATGTCAATACTCACTTTCCAATACTTCCCCGCCCTCTCCCTGCATTAATCTAAGCTTGTGTCCCAGAATTGTGGCTGTCACTGAGAATATGTAAGCTCTGAATTCTAGCTTGGAAATATCCTGTTTCTTAAGATCTAGGTCAGAAGCAGATTCAAATGTAATAATTTATAATAATGAAACTAGGGCAAAACAAAAAAATAAATGCAGCTTTTCAAGTATGGAGAGAGGGGAATAATCCATGACAAACAAAATAGCCAGCACCTCATGAGTTGAGAGAACAAATTACTGCTCTTTACCAAATGAAGCTGTACAGACCCACTCAAGCAGTTTTCTTTAGTAACCATTGTTAGTTCCTTATTGCTTAGTCTTTCCCTTTCAATTTGTGCAGAACGGTGACATCTACAAATATTGCTGTAGCTTTCAAAGAGCAGAAATGAACTTGGCAAAGAGAAACTATCTGACCTCCTTTAATGCACAGTGGTCTACACTATAAACAGTGAAAATCTGCTCATTGGTAGATTAATTTCTTGTGATTATGCATTAAAACAGTTAAATATTTTTAAAAGTGTAGTATCCATGATAATGTTCTAAATAAACCAATCCTGTGTCCTCTCTGTGATGATGAGATTATTACATCTTGGAGTTGCTCATATTGTCAGGTCTGTATTTAAAGTATAGCTATTCTGGGTAAAATAAAATGTTGAAGAATTTCTTTTCATTTTGCATACTTGTTTAAAAATTTGAACATGTAACAGTGATGCTGCTTCTGTTGCTCTGAAGTTATAATGTAGAGCTTGTCTTCTATTGAAATTTTGTATAAATTATGCATTCCCTCTGTGGGACATGGGATCTATCATATTAATTTGAATTGAATTTATTGGGGAATACTTTTATAATTTAAAGTGTAAGTTCCTTCTACAACTAATACATTTCTATGTGCAATTTTGTTTATTTATGCTCTCTGATATCAGAGGCAGTGTTCATAGAGCATATTGTGGGTTAACATTCCCAAAAATGCCCTGGTGGAGAAAGACTTATTTAATAGCCAGTGCATAAAAAGGTTGCCCTCCCAGGGAGAAAGGCTGTAAGGTAGATACTGTGGTGTACTTCTAGTAAACAGCAATTAATCCTCTCTCTGATTTGCTCAAAATACTTCCTGATGAAGGCAGAGGAGCCTTCACTGGAGGCACTGGGATCCTATAGGACCAGCAGTTCTTCTGAGGGGTCAGGGCAGATAAAGGAGAACACAAAGTGAAAAGTTTCTAGCGTGTTTTACTTATGAGTAGAACTGGGCCATATTTTTCTGGCCACTTATTTATTCAGTAGAAAATACAGATTTGGGTCAGCCAGAGGTACGATATTGCTATGTAATCCTATTGAATTTGTCCAGTTGTTACAGAAAAAATTTTGACCTCGTGTTTTTGAAACAATGTTATCTTGCTTAGATATCCATTTAAAAGGTTAATATACCAGCATTTCCTTCAAAGTAAAGTTTTGATTTAAAGTGAACAAAATTGTTTTCCTGTCTTGCATTAACCAGTGAACTGAAAATATCCTTCATTCACACAGCAATATTTGTGATGCTTCTGTTGGAGGAGGCTACAAACAATTCAAAGCTTCAAAGTAAATCTGCTTTAATGTGTTTAAAAAACATGCGAGATACTCCTTGATGGGAAACAGAACAGTTCTATATTATTATGTAATATTATGTAAAGATAAAGAAGCTGAGGAAAAAGGAGACTAAATGACGCATCACCAAGAAAGCTGATGGAAAAACATTTGCCCCTTTTCTCCATCACAAGAGTCCTGTGGATAACCATACTAAGAGATTGTGAGATGCTGAAATACAAGTGAGGGACATATCTCTAACTAGAGATAATCCCACACATTACAGTTTTCTCTTCCATCCTGTATTTCACGCAGAGATCACTTAGCTTCTTTCAGCCATAAATTTTTAAAGGTTTTTGCAAAGGCAATATAGATTTGGTTCACAATGATTACACGTACAGAAATGCTAGTATGCTGGCAAGAGAAGAATGTGATGTGGAAGAGTTAGGATCTATAGGCAGGTTAGGTTCCTGGCTGTGCTGTAGCATTTCTTTCCCTTCCATTTAGTGCCTTTTCACCTATTTAAAGTGATGGCAATAGCTGGGACCGAGGTACAAACTCAGACCTGTTGAAGTGAATCCTTGGTCCCAGTGCTGAAGCAGTGGGAGGAATGGGATAAAAGTGGTTGGTAAAACTATTATTCTGTCTGTCCTGGCATACAATGCAGACAGAGTTGGTTCTTCACAAGTGGTGGTATTAACACTTCACAAAAAGTTGTGAAATAGTTGAATCCTGGGCTTCAATGAGACCCAGCTTGCTTTGGCTATACCTTAGGTTCTCTTTCAAGTCTTTTCAAAATCTTATAAAGGAAAAAAACACCTGAATTTAAAACTTATATAGTTGAATGAAAGTACAAATTCAGTTATGACTTGGGAATGGCAGCCAAAACCTGAATAATCTGCTCTGAGCTCTGTGTGTGTGTAGAGGGAAAAGGGATATAAAGAGAGTGGTGTCTGCTTTCTGTCCTTTGTTTTTTCCCCTCCAGACGCTTCCAGGCAGGCTATGACAGCAATGTAGCTGTAAACTTTTAAAGGGAAGGAAGCTACGGTTCCACTTATAAACTTGGCATGCTCTTAAATAGATGACCAGGGTCAGAGTATATGCCCACAGCCTTCACAAACTGATTCAAAGAGTATCAGGAGAAATAAAGCAATCCCTGTGCTGCGTTTGACAAAGCAAAAACCCTCAAATCTCTAGGCAGTGAACTGAAATGTTGGCCTCTATTCAGAAAGGTTTTGAGACTTGTTTTTTACCAGGGTCAGGGAAGAAGGGAGGCATCTGTAGTTTGTTTTGCTTGTGTGTATACTCCAGAGTACTTGAAGGCACTTCACATGCACACATGCTCTGACTGCATGCTTGTTATATTCCATAAATGTTCCCATGCCCCAAGCAGATTAGTTTGGTGAAGACCGAAATACGGGGATTTCTTCAATGCTAGCTGTGCTCTGGGTAATTTATGTTTGCTTTTGCTATTTGTCGTGACCATCTCTGAAGAGTGAAATGTGCTATTCTTAGCCCTATCTGTTTCTTTGCCTGCTTGTTTCACCTCTGATGCAATGCAGTGCTGGAACTGCAATGCATTGTCAGTTTACGTCATGTTACACCAGTAACAATTTTTAAATCAGCATGAGGTTACATGATTTGTTTTCCTTTCCTGTGGTTAGATGCCTACTAAGTAATTGGGGCTGCATGCTAATGACTCAAGAGTAGTTACAGATCATACCTTGACAAGGTAATTTGATGTGGACAGTATGCGGATAGCTTCTCAAACAGTTTTTGTGTAAACAATATAAATATAGCTGTGCACTGGAAATCTTCAACCCAGTTTTGAATGTAGTTTCCATGCAGAAACAAACTAAAATAACTTGCTTATGCTGAACATTAACTTTGGGCTGTGTCATGCAGGATAGACTTTATTTTGCAAAACAATGCAGTTGACTAGAATCAACTGTTTTACTCTGTGTTCTGTCCAATTGATAATCTGCAAATATTAGTACAGACCGGGGGAATTCTTCTACATAGTGGCTAGAATTTTGCTCTGAGAGCAAACATGCATCAATCATATGTTTGATATCATTCTGGACTTGACTTTTTGGACAGTTGGACAGAACCACAGAGAAATTTTTCCTTAGCTTGTGCAACAGGAATTATAATGAAGTGTCCAAGCAGGAAGCTTTATGGACTAGAGTCTTCTAGATCCAACTGAGCAAACTGCAGTACAGTTGCAGGCCTGGATTTTAAATCTAGTCTGAGACAATTTTAAGCATTTGGTATGAGCACAATTTAAGTTTTCAATACATCATTTCACGGCTGCCTGCAAAAGTGTAAGAAACTTGAAGACTGGCATTCGCACCACATAGGAACAGAGGAGTTCTCACTGGGTGGAATTAGTACCAATGACTACAAACAGCCTGAACAGTACACAGTTTTAACAAGCTTAGTCATTCTTCTGCTGCAGTTGGAAGGCATGGTAACTGCTGAAATAGCTGTTTTCATGTTCTAAGTTTACCTTTCCTATAGAACAACGTGCAGCATGCAATTGCTTTGTGCTTATGCAAGATTGCTGTACTCTGGTGACATGCAGCATTTGTTAGGTAATTGGCATTCAAGACAATGTATGGAGTTGCTTTTCGTCCCCTTGACTACTTCTAAAGTCCTTTGACTTTCAAACCATCTTTCCATCCATTTTAGGGAGTGGATTATATCCTGCTGTTCCCTTTCCTTTTCTCAGAGGGAGGTCGAACACTGGGATGCTGTTCAGCTTGATAAGAGCAGTCATAGTGGAATTTTGGGATTTAGCCAGAGCTTTAACTATTCAGAAGCCCTTGTGAATGAAGTAAATTATTCTCAGCATATGACACTTCAAGAGGAGCATTTTATACAGTGATGTACTTGATACTAAAAATAGACATGGTTTCATGTACTTAGATTAACAATCGCATGCTCCAAAGGTGATACATATACAATCTGTTTCACTCTGCGTGTGCTTCTTGAAGATGAGATGTGATGGGCTCTGTGTTCTCTGTAGTCACTAGAACTCATCTTTGTTAGAACGCACACTTGTTAGTGTGTTTATTTAGCTGCAGCAGGGCATGGTTTGCTGAGATATGGCTATATAGGCTGCATCTTGGGACAAGTGAACAATGGTCAGGTCAGACCTTATTTTAAATGGTAAATCAGGTTATTATGGCCCATAGCCCTCTTCTACAGGAACACACAAAAAATAATTTGAATATAAGAAAAATAAGGGAAACAACTTCTTTCTGCAGCAATCCCCTTGGTGCAGTTTCTCAGTAAAATACCTACTGCATTTATAGAGGATTAATCACTTGCCCTTTAGAGAAGAAATTAACAATTGCCTTTTTAGTATTCCTTTTAGAAATTGAGTGCTTCATACTATAATGTTTATAAGTTCAGTTAGAATTTTGACTTAATGCTTCCTCCTATAATAAGCTAGGGTCTTTTATGGATCTCTATAAAATCAGAGGTTCTGGATCTGTGCTGATTTGTCAGATCAAGTGTGTGTTTATTTTTAATACTTAAAAAATTAACTCATTTGGAAAACAGTCTGAATGAGAAGATACTATTCACTTATCCCTAGAAACTGAGCTTTATTCCTGCCCGTGCTCTTTTTTCTCACTAGTCTAAGTGCCTTAATTGATCATTTTGAGATGAGGTTTAACTTGGCAGTTAATTGAACTTCAGGGAGCAAAATACACTGTTGTTTACAAAAGTGCTATTGTAGCTGTGAAGGCTTTGGACCTGACACTGCTCCACTGCATTGAGTTAACAATTTGCAGACAAAACATATGATTAAATCAAGGTGAGAAGATTATCTCAAAGCTTATAAGAAGAAAGAAATACAAAAGCTTAACGTGCTGAAAGTACCAAACCTTCACGGACCTATTATGATTGGTTGGAGAAAAGGAAAATTGTCAGTTATTCAGCAATCTTGCCTGATGTGATGTATTTACAATATATACATTATACTGTGTGCATGAAAAGATGTTTTTTGAAATAGTAAATGTGTAGCAGGTTTGTATATGGATTATTTAGGTGATTTCTTAAGGAACCAAAAGTCTCTGTCATTAAAAGTATAGCTGAGTGTTTTTTTTTCTTCAGAATATGCCCACTAAGATTCTTGGAGGACACCTCTTTTGGGACAAAATTGTACATTGTTTTCGAAGGGGGAAAAAAATGTTTTCTTGGCTACTTTCTTATTCAATTGTAGAGTAATTATTGGTGTTCCATATTGTCATATACATTGCTCTATTTTGTGATTTTCAAACTGACCCCAGACTTTAAAAAAGGAGCTGTAATAGAAGGCAAATCTGTCTCTTACCTTACCCTGGGAAGGTGACTTATTGCACAAAGATAGTCAGATGGTCTTCAGGTTTAATGTACTTGCTAATAAGGTGTGTGGTGGAATGAGCGGAAGGTTGTATTTTTTTAAAATTTGAGGCTAAATTTGGTTATCCTTCTACAGATACACAGATGACAATGTTCACTTTGTTAAGATCTAATAATCTTCTGAAGAACAAGAAACCAGAGACATAGTGCAGGCTTGAGGCATTACTTCAGCGTGGCAAGAAGGGACAGTGGTTTGAAGTTACAGTGCAAGATATTAGTGAGAATGTTTATGACATTTCTGTATTTGTTTGGTATAATCTAAATAAATTGAAATTGAGCGAGGCAGCTGATGATGGAGGGAAGGGTGAAAGTCTATCACTTGGAATGGTAGTAGGTAAAAACCCAAGGATGCTTGGCTTACATTAGAAAGCATATTGAAACAGTCTACTCCCTGTTACCTTTGAAATTGTTTTTGTCACTGATACTAAAAACTTTTCGTTCTGGAAAGTCTTTCTCTCCATCCTCCTGTACTCTCTTCAATAACACTGCTCTTGTAAGTACTACCTTTAACTTTCTGAGTGCCTGTGTAATTGATGGTGGTGATGTTTTAATGACACTAAATCTAGAGGAACTGGCTATGCTAAACATCAAAGCTCTCAGGATTGTCAACATCAGGGAATTATGTCAGCTGTGAGCATGTTTCAGATGTCATAATATTAGCAAGGGCAAAGCAACTCCAGTAAGTGAAACAGGTGTTCTAGATGAGCTAAGATGAACATCTGTAAATCTGTCCTTATGCATGTATACATGCTGATGGCTAGTGGAGCTGATGAAGGTTTGAAGAAGGTAAAACACACCAAACAAACCCTTGTAAATAGTAGGAAGACATTTTCATAATAATGAAGTGTTAAAATGAATTGCCTAAACCCCACTCCATGCCTCCTATTTAAACACTGAGCTGACTCCTACTTCAGAGCATTAAGATGTCCCTGTCCCATCCCCTAAATGGGGTTATTTAAGAAAAATTCCTCCCTATCAACTTTATGATTCACTCCTGGAGTAAACAGCCAGTCTAGGAATTAGTGTTATTAAAGAGATCATTTTGTTCAACTGGGGTAAAAATGGAGGCTGGAAAATCTGCAAAGACTAAACACAGAGTCTTTTTTTCATTTTGTTTTTGAACCTTGAAGTGTTTGTCTAGGATGAACAGCTCTTACACCTGCATTCAAGGATGAATGTTGATAACCAGTGAAGATGAAAAGTCAATTGGTAAAAATTACGATGTTTGAAGTTTCAGACTTGCATCAAGGCGAACTTGGAAACATGAAATAAATCTGTGATGGACTAGGACAACAGTGAGATCAGTGAGGTCAAGCAGTTATTACTTTAATACTTGCATAGGAATGAATATAAATCCAACGTGTTTTGAAATTTCTTACTTAATATTAAACAGCTGTATTCTTTAACTTGGGATACTGCAGAAGCACATGCTGTTTCTCCTGCAAATACTCACATATTCTGTGGATTTTGATATGGGAGTATAATCAAATATGTAAAGATAAACACAACAGAAGGTAAATACAGATGGAGCAGCTCATGAACCCTTGGCCAGTGTGCTGTACCTTGGAAGAGCACATTGCTCCCTACTTAGCAAGAAGGTCTAAGAAGAAAGTCTTGTCTCTTTGGTTGTCATCTTCCAGCATTTTAGCTTTCTGGCTAAAATCAAGAAAGAAAAAATCTGTCTGAGTTTTGCAGATGAAAGATAAGATCTGGCAGGCTTAAACTAGAAAAATATTCTTGTTCCTACATATATCACAGTTATTTTGGAGTCTGTGTTATAGAAAGGACTGGTGGGAACAGAAATAGTTGTGTGAAAGTAGATAGCACACAACTGTCTGCCAAGCAAGTTTCCAGTTAATTGGCTTATAAAAATTAAGCGATTGTATATTAATTCCAGAAAGCAGGTCTGGGATGAATTTTTTCAGTAAGTTGGTGAAATACCTTCAGATGTTTATATTTGTCTAGATGATTCTGCATATGTAATTGTTGCCTAAAAAAGACCCCAACCATGCATGTATTTTAATGTGATTGAATGTGTGCACAGTAAAACAAAACTGAGGATATTTACAGTTCAAAGTATATACTTGAGCATAAACTTGAGTCTATCTTATGAGTTTAAAAAGAGGTTTAATACTTGTGTTGATATATCAGTGCTATTGTTTAGCAGATGGTATTTCAAAGAGTAGTGGAGCTCAATTTAAAGAATGTAGTAATGTAAGCAAAGGTTTCATTCATATCCATTTAAGTTGCTATAATGAGGTCATGATCATGAAGTCATTCAAGTAAATCATAGCAGGCTCCTTATTTGGAAAAAGTTACTTTTGTTTTGCTTTCAGTTTCTGTATTTCTTAATGGCTATCATAATAAAGTTTATCAGAAAGGATGCACCTATGTGTATTTTAAATCTAAAATGCATTTGGGTGTCTATGTACAAATATGAAAAGAACAAAACAACACAAATCTTTGTGCAAGTGATTTACATCATTGAATGTGAACAGAACTGTGTCTTGAACACTGAACCAGCTTGGAAAGATCAGATCGTAGCAATATTGCAAGCAAAGTCTGCGATCAGCAGTATCCTCCCTGGTATAACTGAGGTTCCCAAGTATAGGATTCACATAAATCTCAACCTCTGAACTCAACTTCTTTTTCAGAGCAACATAGAACTGTATTGTGTGATACCTGGCGAACTAGGAGCTTCCCATCTCCAGTCAAGTGTTTAAAGCAATAGTGTGACCTTTGAAGTTTAGAAGTAATGATGTATGAAAGCTAGAAATGAGCCCATACAGTCCTTGACCTCTCTTTGCAGAATTCATACAGGAATGAATTAATTTCATTTGTCCCCTTAGGGCAGGAGAGGAGGAAAGTATAGGATTGTCAACAGTAGCTTTTCTGGGAAAAGGCCTATTTAAACCTGTAACTTTTGAGAGTACAGAAACCATCACAAGCAAAAGTCATGTCTCTTCCGAAGGGTTAATTCCATATGAGTTACCTTGCAGGTAGGCAAGAGACTAGACAATTCCTGTATTTCTAGCAATCTGAAAAAATTCCTTGAATTCTTCCTTCCTTCCATCTAACTTGACCTCCCTTGTCATAAGAAGCAGAAGCCAGTTCTTTCAGGCATAAGAGCTACTGTCAGACAAAAGGTTAGAGGTAGGTGAAATAGCATTTGCTTTTCTTGGAGGGAGATTCCAGAACTATAGGAATAATTGGTTTGGATATCAGTTCCTAGAAATGTGGTCATCTGGGTAAGCTAAGCCTGCGTTTTAGGTAGGAGACAAATGTGTTTTAATATGTTATTTTATTTAAAGCCCCTTTGTCTTATTTGTTGTTCCCACCAGTGAGATTAAGCCATGCAAGGTTTGAAAATGCAATAGAATGAAACTAATTAGATCTACTAATAATCACAATTGGTGTAGAGAGCACTGCAGCCCAGAATTCTCCTTGGGCAGGGAAAAGCAAGAGACTTTGTTTCTATAGGAAGCAAGAAATGGGGTTACTTAGACTGGAGCAAGAGCAGACTAAATGCAAAACCTAGAAGAACCATGACAATTGCACTTTAAAGAAAACTAATATTCAAGTGTCTCAATAGCATTCCTGTATATGAACAAAAGCCACATAACATGTATGGTAGAAATAGGTAACAGAAGGCTCTGACTCATCATGTGGAACTGTAATTTAAGTCCAAGGGGGATTTTTCTATCTTGGATATATTCCTACTGGCTCAGATGTCTCATAAGCCTTTAGCACCTAGTTTTAATAGAGCTAGTGCCTACAATCGAGAAATGAGTTGGATGCAAGGAGCAAAATACTACTCATCTTAAAAATATCTTCCAGCTAGGGCTGAGGTAACTTTGTGTTGATAAGAAGCTTCCATTGACCTTTACTAAATTTAATTTTCTGGATTTAGAAAAGTCTCAACTCCCTAAGCAAAAATTTGCTTAGTGAAGCACTGAGAAGCAGGTGCAGTGTAGGCATCTTGGTGCTTCCCACTCAGTACAGCTTTCTTTTAGCAAGCAAGTACCACCAATGAACAATGTGTGAGAGGTCGCTGCTGTCTCTTACCAGTCATAAGTAGTAATTTTCTTTGTGTTGAGTCAAATTTTAAGTGAAATAACTTGAGAATATTCCATGAAAGTTTGTTTTACAAGTAATACTAATACTGGTAAGACTAGTAGCTCACCTATCTTCAAGATACATAAGGTATTTTTCCGATTAACATCTTCAAGCCTAACATGTCTGTCCAGCCCCTTGAATACCTCATACACGTCTACTTATTCAAGGGTCTAGGCTTTAGAACTATGTATTGTTTCCTCAGAAGATCAGAATGACAGTAACCTCTGACTTAAAACAAATTTTCAGTAAAACTTTTGAAAATATACATCAGCTATATACATAGCGGCTTTTTGAGGTATATAAAATCTGTATAAACTTAGACCATCGCAAATGTAGAGACAAAGAGAATGTTCTGTATGAGGCAAGAGCAAAACTACTCCTGTCATTATACACTTCAAGAATCTGAGCATCCTTCAGATAGACTAACACAAGCTAGTAACTACGTGGCTAGGAGGCCCATTGTGCTGTCCGGATATAGATATGGAAGAGACAAATTTATGTAGAATCATTAGGGTTGGAAAAGATCATCGAGTCCAACCGTCAACACAACACCACTATGCCCACTAAACCATGTCCCTAAGTGCCTCATCTACATGTCTTTTAAATACTTCCAGGGATGGTGACTCAACCACTTCCCTGGGCAGCCTGTTCCTATGTTTAACCACTCTTTCAGTAAAGAAATTTTTCCTCACATCCAATCTAAACCTCCCCTGGCGCAACTTGAGGCCATTTCCTCTCGTCCTTTTGCAGTTACTTGGGAGAAGAGACTGACACCCACCTCGCTACAACCTCCTTTCAGGTAGTTGTAGAGAGCGATGAGGTCTCCCCTCAGCTTCCTTTTCTCCAGGCTGAACAACCCCAGTTCCCTCAGCCGCTCCTCATAAGACTTGTTCTCCAGACCCCTCACCAGCCTCGTTGCCCTTCTCTGGACACGCTCCAGCACCTCAATGTCCTTCTTGTAGTGAGGGGCCCAAAACTGAACACAGTATTCAAGGTGCGGCCTCACCAGTGCCGAGTACAGGGGCACGATCACTTCCCTACTCCTGCTGGCCACGCTAGTTCTGATACAGGCCAGGATGCCATTGGCCTTCTTGGCCGCCTGGGCACACTGCTGGCTCATGTTCAGCCGGCTGTCGACCAGCACCCCCAGGTCCTTTTCCGCCAGGCAGCTTTCCAGCCACTCTTGCCCAAACCTGTAGCGCTGCATGGGGTTGTTGTGGCCAAAGTGCAGGACCCGGCACTGGGCCTTGTTGAATCTCATACCGTTGGCCTCAGCCCATCGATCCAGCCTGTCCAGGTCCCTCTGCAGAGCCTTCCTACCCTCGCGCAGATCAACACTCCCGCCCAACTTGGTGTCGTCTGCAAACTTACTGAGGGAGCACTCAATCCCCTCATCCAGATCATTGATAAAGATGTTGAACAAGACCGGCCCCAAAACTGAGCCCTGGGGAACACCGCTCGTGACCGGCCGCCAACTGGATTTAACTCCATTCACCATATGGTTCAGAGTGTGAGTGAAAGAAAACTTAAAATAGTATTTTAAAAAATTCTGATTCATAAAGGCTTGTCACTTTTACTGAATTCAGTGAGGATTAGGTCATATTTTGGCCCTAAATAAATAATGGCAATTTTTCACTGCTCCTCTACTGTTCTAGGTATTAATGAACAAGCTGTACTGGCTAGGCAGTGGTCAGGTGGTTTTTTGGGTGTTCCTAGAATGTTTTGTTAGAAATATACTGATATTTCACAATTTCTGATTGGGGGAGAGCAGAGAGGGAAGCAGTCTTAAACAAGGTATTTACACCTGATTTGATTCCCTGAAGCCTAGACCTTATGCAGGCAGTTGGATGTGTAATGGGTTTGTTACTGACACAGTCTTAACAGGACTGCATTGCTGTGACAGATTTCTTTGTTAATAGAGCAGCTTTAATTAAAAAGTACAGAGTTCGTGATGAAATTCTGGCTGGACCCTCAGAGTTAGATTTGACTAATTCAGTGATTTCCCAGAGAAAGAATTCCTCTTGGGAACTGCAGAGCAGAGTTTGGAAATAAAGCTAAAGATTAATTTAATATGGGAAATTGATTACAAAAGAGGCAAAGACACAATCCTGGTGAATCTCTAATAACTCTGATAATCGGAGGTGAGGGGGGAAGGAACTCTGGCTGAACTGTCCCTGGGGTGTTCCTTCCCTGCTGGGGGTTGTTTGCAGAGAAGCTGAAGTGCTGTAACAGCCTCAAGCTCCATTCAGTGATGTTGCCTCCTTTTTTTCTGTGGCAGCCAGCTCATGTCCTTTGTAAAACTGAGAGTAGCTTAAGGCCATCATTTCATGCATGACTTGGTAAATTGTGCAAGAAAGGACACTGCCAAATGAGGAGCTAAGCCAGTTTTCAATAAGGGGCCATCTGTGACCAAATGTTTTAGTAAGTTTGAAAACAGTTGAGTACTTTCCCGTTTTTACTTCCAGTTCATTTAGAACGTATGTAACTTTGCTGACCCCCAAGAGTAAGTTTATGTTACTCTATCCTTGTTTGCTATGCATTAGGTTTTTGTTGAGTCAAGTGATTTCATTTCAGACTTGATCCTGTGTGGTACTGAAAAATGACTTTGCATCAGTGTCACTTTCAATTCTTGCTGGAGAGTTTTCTCAGGGTAGACGAAATCCAGATATTTGTGGCAGATAAGATGCATGTAAATATATTGTTACTGGTTACAGCAATATTCCCTAAATGTGAGAGGAGTTTAGTGCTGGAACTAGAAGCATTTTTAAAGTTG
>NW_008824900.1:4418304-4423011 GCF_000699105.1 Pygoscelis adeliae | reverse complement strand
AGTTCTGTAATCTCTTGTTACCATTTTGTTTCACAAAACATATGAAGTCTTGTGTAACGGTAGTTCCATGTAGCAAGGATTGCTGAGTAGATCTGCAGTTTGTTTTAGAGATCTCTTGAATCATGGCTTAAACTTTTGCAACAAAGACTACCTCTACTGAAAATAGTGGCAATAATTTGACACCTAATGTGTTGAAGTATTTTTCTTGTCTAACTTTGTTGTCATTGCATGAGAACAACTCTTTTTAAAAAGGGTGATTGTACTTGCCTTACTTAACACTGCTCTTCCTAAGAGCAAGAGGAAAATGATGGAGTTGTTTTCCTGAATCTGGAGGTTAAATGTGGCTTTTAATTTAGCTGTCTAACATGTCTGAGGTAAGCATTTTACAGCTGGTAAAGTAAAGCAAATGGAGAGAAAGTAACAGACACAGTGTCATTAATGAGTCAGCAACAGAGACAGAAATCCCCCTTGTGCCAGACCGTTAGACCCTGCTGCCTCTCTTGCCTCCTTTGGAAAGAGTTCTTGTACCTGATAATTTGGCTGCTTGTTTCTGTTGACAAGTGTACTCTGCAACAGGTAATTTTCAGAAAAGGGAAACCTTTCTGTAATTTAATGTTGCTTTGGAAGGGACTGAGTAAGAAGAAAGTTTATGTCCTGGTTTCAGCTGGGATAGAGTTAATTTTCTTCCTGGTAGCTGGTACAGTGCTGTGTTTTGGATTTAGCATGATAATAATGTGATAACACACCGATGTTTTAGCTGTTGCTAAGCAGTGCTTATACTAAGTCAAGGACTTTTCAGCTTCCCATACTCTGTAAGCCAGGAGGGGCACAAGAAGCTGGGAGGGGGCACAGCCAGGACAGCTGACCCAAACTGGCCAAAGGGATATTCCGTACCATACGACGTCATCCTCAGTACATAAACTGGGAGGAGTTGGGGGGGCGGGCAGTGACTGCTGCTCAGGGACTGACTGGGCATTGGTTGGTGGGTGGTGAGCAGTTGCATCACTTGTTTTTTGTTTTTGTTTTTTCCCCGGGTTTTGTTCTTCTCTCTCTCTTGTTGTTTTACTTTCCATTATATTTTTTTTTATTATGATTCTCTCCCCCATCCCACCGGGAGGGAGTGAGCAAGTGGCTGTGTGGTGCTGAGTTGCTGGCTGGGGTTAAACCATGGCGGTTTCTGACCTTTAAATATGGGTTTATGTAGCAGGCAGGAGGTAGGGAAACCCCAGCTGGAAAATATGCTCAGAAGAGCAGGATTCCAAACTTCTTGAAGTTTTGTTGTAGCTTCTTTTAGATAAGTGCGCAGCTGTTTGTGTGGAGAAGGCAATCACTTATGTATCAATCCATCTGCCTTTCAGAATAAACGTTCTCCATGAAAATACTAAATTTGTAACTTAATCTCCCACGTGCAGGGATGTTAGTGTTTGTTACACTGCTTTTGAAGTAAGTGTTCCCTTTTTACACACAAATTACAAGGGTAAGTTAAAGACACTTAAATGCAAATTTTGTTTTCTTGTTTCTGCTGAGTGAAGTTGATTTCTTACCATGTTTGCAGCTCTTCTCTTTAATCTTAAATTAAACTGTGCCAATATACCTAGAAAGGGACTACGGATGTCTATTAAAATAGCAGTCTAATTTTGCAGCATTTACTCAACTCTGTAGGCAGTAATCTGCTTGAATTTGGTGAGGCTTTTGGGAAGACTGCATATGTACTGCCAAGATTGGTCCCAATGTGTTTGGGCAAACTTTTAATAATATGTTTTATTTTAATTCTAATTTGTAAATTAATTTGGACTAAGTTTTAATGTGATATTTCACAAACTTTTATAAGAGTAATTGAGGAAAGATATTTGAAATAATGCTAAAGTATGTCTAAATTTAGATTAATGAAAATCATATAGCTCTGTTAAAGGTAGAAAACTTGGCTATTATTTCTTGTATTGGTCTTTCAAACCGTTAAATTCAGTCAATGTATTGTACACAGCATATTACATACTAAGTATTTTTCCAAAGACACTGTGACCCTTTTAATAGTTTAAATATATGCTAACATTAGAGCCACATTTTTTTCACCATTGTGAATTTCACATGCATTCGAGGATCTTGAATCCCTGGTTTTGCTGCTGTTTCAATAAATCTACTGAATGATAACACTAAAATAACCCTTACACAAGGATGGAGATGGAACCTCATCTCCAGTAACAACCTCATCTCCAGTAACCGTGACAAACATCGCTGTAATATTTACAGGAGAAAAGTGTGCATCAAGGGTGAAATGCAAAGATGCATTAAAACCTCAAACTTAAAAAAAAAATGGCACAGTTGTAGCTGCTTAATTGCTTTGCTTAGAAAGACTAATGCAATGTCTAAGGAAGTAATCTCTAAATTAGTTAGGAGATGAGATCTTTCGAAGGAAAAAAAAAAAGGCATAGACCTATTGGGGAATTATGTGAAGAGACTGTCAAGAGCAGTAAAGCTGATGCATTGTTAAATGTCTTGAAGCAAGTTCTCAGTATTCTGTGTCTTAATGTGGTGAAAAGCAAACTTCAGTGAGTGGACACTTGGCATTATCCTATTTGAGCCCAAAGGTTTCCTCTGGCAGGTTGCCTCGTTGAGTGGGTCTGTCAAAATGTGTGAATTGGCCTTACTCTGAAGTATTCAGCGTAGAAATACATATGATTGTGAAGGATTGAGGACATCACCTATGTGGTAGTTAGCTGGTATACTCATTCGTGCGAAAACAAGTAAGTTGTGGCAGCTGGAGCAGTATGGTGGAAAGGGGAAAGCAGAAGAACAGTGGAGCGAGGGAAGGGAGGAGGTGCGGTAGTGTGCGGTGGAGGAAGGCAGTGGTGGTGTGTAGTGTGGGCAAGGAGGAAAGAGCTGCTCAACAGCAAGGTGGGTCTGACACCAGGGCTGTGCTGGATGAGTGGGAGATGGAGAAACGGGCACGGTGCTTTGAAATGGGGGATGGAGCAGCGGGGGTGCCCAGATGGAGCCGATTTCTACAGAGCATTTTTGTGATACTTGGCTGCGGTCTGGAGCTTTTAGGGCTGCTTTTAGTGTGGAAGCTGCTGCTCCACATTGATTCCCCTGAGCCCCACGGCAGGGATTTCTGGTTGACAGCCCCTGCATCAAGGGAAAGGAGAACACTGGGGTTTCCCGGGCTGCCAACCTTTCGCTGGGGCTGTTAACATGGGAAGAGTGCTCAAGTTTGCCACTCTTCCGCCCCAAACCTGGTGTTTCCACTGTTCCCCCAGATCTGACACCCCCTCCCCCGGTTGCCCGGGTCTGACTCATTCGCTGGTGCTTGTGGAAGCAGAACGGGGCGGGTGGGAGCCTCCTGATTTATAGTAACTATTTGTTTGATTGAGATGGAGAGTTAAAACTTCAGTACAAACCCACATAGTCTTCCATCACTGCTTGTCACTTTACCTGGCAGCAAGTGGTGGATATTTCTTCTCTTCCGTTGCTTTATGAAAACAGTGTATGGCCTCGATGACCGTGCAGGGTGATGGTACTATTCTTGTGCCACTGCAGTGTACAAGATTGTTAAATTGGATAGGAAACAACCGACACAAATACCCCAATGCGCCTTTAAAAAAAAAAAAAAAAAAGGGGGGGGGGAAAAAAAAAAAAAAGAAAAAAAAAAGATGAAGGCGCTTAAATGCCTCCTGCCAAAAGTAAAGACCAAATCTCAGTTGCAATGGCTCTGCTAAAACTTGATCATGCGGGATTTCAAGCGATAAAGAGCTGCCGGGCTTGCATTTACTGCGGTGGGAACAAGTTGCAGGATGAAATCCAGGCATTAAGGGACCTATTTTCCACTTCGTTGTTTGCAAAGGAATCTACTGAAATGACTTTGAGCATCTTAAAACTGGAACTATGTGGAGGGAGAATGCAGTAAGTATTGCCTTTCTGGCGAGCACTAACACGCGCCTAGTAGTTGGGAATGGGCTCGGAGGCAGCGGGCGCCGCGCAGGGATGTCAGCGTTGCCGGCTCTCGCGGTTTGATGCTTGGCTCGTAGTTTCTAGCCAGCACCGAGGACCGGTTAGGGAATGCCGGTTGCCTTTGCCTGACGCGCCAGCGTCCTACATTTAACTGGGGTTGCTTGAAGAAGTATCTTTATGTGTATTTACTGGAAATAGTGAATGAAAAATCAAAGCAACCCGAGCTTTTCGTGGAGGGATCTGCTGGAGTGTGTCTCCCTGGGTTTGTTTATAATAAATTGAGAATGAATCTGTTCCGTTACAAGATCAAAAAGAGCTTAATCCCATACCGATTTAGCTGTTTTCCAGATTATGCTTGTTTTGAACTTGTCAAGAAACATTCATTTTGGAAACTGAAATAAAGAACCATCTGGTTAGCCATTCTAACTAGGGATGCTGTAGGCATGGCAGCAGGAAAAAAAAGAAAATAAAAAAACACACTTTGATTTCTAGGAGGGGAAAATTTAGTAGAATTTATGTACAAGCACTTAAGAAAAATTAACAGATTTTGCAATGTTGTACTAGATAGTCCTTCCCCCCCAGCTTACACAAATTGTTAACTCCCTAATAAAAATTTTTAAGTTTTTGGTAGGGGGGGGGGGGGGGGGGGGGAACTTTTGAGTCTAGTCACTTTATTTCGGTTCACATGCCACATGAGATTGAAATATATTTTTTTCCCCCTGTCAAATCTGCAACCTGACTAACGGCTTTTCATCGTCT
>NW_008824900.1:4377779-4417961 GCF_000699105.1 Pygoscelis adeliae | reverse complement strand
AGGGGGCGCCGCCGCCCGCGGCGGCCGGGGGAGCCGGGGGCGCTCCCCGGTGCGGTGCTGTCAGTTACGGGAAGGGACCTGTGCCCGTTGCGGGCAAAGAGGGGTTGTGCGTGCGTTGGTTATTACTATAAGCATTATTTCTTGGGGTCTGGAGGAAGCTGAAGCGGCTTCGTGCCTGCGGGCGTTTAGGTTTATTTCTACCGCTTTCCGTGCTACCTCTGGTGCTGCGGCGGCAGGAGTCTGGCCCGCGGTGCAATGACTTAGGAAGCACAGTGGCACTGATTTGCGGTTAAATGGTCTCTCAAGTGCTCATCTCCTTGTTTGATCCGAAAGGAGGTGATGATACAGCAAGCCCTTGTCTTGGTGTGTGTTTCAGCAGCAGATGATTCTGGTTGATGATGGAGATAGGGCTGGCAGGATGAGAAGGGAGATCTGAAAAATGCCACCCCTGATTGGACAGCCCTGCTAGTGTTTTCTGCGTGACGCTTTGCAACAAGCTTGGCTTTATGTGGCACAGGGACTCCCTTCTTGCAGCTAGTAGAGAGCCGGTTATGGGGGTGGAAATCTCCCAGGGCACAGAAACAGAGGGAGATCTTGCAGAGTCAGACCTGCTTTCCCTCTTCTCCCTCCTTCAGATAGTTCAGATCACTTCTATGGCTCATCTCTCTCTCCCCATCCTACTCCGTCTATATTCAGTCCCCTACAGAGATTCAGTGAAGATATGAAGTAAACCAATGCAGTGATGCTCATTTATGGAACACCCTCCCCTTCGACACCAGTGACAACTTTGTGTCTGAGATCAGCAGTTCTGAGAGATGCTTAAGTGAATGCTGTGTAAGAGGAGGGAGAAGAATTAAGATAGAATATTGTGCTCCTGAATCTGTTCCAGAAATGCAGTAGACTGTGCTTGGGCAGCAGCTGTCTACGAGAGATCTTCAGAAATAAAACAGCATGGTTCTGGGATGCTGTGAGGTGTATGGATTATATGGACTGGGGTTTCCAGCAGACCTCTGGCTCGCTTCTCTCATTTTGAGCTAAAGCACCTCTTCGTGTTAGACTGTGACTAAATTTTAAATAGACGTTCAGGACAAAGGAAAATAGATTTCTGTGTTTTACCTGTTTTAGGACAGCAAGGTTGAAGAGAAGGATGATAATGTCTTTTTTTAATGATGTCAGTCATTTTAATTTTGTTGGCTATCCAGGAAGAATTTTAATGGGTCTTTCCTCTGAGCCTGTGCTACATTTTTTGCCTTGCATGCGGGAGACCGGTTGTAATACTGTCATTGGCAAGCCAACTTTTTGAGGGGATATAAGAGGCTTGAATTGAAACTAAGGTGAAGAATGCATTATAAAAAGCTGCTAAAGTTTGCATTGTGTCCAGAAGCCTTCTTTTTAAAACCTTAATTGGAGATATACAGTATATATTTTTTTCCTCTCTGTTGCTTTTCTCATACAATGTGATCACTTTTACAGGGGATAAAGCTGGCAAAGATGAGGAAAATTGGCTGTGCTCTCCTGGTACTCCAAGCTCTTCTGGCGCCTTTGGATCTTGTTCGTGGAGCAGAGAGAAGTTATCCCATCCTGAACATTGCAGTGATTCTGGGAAGGACCAAGTATATCACAGAGAGAGATATCAGAGCTCTCTGGACCAGGGAAATGTCAGCAGACCTGACTGTTGATGTCAATGTAGTGACCCTTCTGGTGAACCAGACTGACCCTAAGAGCATCATAACACACGTTTGCGACTTGATGTCAGGCACCAAGATCCATGGAGTGGTTTTTGGAGATGATACTGATCAGGAGGCAGTAGCTCAGATTTTGGATTTTATTTCATCTCAGACTTCTATTCCAATTCTTGGAATTCATGGTGGGGCCTCCATGATAATGGCAGATAAGGTAGGAAAACTTATTAAAAGCTTTTGCTAGTCTAATGTACTTCACTGTGTTGGTCTCTATCATGAATAATCACTACAAGCAGTTCAAATAGGATGCTTCTAATTGTCTCTCTGTACTTTAAAAAAAGAAAAAATATACGGAGCTGTGTCCTCGTTGATCACTCATCAAACATTCTGAAATATTTTGGGGTTCATGCCTGAAACTCAACTTTCTGTCCATTGTAAAAGCAGCCCTAATGAAATTTTACTCTCCAGCAGACTGAATGCTGGTCAGTTTAGAAATTTTACTAGACAGTAAGTGCTGAATTATAGCAGAGATTCTATAACAATGGCTTTGACATCTTGATTTATATGGAAAGATCATTACAGCCAATGCTACTATCTTAAATGTAATTGCAGTGACCAAGTTACAGAGGCAGTTTTTTCATGTGCTTTTAAATTACTGTACAGATTTACCCATCTTTATAAAGCTGGCTTATGTATATTTAGGAATTTTATCTGATACATATTTCACTCAACTTTCTATGCCAGTGTAAGAACATTTGAAGATCCCAGCCAGTGCTGAGTGATGAAACACTGGCAGAAATCCTTACAAAATCGACTTCACACTCGGTAGCAGATGCAGGATGTTACTGATACGGATCTATTTTTTACTTTTATGTAGAAGCCTCTAGAAAATGAAATAGATTGTATTTTTCTTGTCTCAGTAAGTTAATACTACGTTCATTTTATGCTAATATTGTCATTATTATATCACTGTCTTTGTTTTTAGGGGTTATCATAGTTTGCTAGTAAAACATTTTCATGCTGAAACTTGGATTCTAAAATTTCCACGTGGGAAATCAAAATTGTTCTTTTGTGTTAAGACAATCTAACAGAGTTGTCTGCAAGTAGCTTGAATTGGCTGAGGGAATTGTTTGTTCATGTAACTAAAATTGCCTTAACTTTTAACTTGGCTTTTGCAACATGCAATGTCTTGCAACTGGGTTTGGAGCATCACAGTAATGAGACTTGCATGTGTCACTCAATTAACCATTCGTTTAGGAATGAATTCCTGGGAGTTGAAGGTGAAGTTCACAGTACTGTCATAAAGGCAGAGGTGATGAAGTCTGAGGGAGAAGGACTGCAAATGTAAAATCTGTCTTCCAAGTCAGTGTCAGGATTTTAGCTGAAACACATGGGTGTTGGCTAAATTGTGAAGTTGATCAGTGTTTAAAGTATTCTGTTTTGTCTCATACATTGAGATGGCTGGATATGCAAAAAAGATGCTTGGTCCCACTCCTGCTTGTGGATGTAGTTCTCTGGCACTCTAATAAGGCCATTTCATTTATGTCCTTATCGTGTGGCTCTAACAGATATTTTCTTCCTCTGTGGCATTATGCTGGTACCGTGTTTTAGATGACTTTTACTTCAAAATGTGTGTATGTAGTACCTGCTTGTTTGTAGTCTACCAAGCACGGCTGACACAAAGGCGGCACAACAGTTCAGTGAATTCTGTGCCAGGTGGTTGTTACATGATGCTCAACTGTTCTAAACGTGAACTAAACTGAAGGCACAGAAATGAGAAGTCATCTATAATGCTCTATACCGCTAAAGACTTTACTGGATGACTCAGAGTAGATAAGCTTACCATATTCTCTCTCTCTCACCATAGCCATCTCTTTAAAAAAGAAAAAGTTGTTCTAGGTTTCTAAATATGAGATATGCCCACACTTGGAGTATGCAGTGATTGATGTAGGACATACAGCTTTTGAAGTACTGAGTCCCCATGTGAACATCTGCTGTGAACGGTGTATAGTTTAGACTGCCTCCTCCGTTGGCTCGGCTGGCTGTACTCTGCTTCAGTTTGGTTAAAGTTTGCCTGCACCAGCTGAGGAGATACATTGCTTGGTATAGGCTATGAAAATTGACAGGCATGTGAAGCCAACAAAACTGGAATGTTTTCTGAACCTAGCTGATCTGCTGTCAAAACCCTACCAATAAACACTTGTGTGACACTTAAGGATGTATGGTACCTACCTGATCCCAGCTGCGCTGTAGAGATACCCTTTGGGCAGTGCTACATGCTCTGCCTCCGGCTGATTTTATCTCCTGCCAACGAACTGCTCCTTGGCTTTGGTCCTCAATTCTGCCACAGACATAAAACATATTCAGATGTGGGATAGTCTACTGAAACAAGATGAGAATTGTGTCTGGGGCATCTGTGCCAACCTGCTGTGCATCAGCATTCCTCGGAGGATGCTGAAAACAGACTGGCTGTTTATTCATCTTGTATCTGTTGACATTTGAGGGATCTCAAACCAAACATTACTTAGGAACCATTTCTTGACTTGAGCATTTGGTTTTAAACTTAGTTACATTTGTTTCACTGCATGCTATCATTATAATGATAGTATTTGTGATACTTTTCTAAAACAGAACATTTAGTTAGTTCTACAACAATAATAAAAGGTTTCCTTCACAAGTGGGGAAAAAGCCCCTATGTATTATAAATACAGCCAGGAATACTTACCATCTTTGAACCATACTGCTTTTGCAGATTGCAAAATTAAGTCTTTCTAACTTCTCATTAGAAATCTTTCCGAAAGACATAACTTGAAGCATTTTATTGTTGTGGAAGTACTGACAGTTATAATGCATAGCAAACAGCATTAAAGGTGAGGGTAATTTTCCAGAAGGGCTATTACAAAGTGATGGTTCTTGAAACAGCTCTGGAAATGTTATGCAAAATAAATCTTTGCTTTTCCAAAAAATAAGTACTATATATGGTTAAATTATCATTCCTTATTATTCTTTCTGCTGATAATATTGGCAATAAACACTTTTAATTGCTTAGTATAAAATCCCTTTAGCATCTACCACCACCTTCAGCTTTCCTTTTTTACCCCTATCCCCCTCCAACATGGTAAACATAGAATCATAGAGCAACTGAGGTTAGAAGGGATCACGGGAGGTTGTCTAACCCAAGCCTAGCTCAATGACGAGCTAACATCAAAGTCAGATCAGATCGTCCAGTCAAGTTTTGAGTATCTCCACGGATGTAGATACCACAGCCTGTCTGGGCAATCTGTTCCAGTATTTAACCTTTCTCACTGTGGAAATATTTTCCTTATATCTCATTAGAATTTCCCTTTGTACCGTGACCACAGGCTTTTGTTCTTTTGCTGTGAGTCTCTGAGTCCAACTCTGTCTCTGTATAGTTGTAGGCTGCAATTATAACTGTCCTTACCTGTCCCTTTTCTGGGGAAAAGAGTTCCCTCAGCTTTTTCTTGCACCTCCTGTGCTCCAGTCCTTTGGACTCACTCAGGCATACTAATGTCGTGTATGGGGGAACCCAAAACTGGACGCAGGACTGCAGATGTGGCCTCACAAGTACCAAAGAGGGGAATAATCCCTCCCCTCAAGCAGCTGGCTGTGCTCTTGCTAATGCAGCCTGGTTAGGCTTTATCACCGGAAGGGTGCACTGCTGACTCATGTTCAACTCATCCGCCAGGCCCCCCCCCGTGTCCTATAGTGCTGCTGGGATATTTATTAAGACATCTAACTGTGAATAAGTAGTGAGTGAAACTGTACTTTTAAATCTTGTTCATTCTTTTGGTGGATATTTTTCAGGTATTTTACTGAAATACTTGCAGATGTTTGCATTACCTGTCATTTTCAGCTCATTACAGACAGAGCTGGAATTGCTTTGGTTTTCCTCATTCCTGAGATACAAAACCCGTACCACGTGTGTGCAAACCAGAACTCTAAGCCCAGCCTTGTAACTATGATCAGAGTACACCCAGACTCCTGGCTCTGGTACTGAGAATTTACACTCCCTTATCCGTATACGACTTTGTAAGCTGCTCTTAAAGTTCCTCTACATATCTTACAACTTCTTTGCCATGTGTCCTCATAGCGCAGTGATCACATAAAAAAAAAAGTAAAAAAAAAAGTTCAAAAGCCACGCTTCACATTTGCACTATGCATAAGCGTGCTTCAATTCTTATGCTTTAAAAGTTGTGATGAATGGGGGGGTGTTGGGTTTGTTTTTTATTGTAGAATCTTTTCTGGAGATCATACTTCATGGAGTGTGCTCATCAATTTGCATGTCTTCCATATGCGTTATGTAGATTTCTGTCCAGCTCATCTAGTTGGCTCATAAAAGCAGTCCAGTATTTTTACAGAAAATCTTAAGTTTAAATTTTGTAACTTTTCATTCCTGCCCTTACTGATAACTGATATTAGCATGTGTATGGCACTATACTCCTGAGCATGATATTAACTTTGACTTTGGTTGGTACTGCAAAAGACTGGAAGATTAAACTGTAGTTTAATAAATGCTTTAGTGCAAAAATACCTGTATTCGTGTAACTGGTGTTTCAGGTCTAGATACAGTAGCTTGCACTATTCCATTGCACACAATACTTCCAGCTTCTGTCTCTTTTAAAGAAGCAGTTGAATTTGACTTTCTTTCCTTCTAGCTGTACTGATGCCGCTATGGGAAGCGTAACTTTCAGATATTCTCATTGTTATTTTGAACTGCAATAAAAATGTAGCGTTGACCTCCTCTTGCAAATCTGTGTTTACTTGACCGTATCCATAAAAGTCAATCTATATGTATTTTTTAAAAATAACAGTCTTGCACATCTGTAAAGATTTTTAGAACTAGGCTCATAATCTGTGGTCGTACCTTTTACGCACACATGCCATAATCGCTGTTATTAAATGGTTAAAAACATGCTTGAAATCTGTCTTACTGGGGTGAATGAAGTGAGTGGATACAGTATCTTATGCTTTCCTTCAACAGGAGCCAGTGCTCTGGGAGCATGAGGTGGTTATGATACAGCATGCTAGTTTACACTACTAGTCTTGTACTGTCATCGCTATGAGAAAGTAAAGCATTAACAGCGAGAGCTGCAGCGTTTGCTGCTTTGAGCTGTCTCTCAGAACTCAGAGGAGCATTGTATTAACAATGTGAGCCTTGCTTTCTCTCTGCCACTCTCTCTTTTCTTTTCTAAAGGATTTTCCTAGCTATTCCTGAGATGATTATATTATTCCTCATTCTCTTGTCCACACAAAAGTTTCCCTCTTAATTTAGCAAAGGAAAGCATGGAGGATTTTCTGGAATACCATGAGAATAGTCTTGAGCTATCGCTCTTGTGGAGTTGAAGGGAGGGATATTTGGTTTAATTTTCCTGAGTAGAAGGGAGATAATTTTGAAAAGATTGGGAATTTCTGTAACTAATAAGCAGATTGTAGGAAATTGAAATCTTCTAGAGTTTACTTGATTTTTGGTGTAGCTCAGGTGTGGGTAAGTTCCCATTTTTTTTAGCTTGCTTGAGTTGACACAGTTGCAGCTGAGCCCAGGGTGCGGGGGGGCGGATCCTATAAACCACTCTTATTTAGGAGAGAGGAGTCTTTGGCTTCACTTGGATCTAGTTGTTTGCAGTAAGAGCAATATATTTTCGTCTCAAAGGTACGATTTTCTTTCTCATCAAACTGTCTGTTCTTACAGTTCTTGAAAATAGAAATCCATAAGTGTCTTTGTTTTGAGCAAGAACATTTTAAAACTGCTAATAAGTCACTGTTGTAGACCATCCGTGCAAACTCTTCAAACTATTGCCTGCCTATAGGTAATTATAACACAGCAGACTCCCGAGCTGTAAAAGTAGGACACCAGACCTTCAGCATAATTTTCTGCTTGCAAACATTCTTGGTAGCATCTTTGGAATTTTTTTCCCAAGGACATTCTCAAATATAAAATCCAAAATTATTCCCTTTAAGCTACAAAATAATAATAGCCTATTATAAAGCACATAAGACATTTCTGGCAATCAGAATATATCCAGAGAACATACCTGAAAATATTCATCCTAATAAAATTATGCAGTGAACAGATCAGAAGGGCCTTGATATCATGTCAATCACATTTTTCATGTTTCTTCTATTAATTATTTTTGAGAGGATGCTTAGATTATTTGAATAGTTTAATAGTGTTTGTCACTTATTTGAACTAACAATTTAATTTGAAGAATTTCTTTATAATTTTTTTTTTTACTTGCTTGGAAGACATCTGGGGTTAGATCTGCCTACGTCAGTGATGGTATAAAGAGCTTTGTGTAGATGAACAGAGAAACTTTGCAGTCCACAACTGTTTTTATTTGTTAGAAATCTGCGGTCATCTGTGCCAGCTTTGCATGTACTCTTTTCTCCCCCTCTTCCCTCCTCCCCCTTCCTCTTTCTCCGCTGCCTCCCCTCTTTCCTGGAGCTATGAAGTTGTGTGGATTTTACTGAGGGAGCCCAGCCTGGATTGTCTCCGCACCATCTGTCACCACCATATTGTTTGTTTAAATCCTTGAGATATTTTCTTCTGTACTTCACTGAAATAAATAAATAAAACGGTAGCAGCATCATTGGCTATTTATATTAGATTTAGTCTTAAAATAAGGAGAAAAACCCCGTGCTTGCAATTGAGGTGCATAAGCCAGATGCACAGTTTATAAAAATGGACATGGTTTCTCTTAGTGCTCCAGTTACGCTGCACGTTTACCCTCCAGCCGAGGGCCCCTCTGGCTTCTCAAGATGGAGACCTAGCTGGGGGTCTCACGGCCCTGGAGAGGCAGTGCTGCTCATGGATTATGCTCGGGTCTCCCCATTGTTTCTAGGAAAAGGTTTTGTGCTCTTTTGTAAATGCATAGCAGCTAGCAAGCATTTCTTTTTGAGTATTTGCATTCAAAGAAGCTGTGCTAGAAGGCCCATGGTGATATATCTTCCTCTATCCTGAGACTTGATATATTGGGTCAGGGAAAAGTCGAGACTCACAGGCTCTGTGTGAAACCAGAACTGGAAATAAGATTGGTTAGAAGGGGGAATATTTTGGAGAGAAATTAAATTGAAGTGTGTAGAAGAAATGTAGTATAAAAGCTGACCGACCAACAGGAAAACTAACTTGTTTCTTGATACGCAAACGTGATATTCCAAGTTGCAGATGGAGGTTACTTGGTGTCCAGCAGCTGTAAGTTTGTGGTATGCAGTTAACATTGTCTCACCTTTCCCAACACAATTCCCCCTGTACTTTCCATAGACATGAAGCTTAAGTGATCAAAAAGCCTGAGTGTTTGGAAGGAGAAGGAGGTCCCAGGTGCACAAATTATGTCTTATTTAGGGAAGAGCAAAATTCCTCTAGAAAAAAATCTATGCCTTCTGGGACTCAGGCATGAGGGGTTCATTGCTGCCTACTGGGGTGGGCTGAGGAGTACAGAGGGTTCCCTGATCAGCCTTTGTAATTGATTTAAACCACCTGAAAAAGCAACAGTTTCTAGTCCAAATTTGTGACTAAGGTTTTGTTTGAATACTGACTCTTTAAGCTTCACATGTAGATTAAAGAAATAATTCATAAATGTATATATCTAGACAGTTTGTGTAATCCATTCCTACTCCCCTCATCTCCTCAACAGCCACAGAGACTGAACTAAAACTGACCTAGGAAATCCAGCAACATATCTGAGGTCATAAACTGGTCCTAAACTTCTAGAGCATGGGCAACAGTGAAACATCTCCATTTGATTGTACATTTATAGAACAGAGAATGTTTAGCAAGATTAACCTGTATTTGGACAGGGGCAAATTCAAAGCAAAAGTGCAGTCCCTTTCGGCTGTAATACACTAAGACGCACATTGGAGGGCTGTGGATGAGATTTGATTAAAACACTGTAATGTTCTGCATACAGCTCCAAAATGACTTCTGTTTCTTTTGGAAGTCATCTTTAGGAATGATCAGGACTGAGAAAGCTAGGTCTGGTTTTTCGGTATATATGCAGGTTCTCCCTGCTTTCTTCCAGATTCCCTTGCTGAAGGTGGAGAGGAAGGGTGAGAGAATAAAAGGTTGTCATCTTCATGCTTTTAATATTTTTCTTCAAGTACATTTATTTACCCACTCCTCAGGGTGGGGCCTACAAGTAATAGTGGTTTGGTGTGTTGAATTGGCTGATAGTAGTGTAATTTCCCAGTAGGATCATGTACAGCCATCTTTGAGTAGCCTGGATAAAGTAGATTTTTTCAGACTGAGACCATATACCTTTCAACTTTAAAATTATGTATCCCTTACTCTAGGTTTTGAGTAAGCTCTCTTGGGCAGTGCTTCATCACCAGATGACTCTTCAGTCAGTGTTTTAGGCTTTCTATCTCTATCATAGATTTGGGAAAGTAATTTCCTTATAGGCTTTTAATGAAGATAGGCTGGACTGTTTCCTTGTCACAAGTTACCTGCTGCAGCATGACTGAGAACACCAATGCTGGTCTTGCTCCATGGCCTCCAGTCAGTGTGCGTAACTATTTATAGCCTGCCTTTTGTGCATCTCGGAGCAAGATATTTCTATAAATGTGTTTCATTCAAGGGATTGCCAGGTGGGAAGTTGCTTATCTTTTCCTGTTGTTTCCTTTTCTTGACAGTGGTTTGTTTGTTGGTTTTTGTTTGGGTTTTTTTTTAATGTCCTAACTTTTGGTTCAAGATTTCTGCTTGTAATTTTGTTGATACAAAGTTTTGTCTATTTGTGCTGACCAGCTTGCCTCTCCACATGACTAGAATTAACAATAGGGCTGCTTTGTTTTCACTACATTGATTTTGTGTCCAGTGGAAACACACTGCATATGTAGAACCGCTATGAAAGAGGAAGGAGCAGGGATTTTATAGCCACCTTCCAGCTCAACACAATTTACAATACAATTAGGAACGACAGTTATAATTGAATAAACAGAAAACAGAATTAAGGTAATCTGTTCTAAGTCTGTGACATTCCTGTAATGAGTTGCTTTTAGGATTTACAGAAACATATAATTACCAGACAAATTACATGGTTTTTTTGTGTGTGAGGCTAATTAAGAGTTCTGGGTAAATTGTGTTGGCAGAGGCATCAGAGCTATATGAAGTACCTAACTGGGACGAGATAAGGTTTGTGAATTCATCATAAGAAAACAGGTGCAAAAACTCTGGAAAGTGTCTGTATTCTGGTCAAGTACCATTTAGGATGGTCTGGTTTATTTTCAATAGTCACATTATCTTTGTAGTAAATAAGCTAACCCTGTCCTTTGTTTCGTTTTGCTCTGTTTGCCATCCCCTCCTCTCTCCTTTCTCCATCTGCATTTTAACTACTGTTACCTGCAAAAAGGCTGAAATTTCCTATTGTGGAATCAGGTTTCTAGTGAAAGATGTTGTGGATGACTCCAATGCTTAGCATGCAAAACATCATTAAGCTCTATCACTTAACTATGTAACAGCAAACTGGTACAGAAGTTGTAAAAAGAAACATTTGCTTCCTTCACTTGCTCTTAGACTGGGTTTTTCTTATCCAGCCCATTCTGTATGCAAATCTCCTTCCACCAAACAGCTGCTTCCGAACACCCTCCTGTTATGCTGTCTTCATCTGCATCCCATCTATTTGCTATTCTACTTTATACTTGGTTGTCATCCTAGTGTTAGAGTTAGGGTGGGATTTTTTTTTCTATTTATTGCCTTAGTTCACTTCTAGCAGAAGCAAGGTTGGCTATGAGAGAATATAACTCTCCGCTTAAAATTATGTATCCCTTAATGTTAGGAGTATTGGGACTCTTTCAGTGTATACAGAGCACAGATGATAGTTGTGCTAAAATAAGATTAAATGGAGCAAATAAAAATTCTCTGGAATCCCAAGAAGAAAGTAAAAACTGTTATGACTTAAGCCAAGCCTGTTTATATTTAACAAGCACAAAATAGAGAAAGGATGAGAAGCTAAACCAGGTAAGCTAGGGTAACGTTGGTGGAGAGCTGAGGTGGTGATAAACCAGCAATAGAAATTGCTGATGAAAGTGATCTATTTGTGAAGAAAGAAGTATGAGAAAACCAAAAGTATTCAAAACTCTGAACAGTTTCCATCTCGGTATGTCTTCAGGGTTCCTGGCCTTGGGATTTTAGGCAATTCTTCTCCTGTCCTAAGTGATTTCTTCTGCATTCATTGACCGGCTTTACATACTCATATAGGGGGATATTTGCTTTTCCTGGTGCAACGTAGGGAGTCCAGGCTGTAGTTAAGTATTTGGAAATTGATGTATTGGAGTCTGCGTGTTTCTCTTGTAATGTAATTTAAAATTTCCCTACTGCTTTTATTTTTTTCTTTAGTATAACCTCTGGGACAGGGTCAGCCTATAGGCTTTCCTACATATATAAACCTCCCTTTATTTTGCTATGCACTTGGCTGGTTACTGTGTCCAGCACTGATGACCTTCTATGTAAACATCCATTTCTATAGAAAATGGAAAGATTTTTTAATAATTGTCTGATTTGTAGTAATATATGTACTTTTTTCTATGCAGGTATCTTCACTCTGTTCAGGTGCTTTGTGGGGGTGCCTACTACCTTGGACTTTTAGGAACTGGCATTTGAAAATAGATTTATGATTCCCTTTTATAATTGATTTTCAATTCAATTAATCTGAATTTCAGATCTCCCGTAGGGGCTTCAGGACAGACTGAAGGGGACAGGACAGACTAACAGTTAAAATATATGAAAATAAATTACTTTCCACAGTGTTAGGTGGCTTGCAGTTTCTGCAGTCTGCCCTGTATGTGAATGTGTGTTGCTGTTGCTTTAGAATATTATTCTGAGACTCGTTTACTGGCACTTCTAAATTGTAGTTATGTGCACGGAACAAAGTTATGGATCATGAATTACATAAATGCTGATGTCATCTAAATGACTGGCTGTATCATGAGATTGAAAATGAGCAATGTCTTCAGAGAACAGAGCATAGGAAAGTGTCAGACAAGGATAGTTTTGGCTCTTTGCGGGGTAAGCTTACTCGCAGAAGGAAAAATACAAGTTTACATGATTCCCCCCCCCCTCAGGTTGGCTGAAGTCAACAAATGGTCTTCATAGCTGTTTCCAGATATACTCATCCTGTCATTTTTCCAGTCTTAACAATTTTAAAAGCCGTGTCACACACTTTCCTTTTCTAACCTTTTCCAGGACACAGGCTTCTGGCTACAATCTCTTTTGCTTTCCTGTTGTTCTTTACTATTCATCACCATTTTATAGCATAAGAGTTACTGGAATATTTCCAATGGTCAGTGAATAAGGGAAATGACACTAAATAGCTGACTTAGGGCAGGTGTAAATAATAAAAAATCTTCACATTTAAAATATCCTGAACAGTTGCTCAGTAGCTTCTCACTATATACAAATATTTTCAGATTCCCAATTTCTCAAAATCACATCCTATGGTCTCTGAATTAAAATTTAAATGAACATGTGGGAAGTTTATATGGGAGACAGCTGTCACCTGCAGCATGTGTGCCTTTAATGATCATTGAAAGACTTACCAATCTTTTTTGTGTGCTTGCTTAAGTTGTTTTCTTTCTGTTTAAGTGGGTTTCCTTGTATGAGATGACTGTTGGCTTGAGAGGAGCTGTTTTGTGATTTACCTTTTTCACTGTACGAGGCAGAGATCTTAAAACGGTGAGATATTTCATCCACTAATAAAATGTAACGGTCCAGCTCAGTAATCCTTATTCCAATGTAAGTCCTATTGATTTGTTAAGCTGCAGTGGACACCTCAGTGGACACTGTCTGAAAGCAGTGGAACTTAAGCCAAAATAAGAATGAACTTTGCTCATTTCCCACCCTCCACTGCTTTTTTTACTGTCTGATAAGTAAGTTATAGGCATGCAAAACCTTAGTTTTAAGTAACTTATGTGGAAAACAATTGTCTAGGTCAGCAAAGGCATTTCTAAATGCTGAGGAGCATACTTCTACTAGGAAAAGATAGCATCCAGGCTTACAGCCCCCAGGTCATATACGAGTCCCACATGGAAAACAAAAAATCCTGCTTGTGGGATCCTGGCTGCGGCATGATTGATTTCATTGTGGAGTAAAGGACTAGAAGCAAGTGCAAAGTAAGCAAATACTTTAAATATTTAGTCCTTTAATGCCTACTTAAATGCTTTTCCTGAAGATTTGAATGCTGCAATGTAAAGAGAAGATGGAGGTTTTTTTGCCTTTCTAATAAGGGGCTTAGTATGCTCTTTATATAAAAGGCATAAAGACGCAGACATAGCCTTTTAATATCTGAGGTGGAAAGTCCAAGCAACACATTAGTCTTAAGGCATATTCTGCTTAGAAGAGCAGTCTCTAGTTAAAGGAATGATTCAGTACGTTAAGGGCTGTAATGGTACTTGGGGTGCTCTCTTTCATATGACTTACTGGACTGCTGGTGAAATATCTTGTTGACATGCTACCTGGTTTTACTTAAGTTAAACCTGATATTCTATTTAAACTTCATTTTGGTAATTAGATTTTTGTCTTACCAGGTCACTTTAAGGTTTCATTTGCATGTTTGACCCAGTTAAAAACTGTTATTGAAACAGCTTTTCTGATTCAGCTCAGATGGTAGTATATTTTCCTTCTTAACAAGCATTCCAGTGTTGTATTAAAAAAAAAACCACATTCTCCCTCCCTTAGCTTCTTTTTAAATCAAGTATGTACAGTAAGTCTGACTCCCTGTTGAGCTGGTTTAATCATTTGTTATTCCATCTGCAGAGAGCCAGTTCCCAAAGTAACTTCAAAGAGCCTTGCCTGAGTAAAAGCTTCCAGCTTTGGAGCAACAAAGATTACAGAAATATGCTTATGCAATAGCTTGAAACCTCTGGCTATCTTGGCATGGAGGCCACAGCTGAATATTTGCCTCTATTATACTGTTACTATAGACCTTAAATGTTTGTAACTGAAAGTTTTACTGCCACTTTGCTTTTGCCTCCCACGGTAGCTGTGCACGGTGGGACGTGTTACACAAGTGTGCAGACGTGGCATTTGTAGGCTCAAGGGGAGCACTGGCTTTCTGGGTCTTGAGGTGATCTCATATGTAACTTCATCAAGAAAACAACCATAGACTTCAGGCTTGACATAATTTGCCCATAGACAAGTCTGAAGACTTGCATCAGCAAATACAGACTATTTGTTATATTTTAGATTTAATCCAGCCTGATTTGTGCAGGCTTTAATCAAATGATGAAGAAACTTCAAGTGAAATGGCTCCTGGGAGAGCGGTATCTTCCCTTCTTCATTTTTAAAAATTTCTGTGTTGACATGTGTAATCTCTCAGCTTGCTAAAAATAAAAAACAATCCCCTGCCCAAAACAAATAAATAGATATGAGATAAACATTTTATATCTAATGGGTATGTCATGTTTTTGAGTACAGTAACAAATATAAAGTAGTTAAAATTGTCACTAGGGTGTTTGTGAGGATCTGCTTCATAAAATTGCAATATAAGTAATTGTCTTTGTTTCTGTGGTCTTCCTAACTGGGGGCTGTGCCTTATTCATGGCATTCCAATCCAGCAGTTGTCATTATCATTTTGGAGAAATGCTGATTCTTTTTTTTCTTTTTTTTGACAAAACTCCTATCTGAAAATCAGTGTGTCTGGGATTTGTCCCAATTATTTTCCTGTGGAGAGAAGGGCTATGAGCTTGGTCTCAGTAAAATGACTTCTGGATTATAGTATCTGCCAGTAGAAATGCACTACTTTGATTTTAACTGAAGCTATTTCAGATCTTAATTTTTGGCTTAATCGAATCCTTACCACAAGCAAATCTAATTCTGGCATACTATTTCAATTGCACAGACTTTAATTTCTGACTAAGGATTGGAAGGATTAACCCAGATTTTAGCAGTTCTCTCCATGACTGGATAGATAGGATTAAAATCTCTGTGCTGCTCATTGTGGCTGTTTATTCCAGTTTTTGAATATTAGTTATGTCTGTTGACCGGGACTGGAAATTTTCTGAGAATAAGAGTACAGCTAAAGGACAGTATGTTGAATTCACTGGATAGCATTGTATTTCAATTAAAAAAAACAAACATGCTTTGCCTGTTTACATGACCACAATATATAGTTTAGCATATTCTAGATTAATTTTGCAGCTTGCAGTATTAATAAACTTATCAGCTTTGAGACATTGTTAAAATACGTATTTTAGAAAAAATTAATGGGGTAAACCAAGAATAGCATTAAGTTTAATAGGACCAAATTGTAACAGCTTGCTAACTGGTTGCATGCAAGAAACTTTTCTGGGCCAGAAGCTGGCAGGGTGTTCCTGTATTTTTTCTGTTAGTGTTGCTATTAGAAATAGAGACAATTTCACTCCGCTGTGCAGGAAATGGAGGAACTTCTGCAATATTGTCTGCAATTCTAAAAAGCCATGGCTAATCTTGTAATGGGTTTAGAAATTAGTTACTTCAGTGATTGGGGAATGGAAAGTCTCACCTGCAGGTGATGAGGTGAGTTGGTTTTATTTAATCTAGTAAAAATGAGTCTGGGAGGGGAATATTGTAGCTGGATTACAGGGTGAAGAAAAGCTGGTTAAACAGCATAAAATGAGTTGATAGGAGGACTGAAACTAAGGTGGGCATCATTTGGGTGGGAAATTGAAAGTAGTGAATAGTATCTAGAAGGAAAATTAAGTTCAGGAATGGCAAGAAGTCAGCTAGTGTTATGATGGAAACTGGTCAATGAATGAAGAAGAATGAGGACTTGCAGCATGAAGTTCTTTCTAATTCTACATTCTTCTTCACATTTATAAAAAGCTTGAGATAACCATACAATACCATGATAAGATTGTCTCCAAATATAGCCAGGCTTATATAAATGCTAGATTTGGTGAAGAGGAAGTGGAGTGAGTAGAATCCTGATATACAACTGATCAGAAAGGCAAGGACTGTGCTTATCAGCCTTGGAAAGACAGACTGGCCTTGGGATCCTTGTAGGAATATAGTAAACTATGTTCCAAGAATTTCTAAAGCCTCAGCTCCTAGAAAAGGATATACTTTTTATTTCCTGGGGAAACGTTAATTTTACCTTTTTATTTTAAGTAGGAGAATTTATGACTATTCTTTCAGTATTTATGCCTTTTTGTATTTTATTCTCTTGTGCCTCAGGCAGCAGCAGAATTCTCAAGAGAGATGTGATGAAGACATACTCTCGACTTGGAAAAATGGTGCTGTTTGCCATGTGTCATCCTGTTTTATTAGGGAAAAAGAGAACCTGTTAACAGCCATGGAGCCGCATGGTTGGGAAGTTACAGTATTCATAACAGTGAAAGCCATATGAGTTCTGTGGTCTAGTCTCACCATAATCTGCATGTGATGTTGCCTGCATGTCAGACAAGCTATGCAGTGATTTACATTACATAAATTTGTGGGCAGTCTGGGTTGCAGTTGCAGCTGGACACCCAAAATGCTACAGTTTTTAATAGCTGTGCTGGACATTCATTGCCGTTCTGTGGATTGAAGACAGAATTGGGACAAGTGTGAAAAAATCTGATGTTTTGCTTGATGGCAATGTGCACATAATTATGTAAAAATGAGATCCCCATTGTGTTTTCTTCTAGTAGCTGAGTGACCTTGTTTTTCTTTGGAAAATCAAGCCATTAGTACCCCGTTTGCATAAATATGTTCCATAGGATGCTTTTAATTTTGTTCTATTTGGTTTCTGTGTTACATGGGCATGTAGAAGCCAATCATAAACTGTTCGTGTTTTTCCTGTTCTTGCAGATTACCAGGTTTAACAAGTTCCTCACTCCTATCCAATTGCTTCTGCCTATTATCAGTTACTGTGATAATTTCTTCAAAGATCTTAATTCTCTGACCTCCAAGTAGCAGAAAGAAAGATTTAAAACCTCTTAATGCTCAAATAAGTGTTTTCAGGTTCAAGTCTGTGGTGGTATTTCTGTCTCTAAATAATCACGAGTTCTAGACCAACCAACTGCCTTTGGCACTGAGAATTGACTTGCTGAATATGCTGACTCTCATTCAAAAGCTTGCTTCATAGAGCAGAATCCATTAGTTCTTTCTTGTGCTCTGGAGAAAGGGTTTCTAGTGAGTGCCATGACATGCAGGGCGTATGTCATGTGCCATGAGCTAGTATGTACGTAGTGAATATAGAGAGGTAATGATAGTGTGATTACTGTAAATAACCGGCTTAAGGAATTAGAAATGGCCGTGTAAGTACAATTTTTTTTAGTGAGACAGAAAAGCTGATGGAACAGTGTCTGTGAAGAGTTGTAGAAGACGGTGTTTCTTCATATCTAGGGAGAAGGATATACTTAAAAAAAATCTAGGTAAGTGTACAGATAAGCATTTTTCTGGATTTTAGGCACTTTGTCATTTCAGGGTCCTGGTCCCAGTCCCTTGTCTGGCCACGCTTTGCTGGTGTTACCTCAGTCCTGAGATTGTACCTGGAACAAACTAACTATTTCCCTCCAGGTGGAAACCTGAGCATGAAAGATAGGATAGGTTGCTCTAGGGTGTGCTCCTTGCAGGTGATGTGTGTGCAGCAGATCTGCTTCCATGGGTACAAAGGGGAACACAGCCCTGGAGCTGGAGGCCAGCATTTGCCCTGTGGCTCAAGAGCAGCAGTAATGCAGATGGTGCCACTTCTATCTGTGGCCGACTTAAGCTGTGAGAGAGTTTCGAAGACTCAGTGAGACAGAGAATGAGAGTTAGATAAATTGATAAATATCCTTTTAAACTTTGAAAATATCTCCTGGCTCTTTCCCGTGGGCTACTGTGTTTCTCTACGCAGCTGTCCTGAGGAACTGATGATTTCAGGTGTCTGCTCACAGAGCTTGCACAGTCTTCAGCTGTGAAGGGTTCCTCAGAGATAACACACTTCATCTGGCCTTGTTGAGCAATTGGAAATGAGTGTTACTATCACTGAGAATTTGATTTTATTATTGAATAGCTCTTAAAAAAAGGCTACAGAAGGTAATGCATTTCAGAATCCATAATTCTTGTGCAGATTCAAGCTGGGTAAGGATGTATTCTCAGTACCCAAGAGAGGCTGTGCTCCAAGTGCAGGACTTGATATACATATACAGCAGAACATTAGCAAAGGAAGACTGTAAAAACATTAGTTATGCTGCATTATTTGTTTGCCATTCTGTGTGGCTGTGTTTAAAGAACTGAAATGGTTTCCTTGCAGGAACGGAATATTCTTCCTAAAATACTTCAATGAAACAGCCGAAGTCTTTACTGATAATTTCCTGTGGCTGGAGAGGAAGGTTAAAGTGATGTGCTAATGAATGCTACATATGGTCTGCAACACATGGGTAGTACTGTTTATAAATAATTTTTTGCACCAAAAAAGGCTGAACAGCAAATCAGATAAAATTCTGTTTCAATGTGACCAAGTCTGTTTCTTCCCTGAAGCAATTCAGACTTCTTCCAGACTTCATTAATACTAGAATTATCATAATCTGTCTACCTCTTACAGCTGTTTCATTTTCAGGGACCTGCAGAAGCCAATTATTTTGTAATAAAGTGCTTATTAATGAAAATATATGGCCATGTGGGAAGAAAAGGCCAGTGCAGGTGCAAAAAAAAGTGCTTCAGAAAGTTTAAGGCATGCCTAGCTGTGCTTTTGGGAGAGAAGAAGGAAAAAGTCAGAGCAGCATCCTTGGTTTTAGTGTTGTTGTGTTTGTGTGATAACTCTTTCTTTCTTGCAGTGGGAGTGAGGTAAAAAGAAAGATACATCTCAGTTTGAAAAAGAAGACAGATGCGTGCTCTGTTTGTTTGTACACATGTCATTAAATAAGGCAGTATGAAGTGCTGGAAAAAGTTAGTGTAGTTTTGTGAATTCCTTGTCCAGGCACAAGTTCATGGATTTCTTTCTGAAGTACATGGCTTACTCTCTGAGTTAGCGAACCCAACATCACTTAGCATTTCTGTTTTCACCGACTTACCTAATAGAATAGAGCATGTGCAGAGTCATGAAACAAAGTTCTGTTACTAGCACAGCCAAAACTCCCGGAACTGCCTCCGTGTGCACCAGCAAAGCCAGTTCCTCTGAGCACCCAGGGCTTCATTCCCTGACTTTTCAGGGTGGTTGGTATCTTTCTGCTTGGGGCATTTTTCTTATAATAGTTCTACCTCCACACAAAAGCATCTGCTTCATGAACTTGAGCCCACATGTGATTTTCCTCATAAATATAGTTCTAATGGCATGGTAATAATTATTTGCGTAATGTTATAGTTCCCTCGATTCTTATAAACATGCTATTGGGAATGCCTTCACCATTTTGGATTTTTTTTTCTCCTCTTGTTTCCTTTATCAATTGAGGTTTAGGTTTTTGACTTTGAGATGGCCACCATCTGCTTTCAGCTTTACGTTCTTCATATCAGTTGTGCCTTGATTCCCCTCTTCCTCCCCCATGCTGCCACTGTCTTTGTGTTCTAGACCTACTTCTGCTGCAGATACATGGAGAGCTTTGGAAAGGTATTTTTAGTTTAAGTTGTCTTTTACATTCCTTTGCTCCTCTGCTGCATCTGATCTAGTCTGACCGGCACACAGAAGCCCTCAGGGCTTCAGCTGAGTTGCCTACGGTCCGCCTCTGCTAAAAGTGAGAGCTGGCCTCCTGCCTCAGTTTCATTGGAAATGCCTTGGAATGGCAGCTGTTCTTGGTGTGCTATTTTGGACAGAAAATTTGCAGAATTCACCACATGCTTTTTCCAAAGTGAAGATCAACATGCTGCAAAGAGCAAACCAGTAAGAAACATCTAGAAAGTCAGCAAATGAACAGTCTAGTCTCCTTTGTTCAATGGCACTTTTTAAAAAAACCCATGCATTCATAGTTTCTAATTTTAGTCAAAGTAAAACATGCACTCAAAATCAGACCTTGAGTTTCAAACTTGACTGTTCCCAGAGTAAGCATTTAAGTTTATAAGTACCTAAGTGCCTGAATAGACATGCAGGAAAATTTGTAATCCTCAAAGGACTTAAGTACAATACAAAGGCAGATACTAGTGTGTAAATAATTGTTTCTCACATATGAACAACAGATACATGAGTTGCCTTCTGTGATGTCTTCTTCTATTGATGTATCTATTTTCTGTTGCTTTTCTCTAAGAGGTGATTAACTAGTCCTGGTAGGTGATAAATTTTACTCAAGAAGTGGTGCTGCTAATGAAGAGGTGTTTCTGTGAAGAGGGAGGAATTTGAAAGTTTGCAGGCATGGCTCCTAGGGAAGGGTATGTGGGTCGGGTTCCTCCGCTCATATAGGTACCAAGAGCTCTGAAGTTCAGGCTGGCACTTTGTCTGAGGGATGGTAAATCTGCTTTCCCAAACTTCATCTGTGGTTTGGGAATAGCAGCAATTTTTACTTCATTGTTATTTCAGACTTGGACTGTTGAACCATGCTGCGGTGTTAGCTTATACCATGAACTCTCTGCCCATAGACAATTTTTGTGTGTATTTGCAATATTTTAATGTTGAAGCAGTAGACATTAGCAGACATACAGATTTGAAGGAAGTGACTAGCCAAAGCATTATGACAGAATGAAGCAGAGGATCCAATTATTCATGCTGTCAGAAAAGTAGTTTCTGCCAATTGTATGATCTTAGTCTTTTTTGGTGGGCGGGGGGGAATCAATAACCCAGCATACTTTCCTCCTCTGGCACTTACTGTTCTAACTACTCCCATTTTCTCCAAGTTAGTCCAGTGAGCACAGTCTCTTATTGACCCCGCCAGGTATATGAAAATCTGTATTTTCCTCTGGCATTTAGAATACCTGCCATGTTGATTAAAATCCTGCTGTTGTGTTTCTTTTTGGGAACTGCCTTGGTGAAGTTTTGAGTGATGAACTAAGAACCGCCTGCCACTGCAGAAAGAGCATCAGTTAAATAAGCTGGAAATCCCAACTGAGAACAAGTGTCCTAATAGGATACTGGGTCTGAATGTTAATTTTGCATTACCAAGTATTCCCAGTAGACACGTAACCCACTAGCTGTTCAAGTAACCTGATTTTCATGTCTGAATAATCAGTATGGCAACAAGTACCTATGAAATAATGTATGGATAATGAAATGCTCCCCTTCTATACAGTTTGATTGGGCCTTTCATTGTGGACAACATAGCTTTTGATTATTGGAAAAGACAAACAAAACAACAAACCAAACTACTGTTTATTTCTCCTTAGCTTAACTTAGCATTTACACGGTTGCATGTGCATTGAGAAGAAACCTAGAAAACGTATTTTTTCCACTGCGGCACACCTTACTAGAATAGATCAATTGAGTTAGAGATATATGCTGAAACATACTGAAATATTATACCAGTATTGATACTGTAAGCTATTAAGCAAGTGTTATACTTGTGAAAATACTCGTGATGTGAGGCCACATTAATCCACTGCGGGTTAAATTGTGGATATGCGTGTCATATAGTAAAAGCAGAATAGTACCTGGAGTCTTGAATGATGCTTTTCCATTTAAAGTATTTATTCCTTTTATATTTGTAAGAGTATTTATCTCTGTCCCACTGGCCTATGAAAGACTAGAAATAAATCCTGTTCCTGATCTTGAATTATTATTACTCTTGCATAATACCAATAATTTACTGAATTGTTTAGGGCAAGTTCATAACATCACGTGTGACACTAGCTAACATAAATCAGAAAACTTTACATGTTAGTACCGTACAGACTCCAACACAGTACCACAACAGTCAGGTTTTGCATTATATCATTGCACCTCTTTCTATTCTGTACTTTGTGAGAAGGATAAGCACAGCGCAGGAGAACCACTGGGCAAAACACAGTATGAGGAAAGATCACTGTGCTTTGAAATCTGAAACAAAGCAAACAGCCTTGAAAGAAGGCTTAACAAACTGAAGTTGGCTGATGCAACGGTGGATGTGTGCAAAATTAAAAAGCAAGCAGAGCTGTTTGTGTGGTGGCCAAGTCTCTTAAGGAGGCAATTTGTGTCCCATCTGAGAATAATACCAGAGTGTGTCTGTAGAAGGTAGACAAAACTGAGAATATTTGCAGTGTGGCAGTGTGCAAAATAAGTCCTGCAAGTAGTATGCTATTGAATGAAATGGTTTTAGTCCAGAAATAGGTATCTTGTTGCCTCTTTTTATTGTCTGTGTTATACTTTTCCCTTAAACTTGCTAGTCATTATTAACAATAATTAATATTAGTTCACCCTGTCAAATCAAAGTTAAAATGGTAGCATCGGTGAGACTATGGGAAAATATTTGGTTATGGGGGAAAAAATGGGTATGTGAGGTACTGTTGTAGAGGGAGAAAAAACACTGACATTGTCATATGCATAAATGCATTTTCTGCTTATCGCATGAATAGGTTTTATAATTACTGAGAAATGTGTTTTATATAGTTCATGCTGTGAAAAATCCATTATTTAATGTAGCTGCACAGTGTATGCAAGTGCATTATAACATAAGCACTACTTCCCATTTTAAAGGTGTTTTCCTCTGTGTCATATTAAAAGAAGGTGAAAATGGACTGTATCTACATAAAAGAGCAATCAACAGCTACTTACCAAAGAAGTTTCTAAACAGGGATCTCAACCGATCCCTCCTGTTTGTGTGGTTGTGGCAGGTAATTTAGGGCTTTACAAAAGATTGTTCTTGTCTGGAATACCCTTGAAGTGGTAGTTACAATTAACTGTCCCTCACTTGGAATATGGAATAATTTTTTTCTTAAAAGAAAGAGGAACAGCGCTCTGTTTAAAGATAACTGATAGCTTGCCTCCTTCAAATTGTGAATAATGTCAGGATCCCCATCTTGGCATGCACTACTGAGCTATTTTCAGGAAAGTGCAAATAAAAGCTATAATTCCCCCTGGCACATCAGGGGTGTAATGGAGGTGTCTGGCCACATTTCAGTAATACAATTAGGTTTAGTGAAAAGGATTCCCTCTTGGCATGACTGTCGGTCAAAGTATAAATAGAGGGTGAGAACCAACTACGCAGCCTTGGTAGCTCCTGGACAGCAAGTTTCAAGCCCTTGCCAGCTAGCACAGGTGATACATAACTCTTATCCCAACATTTTTGGATTTATATCTTATGTATTGGCAAGCAAGATTGAACACGCTTGAAAATTAGACAACATGTACAGTCTCTAAGATGGGGCAGAACCTCAGATATTTCATTGTTCACAATTTGTAACAAGATATGTGTCAAGGGGAGGCAGCTGAGATGTGGCTAAATCTTTGGAAAGACGTCCAGAATGATTTATTGAAAATAAGCTTTAGGGAGAGATCTGAAACAATAAACTCTATTTGGCTTTGGCTTTGCATGTGCATGATAGCATGATGACTCATATGCTTTGTGTAAGTTGAAAAAAGTAGAAGCACTTGACATTTGTCATTTGTGCATCCATAGGTCATCGTAGGGAATGTAACAAGTGATGACCCATAAACAAGTACTTGAATGCTTCCTTGAATAGACATGACTAGGAACAAAATAACAACTGGCCAGTGGTTATTTTCTTTCAAGGGTTTTATAATAGTGTGCTTCTATAAACAGAATGAAATTTGCTTTCTTTAACTTTCATTTCTGGTGATTCAAATTGGTGACACGTCAAAAGTGCCCAGCGACGTTAATGGTGACAGTTCCTTCAGAGTGATTGCCTTCTTTTAATGGAGAACACAGACAGGGCTGGTCTACATGGAACTTGCCTTGAGGGTACAGCTGTGCACAAGCTGCTGCTTTATGCTTGGGATGAGTATCGTGAAGTCTAGTAACTTCCATTGCTTAATTATTTAAAATACATAACAAAAAAAAAGAGGATTATTACATTCCTAATTTAACTTGCAAAATGTAATATGTGAGACCATCCTCCTCTTATTTTGTGCGTGGGAGATAGCTTTTCAGATAGGATGTATAGAACAGGGCATGAAAATGTAGGATGACTTTTTCTCCTTTTCATGTTAGAGTGACTTTCCTTAAAATACTTCTTTTGCATTTCTCGTTGCAGCATTAAAAGTTTTCATTTCCCCTGCAGCATGGAGAGCCTCAGGGCTCTGCACTTCACTAGATTCCTCTGCCAAGGTGCTTCAGAGTGGTGAAAATTCAGATATTGCTTTCTTGCGGTTAGATTCCACCTTTATCTCTGACTCCAGTATTTTTGTTTGCTGTCGGTCGTGGTTGTGCCCTACCTCCTAGTTATGCCATAAGGCCGCACCTGTGGAGGTTGTTTGGGCAAGGCGTTCCACTTCAGTATCTCATCGTAATCTCCTGCAATTGACTCACAGCATTGCGTTTTACCCTCTTGCTTCCTCGTCCCAGGAGTTTGCAATGACAGCTCTCTCGGGTGTAGATCTTCTGCAGCAACATCTCCAAAATTGAAGCTGATTTTCATGACTATGTAAATAATTGGTTAAAGCTTCAGCGTCCCAAATCCAGAATACAGCATGCTGTTTCATTCCGGGCAGTTACCCATGGATTGTAGAATATTTAGCTGTTGGCTTGTAGACAGATTTTGTAAAAAAGCTCTTGCATCCTTTAGATCACTGCTAGAGATTACTGAATGAGATCGCTTTAAGCATGTTGTATTCAAGCGTTTTACATAATGGTGAGTAGAGGGAAGATGCACAAGCATCAGAAAAGTAAAAATTTTGGTTGTAGCTTTTTCTGGTTCCTATTTCTTGGGAATTTCAACTTTTTTTTTTTTTTATTCCAGAAGCCCGTTTTGGAGCAACTTGTCTGCGGTGTATGGGACAATTTCTCTGGGCTGTTTTCATTAAGATATGTAAATGAATCTTGCTTTTTTCATATGCAGCTACCCTGAAGATTAGTCAGACTTATTCTGTGGCAGATGTAGTGTTTCACTTTTAATTTTAATGTGAATTAAGAGCTCATATAGGTAAAAATAGAGCGCTATTTTTTTTTTCCCCCTAGTCCACCCTATAAATTTTCCTAGCTACATTGTGTGGTAACAAGCCTGTTTTCTCCACTGTTACCTGTTTCCAAAGTTTGGTTAAGTGCTGGTATAAAGTAAGCATGTTATCACGTGCAGTCAAGGCTGGCTGAACAGAAGGAGGTTTTTTATAAAGTATGCAAGTTCCTTTACAGATATGTTCAAGGTTTTGGGCGGTATATCAAGGTGTACTAAGGTTTGTATTGAAGGGGAGAGCGGATTTCTGCAAGAAAGTAACTAATGCTTTAGTTCAGAGGAAGTACTTGTGATTTAATAAGCATCTTTCTTTTGTCACATTTAACGTACATCCTGTACACTTAAACAATTGAAATGGAAACTGAGGCTGTGGAAAACTAATATTAAGAATAACTAAACATTATGGATCAATTTCAGGTTTATTTTAAAATAGGGGTTTTAAAATTGAAAATGGATATGACTTTATACTTAATGTCATAACTTTATGCCTTACCTCATATAAACTATTTTGGTATGAATAAATCCCATTTATTTGGTGTTTTTCATAACTTTCATTTTCTTTGTGCCATAATTATTTATGTTCATGCATAACTGCACCACTGAGGAAATAACAAGTGAAACTGGAGGCTGCAACAGTCATCTGGGAGATGACTTAAGCTGTGGGATAAGCATAATAGTGGGGTATATTTGCTAGAATGATCAGTAGTGATTGGAAGTTACAATTTAGACATGAGAACTGCACTTCCTAATGATCCCTCTGAGATGAGCAGTTTTGATTAACTGATCTTATGAATATTCAGGAAGATATTACTATATCATTTTACATCTGCTTGACGTATTTAAGGATGGCTTCGTCGGTATGATGCTAACCATAAAACTCCTTACAAAAATTGAAATCTGGGACTTGGGTTCAATGTTTTGCAGAAGATGATGAATTTTTCATGCAGAAGAGTTCTCTTTGCACTGTCTGTTTAGCATCCTTTTGTACACTGAAGGTGAACAAAAGGAATCCCCTGGTTTATTACAGTGAGGACCTATCTTACACATCTTACAGTTAATTCTTTCACAAATTGCTTGAGAGCTCGCAGGTGTTTGAACATGATATCACAGGAGTGCTACATCTGTGGTTCCTGCTTCTAAAGATGATGACTTAGCAGCCATCATTTCTCTGCTGTCATTTCATTTGTTGCCTGTATGAGGCTTTCAGCTGCAAACCTCAGGGACTGTCAGAACTGCTTGTCTCATGGAAAAAGTAAACTAATATCTAATAGGAACATCTGAATCAGTCTGCCTATATGAAGTTGTTCCTACTGCAACCGTAGCTGCTCTGTACACTTAGGAGCCACTGTGTACTGCTTCTGTGCAGTTGATCTGGTATGTGGGTCTCATGTTCATGTGTATAAACAACACCAGAGCAGTTGTCTCCAGGTGTGGGACCTGTACTGGTACTGGGCACAGACAGCAGGCTTCAGTGTCGAGTGGACTGGTTCCACCATTGCAGTCTTAATGATAATAGCCTAAGAGTGTGTGTTGGGCTAGGAACACTGTCCCTGACAGCGGAGTTAAAAGGGAAACTGTTGTTGATCGGTGTCTATACCAACTGTGTGAACCAACTCTTGAGGGTCTCCTGTCTGTTTCTAAAATGGTGTGATTTGTAACTTCATCGGATCTGTACCCACAGGATTAGGAATTCTCTTGTGTGGGAGTGTGCAGACTAACCTTGGAAGGAATTGCAGAGGTTTTTCATTTCTGTCTGTTATGAGGAATGCAGTAAGAGAAAAAGGTGTTGTAATCATGGTAGCAATTATGACTGCTGGTTTTCTTTGCAACTTATGACCAGTAAAGTGCCCCTCTGTTATATAGGGCAAGCTATGGGTTGTGAAATGACAATGTGCTCCCTTGTAGCATTGGTTGTTCTAGGTCAGCATTGATGTGCATTGGATTTCAGCATCTATGAATGTCGGTCTTCCACATCATTAAAGTCTGGGTTTATTTTTAGTTTTTCTATTTGAGTAAACTTAAGAGTTTGTGGAGGTGCTATAGACTTTGAATGCCCAGGAGACAGAATTTCAGCAGTTGCAGTCTTGTGCCTCACTAAAGTAGTAAATCTTCCTTGGCTGTCTGTATCAAATGTTTCTGCTCAGAATTTGCTGCTGATGAATATCCATTTGTCCTAAGATCATGAACGCAGTTCCTGCAGACTATTACAGCATGCTGTTTGGTGCAGAGTACATGTGGACATCCCACTGACAGAGTTACTGAATAATAATGTTACTGAATGATGCCTGAAAGTACAGGGGTTTTGTTGAAAAGGGGTTAATTAACTGAGTATGCATCCCTACTTGTTCAGTTGCTGGGATGCTTGCCAGTTGAGGTCATGGATCTAAAAAAAAGAAAAGGTCAACTGTGTCCATCCCAGTGTAAATCACCAGTACCATGAATCTAAGCTGGGTTCTCTTTCCGTAAGCCTACCAAACCCGGGACATATGTGATTCTCCAGTATTATTTCAATGTTTCCTACCACACGTGCTTGGCTGCACAGTCCCTTCTTAAAAGTTCTCTGGCAACCATGCAGGGGGCATAACATTTTACTTTGTGAAGGTGGGAGACAAGACAACCTGAAGAGAGCTGCGTGGATTTTGAATTGGGTTTATTCTGCAAGCTGTTTTGGTGTGGACTGACAGCCTGCCCGGGGGCAGTCCCCCATCCTCGGTTTTCCTCTGCCCTGGGTAGCAGTGAGCTCAGGTAGGGAATGCACTGTGTGAGCTGCAGTGGGCGCTGGGACTGGGATAGCAAGGAGAAAGCCCCATTGCAAGGCTTTTGGGAAGGTTGCGGGGGACTAGACAATGAAGAGGATGAAGGAAGTGTCTGCTGACAGTTGGGACTGAGACTTTTTTTGGGGTGGGGGAGAGACAGAAGAGATGGTTAGGGTTGTTGTGTATGACGAGAGACCTGTTTGAGACAGGCCACATAGTGGAGTTATATGTACATATATGATGAAGGGAATGAGATGCATAAGAAGTGGTATGAAATTGTTTAAAAAAAAAAAAAAAGTTCCTGGACTACTGAACAAATGCTTTTCTTCTGTCCTCCTCCTTCTTTCTTCATTCAGATCCATTGCAGCTCATGCCTGGAGTCTTTTTTTTCACCAGCTCCATCAGTCTCAGTGCCCCTTTTCCCGTGAGACGAGGGAGAGCAGCTTGCTGCTGCGGGAGGAGAGCGTCTGTGAATAACTTCTAGTCATGTTCCATTCTGAAAAATCAATACAGCTGGGAGATTTCAATCTGAGGCAGTATGCTTGTTTTCATCTACAGCTCACATGAAACCTAAAATTTATGTGCATATTTCCCACAGAAGCTCCCATCTGTTACCTTAGAGTGAGTTTTCATACGTATAAATAAACTTAATTTGCAGTTGAGAGAACATAAATAATTATCTATAGGCTCTGTAGATATCTCAAGGGTTGCCTTCTGCATTAATGTGATGAAATGAAGACTGTCCAAGAATTAGTATTAATGTTAAAGAGTAACTCTTGTGATCAAGGATCAACTTAAATTGAGCATTTCCCTTCAGAGGTATGTTTTAATTTTTCATAGAAAATTTTGATTTTAATTCAGCCTGTTAAAATGGCTGAAAAAAAGATATTTGAAAAGCAAAACTTTTTTAAATTAGTTTTTTGATGGTTTAATACTATATATAACTACCTGAAGTTTCCAGAAGAGGAAAAATTGCAGCTTTATAGTCAGCTATATAAAAAATAGGTTACACCTTGTTTCGAGAGTAAATTATTATTGGAGTTTCCCAAGTACCTCATTGAAAGCTTCATTGCTGTCATATTCCTGGACCAGAAGGCAAACAGAGCAAGTCTGAATCGATTAAAATAAGCTGTTTATGAAATGGATCACTGGAGAGGTTTTATTTTGCAGCTTAAATTAAGAATGATACTTTTAAGAACATCTTAGTCACTGTTGCTTTTGCTGAGAGATTGGAAGCAGTGCAAACTCATCTTCCTTGTCTAGGACCCTAGTCCTTAAACTTTCTATCTGGCCACACAAATGTATAGATACCTATTCCATTACTACAGTTGTGCTTTTCCTGAGTAATTTAGATTGCAGCTGAAGAGGGTCCATAGCTTTAGAGGACTGACTATGCAAATTCTCATGAAACTTTAAAATTTTGCAAACTCCAAACCAGTATCACGTGCCATGCAGGAGAAGTCACCTCCCTTCAGTAACCTCCTCTTACAAAGCTTTCCTGCAGTTTGCTAGAAGATTCTCACAGTATTCTTCTGTTAAATATCAGTTAATTTAAAATATCAGTGACAGACCAGAGGCCTGTGATACTCATGGGACATGCAGGAAAGTGAATTGGGAACTAACTCTACTTGCGCTTCAGAAATGGGCATCAACTCCAGGCTGGGGGCAGGGATGGGTGGACTTGTAGAGATCTCTCTAGTGCTGTTCTGCTTGTATAAGTAAATACTCATTGACTAGAAAGTTGGAGCCTTCCTGAAGAGAAAAAGCCTTGAGTGGTAGATGGAAGGCCTTGTCTAGGATGAAGTAGGAACTGAATCCTGGTAGGACAGAGAAAGCATGTCTAATTCCAGGAATTCCACCTGAGTTAAAGAAACAGCAAGAGAAAGGCTTCAATAAATCACTTTTTCCGGTGAACTGTTTCACTGGGCTATTTCTACAATCAGATATGTTTTCCCCATCACTGAAGGGTTATGCAGTAATAGTCCTCAAAGCCTCTTCTGTTCCATTTGGATGGCTCAAAAAAGTCTTGTTTATGAAAAAACCCCTGGTCTTCTCTGTGTTATTTTTAACAACAATAGGTAGTATTTTCTCAAGTAATGTCATGGTAAAGAAGACACCCTGTTTTGCTTACTACTCTGACTTTAGCTGTGCTTGACAAACTTGTAACTGTATCAGCTATAATCAGGTAATATCCCAAATGCTACACTGCAAATACCCGCACCCATCTGAACTAGGAACTAGTTCATTTTGAATTCTTATTGGGATTGAGAAATAATGGCCCATTTTGCATGAGAGAACAAGTAACGAAAATTAATGTGAATTTGTCAAAAAGCATTAATAGGGAAATAGTGTGTGTGTTGGGAAGCAATTAAACCTGAGCTGATGAAGGAAGTTCACTGTACTGTGAGTGAGATTACCTGCCAAATATGCGTATGCAAACAAAATGTAGATTGTAGAGAAACATTTCACATCATAGCCATGACCTTGAGTGATATTTTAAAATGGTGTTTAATGATAAAACTCATTAATTTGTGCAAGTTACTCCTGAGTTTTATAAAGATGGTTGGCTTTCCAAGCTTTGTTGAGAACTAACAGAGAAGCAACACAACCAGGTTGAAAAGGTCCCTTTCCAATAATATCACTGAACATGTAGGGTCCTGTTGTATAATGAATGATCTAGATTAAAGTTGCTGACATTCAAATAAATGCACCCAGTCAGAAAATCCCAACAGTTCTCTTACTGGTTCTTCTCACACTTCTATAATGTATTTTACACCTTGAACAGATGAGTTTGAGCTTTCTCATAGTGTTTTCTTTTCTCTATAAAGAAGCGTGAAGCAGCCTTCTGTAGAGAAATAGGCCAGAGTCACTAGAGGTTCTTTGACACGTTCTCACAATCTTCTAAATTTTCATGATCTACAATAAGAACTCCCATCTGATGCCTATTTTAATAAATACAAGCTATGCATTTTAATTTTAAATAATGGTTGCTTGTAGATGAAATACACAAACAATTTCATAAATATAGCAAAGTGTTATTTAAACATCCATCAAAATTGCCACCTGGTCCTGCCTATTTTCTTAATGTAGATAGGAAAAAATATGCGAAGACTGCTAGCCTTGAGGCTGCTACAATAGGTATTGAACCCATGGTTATTCTGATTATTTGTTCCTTAAGCCTCTACAGTTGTTTGTAGGATTCCGCAGTATAAACTGGATACTGGTCGATGGTGAAATAGTCAGGGAGGAAAAGCTCTATCCATTATCTTAAGGGACATTTTAAATTAGTTTTAATTCCGAACTTTTTGAGACAATTAGCTGGGTATAAATATGTCGTATATAATTTTTTTATAGAGTTCCTTGAATAGCTTTTTTTTTTTTCTGAACTGCTGTCTGAAAATAGACAGGAAAGTAAGCCACATGATTTTTATCTGAACCCAAATTCCCCATGTTTTGGTTTTCAGTGCAAAATTTCAGCATGATCCTTTGAAGAGAGTGTTGGGTTGCTATACTTGTGCAATGACTGAGGAAAAAGAATTGCTGACAAAGAAAGGCTCGTATCTTTGTAGTAAAGGAGCTTATGAAAGTCTATCTAGGAAATCAGTTTAGTTCTTGCCTGTAAATAGAAACTGGATTTTTCCAATGAAGTTTTGTTTGTTCCTGCCCTCTGCTCTATACTTTTGAATGAGACATGAGTCAACCATTAATCCACTTCTGCTTCTGAGTTCTGAAGATAAAAGAATGGGGGGATAATTTGAGTGGTGCAAGGAAAACGATTTATCTTGCTGTTAGATCTGCTGCTAAAGGTAGTTTATTTTATTAGATCACTTCAACTGGTGCACATAAAGATCTCATTCCTATCTACAAACCTCATCAGTGATACTTAACTGCATCTATAGAGCATGGTTTAGTCAGCTAAGTAGAGATGCTACATTCAAACTGAAATTTGCTGGATCCTGTGTGTGTGGATACAAATATATTTGGGAATGTGGTGAATAAGCCTCACTTGTCCCATGTTATTCTAAGGAACCTGGCTGTATCCAGAGAAACAGAATTGCCCAGCATTTTGATGTTTGCAATACCAGCCATATTTCTGGTAAGTCCCGTACGAAGAAAGGATCTTTTTAGGCTTCACAGAAGCCTTTCTTTTCCTTCTGTCTGGCAATGCATGCTTATAATCTCTTCTAGTCTTTATTTCCTAGACTGGCTTTGTACTCACCAGTACATATCTGCACAATGAAGGAAAGAGATCCTGAAATCAAGTAAGCCTTCAGTATTATGAAATGAGGATCTAATTAATATATATAGTATTTGCAGTTCCTTTAGTTATTTTGCTTGTGCTTAAGTTAAGAATTCATGTTCCCCAAACAGATATTGAAGAGTATCAGGTCATTCGGTGGACCTAAGTCAGACTTTGTGCAGTGTCCATGTAGGAAATGTAGCTACTTAAACCAGATGTTTAAAATGTTGAGGTAAATACCCTTCTCTCCTGACCCATTTTAATAGAAAATGTACATATCATTTCTACTTTGTATTATGAGTTTAGCTTTTAATTCTGTAACTGCATTTAAATGCAAACCATTTCCTTTCAAATTTGAGTCCTTAAATCATGTTTTTCCAATTCAAATATCATGGTAAAATATATTCCCCCAGAGGCTTGGTACAGTGTGACAATGTGCGAATAATGGATGCATGTGCATTGTACATCTTTCTACCAGATGGTACTGCTCAAATTTATAGTGTGTTGCGTAATCACTTTAGAAGAGGCTGAATGAATTTGGTTAATTTAAAAATTTCTTTTGTAAATCATAACGGATTTTTCCTGCAATGTCTGATGTTAGTTTCATCTCCAGTTTTGCCACAGTGCCAATCCAGGACGCAGAAACCTGAGTTAATAAAAGTCAATATTCTATCTGCTACCAGTTGGAGGGCAGACAACTCTTGTTGAAGAACTAGTTTAGCTATTGACTTGGACATACCAGTAAAATAAGATGTTTTGCCTATAGAGCTACAATTCACATGAGACAATGCATTAGTATAAGGAATGATTTTCGTTGATTATTATAAGAAAGCTTGGTAAGCTTCTTTTGATTACTGCTTCCCTTCCCCCCAACCCTTACATTTGTGTTAGGACACACATTGAGTGTCCAAGCCGTGGCCTTGCACACCAGCAGTTGTTAGAGTACAGTATTTAGCTACTTGTAGTGCATGTATTTCCTAGCGTGTCAGAAATCACTGTGGAAACTGAGTCATGTTAGTGTTGGCTTAGGATGCTATCTTAATGAAACATATACTCCTTCAAATGTGCTTAACAAATTTAGAAAAACTCTTGTGTTTCTTAACATAATGTTAAATGTACAGAAAACCAATAAAGCTGTCTGAGAAAAGCTTGCAAAAGTGTGCTGGCTGAGTCATTTTGTACAAGCAGATGTCTTCACTGCTTAAAATGAAGGCCATTTGTAAAATACGAATTTTTAGAGATGGGAATTACAGGCATCTGCCAAACTTGACCTTGGACAGAATTCTGTATACAACTAACAATCTATTTGCAAATATATCTGTGCATGACTTCAGCTGAAGGGCAGTTTACTTTGGAGGAGGAAGGAAGCAAACCTGAAAAGTTAAGGTGCAAGCAAAAGGTTTGTGTCTTGTTTTTCTCTGCAGCTCTATCTGCTGTCTTCTAGTGGAGCAGAACAAAATAAGATCTTATTTCATCACCTGTTTCTGTCCAGCTTATAACTCAATTTTGGTTTTGACAAGACCTTTCCTAAACATAGTTAAATATTGTCTTTGGATGAAAGCTCTCTGCCTTTTACTTATGTTTCAGGTTATTGTGTGAAGTTTTTAAATTTTCAGCCTTGTGTTTCGTATGTCTTCCTCTCATTGAACTTGTAATCCGTTTTGGTTTTGCTTTTCTGTAAATTCTAGTGTCACTGCCACCACTTGTCTGAGACTGAGTCAGAACTGAGATGATCTATTTAAAATTCAAGTAGAAAATTCTAATATTTAAGTGTTAGATAATGTCCATCTGGTTTGAAATCTAAATATATAATAGCACAGCATAGTGCTAGACTAGCTGTCCTGTAATTCTGCCTGCTGCTGAATGTTCAGAGCAGCTGACGGCATCTTTTTAGTTTTCCTCTTCAGATGAGAAAGGAATGTTTCGGTTGGTCTGGAAAACCTTTGCACTATGACAATGCACTCATGGTCAACTATGAGCTTGTTTCCAAGTGGGCTGTGACTTACAGTCAAAGAACCTCTTTGCAAAGTTAGCTCTTTACATTGCAGCCTCACAGGTTTTTATCAGGAAATTTCCTCTCCTGTTCAAAAACTCTACTTGGCTTCCATTTCAAGAGTCACGTAACAAAATCCCTCTCATAAACTGTGCAAATATTACATTAAAGATTGCTTGGTGCACACAATATTTCTTTTAAAAAGATGATGTTTGGTAGCCTCTTTATTTTCATGGTTAGACACCTTTATTTTTGAACCTAAATTTATTCAGGGTTACCTCGTATACACTGTGACTGTATAAGCAGCATTCTTAAATTTAGACAGCTCTTACGCTTTTCTAATGCTCCTCTTTCATCCCATTCACACAGTAGACAAGAGTCTCTGTCAGTCTTCACTTTGCTAAGCTACACCAGCCTGTGTGATGGGTTCTTGATTTACCCTGTAAAACCCTATAAACTTTCTCTATACTTGTACAGTTTCAGGTATCTTTCCTGAATGTGGGTAACGAGAATTGTACAAAATAGTATTTCAGATGATTGTTCACCAGTGCTTTGTCAACTAGCACTAATATTTCTGTAGCTGTGCTGCAGACACTGACCGATGCATCCTGAGATGAACGTTTCTTTCCCAGGACCACGTTACGTCATGATCAGTGATTAATATAATTCATGCCAGGCTATACGTTTTGGGGATAAAATAGTGATATGAATGTGAGGTATCTTAATACTGTTTACCTTGTCTACAAAGACAAATATACAATATTTATTTCTGCAATAAATGTTATTTACCAAGAGTAGCTTTTTTTTACCACTTAGCATGATTTTTTCAAGGTAGTGTTGAATGTACAGCTCTCCTCTGAATTCAACTTATTCTACAGGAAAATGCTCATTTTAAAAAGCTGTGATTTCTGTTATTTGCAGGGAGCAAAGCGGGAGCCTCGGTCTGCTTCACATTGTCCCCCTTTTTGTGTATATTTACAACACTGTTCCCATCCTTAATTTGAAAAACCCAACATAACACTTTTCAGTGCATTTAGAGTGGTATCCAGAAGACTCAGTGTTTAAGGTAAAGGCAGCCTGTTTTCCCCAATTAAAATACTGTAGCTTCATGGTACCATGTTCTAGTCGAACAGCTAGAATAAGGTGGTGATTTAAAGGCACTAAATTGTTTAAGAGCAATGAAAGTTTTTAATCTGTTTCTCATTATAGCTTCTGAGAAATTTCTGGGATGTACTCTTTTCCATAAGATCTGTGGGCTCCCGCAGGGGGGATTGGTCAGGGCTGTAAAATTAGCAGTATTGTTTCCGTCCTCCCTTTTCTAGATGATGAGAGGTAAGTTCATATTATTAAAAAAACTAGATAAGATGTATCAAAAAGAATGGACTGTTTTGTTCATTAGAGAAATAGCGAACTATTTTTAAAGTTATTTAAAAATAATTTAAACTTTATGAGTTTTAGTGTGTCTTACACTAACCACAGAATGTGCACTGAGGTAAAATGTAATTGATTAAAAGGGAATCATGCTGACCATTTTGGTTCTAAAATATTGACACAAAAATGATAATAACTACCACTGAAAAGGGCAAAATATGAATTTCATTAAAAGCACAGTGGTGACAGCACTGATTACAACCACTACCTTGCTGCAACTAATTTTATGACTTTTTAACATAACAATTTCTTCTTTTGCAAGATTTCCTAGAGAAATCTTGAGATTTAAAAAAAGAAATCTCTAGAACAGTGTAGTGTAAAGGTTACAAGGAAGAAGTAATAAAAAAACGGATATAGCTGCTTCAATAAGCTAGCATTCATATTCTGGTACAGACAAGATCCGCGAAATTAAACAGTCATTAACACCAAATTAACCTTTATGTTAATAAGTATCTCTTTTGGTCAAACTGTCATTGGTAGTCAAAACGCTACTAATGACTGTTTACCAAGAATGGAACTATCTGTCTTAGAACAGTTCTGCAAGCGCCAAGACCAGCTTTCCTTGGTCTTTCCTGCACTCTGCCTTGCATAACAACTGAAATTATACCTGTCATTCAATGTGTCTGTATTTTGGTAATTGCATAGTTTGCTGAACTTTGTTCTGAATCTGTAATTAGCTATTTCTAGTAGAAAAAATGAGTTACTATTCTAGTCTACTCAAGATTTGTAATGGACTAAATTTGGATCTTGAGGAGTCAGTATGTCTGTCTGTATTTTACCTCATTTATAACTTCATGGAAGACTGCTCTTTGCTTTGTACTTCATGGCCCATTGTGCTCCCATAAGGTTAAATGTAGTCTACTTTGTATAACTGTTTTATAGATCTGAAATAATACATTTGTTTTACTAATGGTTAACTTCTAAAACTTGCAGACATACTTGTTCCTGTACTTACAGCATATGGGTTTCAGACTAAAAGGTTCACACTTAATGAAATTGAATTTAATAAACATAGCAATCAAACCACGCAAAGTATAATTGATGTGTTGGCAATGTAGCCAGACTGTCTAGAATACAAAGTGATTTAGAGAAAACAGCAGGACCTTGGCGGGGGAGGGGAGACTGTACTATAACTTTTAAGCTTTTGGATGCAAGATTTATATTATTTTTTTTTTTCCCTTTCAGTAGAGGGATAAAAGAATGGTGTTTTGTTAGTAGAATAAGAGGTAATGAGTTTAGAGGAAATATTTTACAGCTGCACAAGAAGAGTAGGCTACATGCATTAGTTCTAGTAGTAACAATACCATGCTAGATTTATATATGGCCCTGGATATTTGTGATAATTTATGCCTAAATTTCCTATCTATAAAACAGATATTGAGAAGGATAACTGTTTTAATGATTTTCTCTTGCGACTGTGTATGATACTGGTAATTTTGCGTCTTCTCTGCTCAAGATTTTACATGGTGGATGCTTCTGTATAACAGAACTGTCACTGAGTTTTATCCTTTAGAATATTACAAAATCCCCTTGTTAGTACAGAGGTATTGTAGTCTAGTCTAGAAGCAATAAAAACTGAAGTCACAAGGAAAATTATGTCCTAAGAATGTGACAGTTTCCTGGGGAAATAATTCACGAATTTAGTAACTTGAAGTTGTGCACTGTTTCGACGAGCTGTTGTTCACAAGTCAAAGAATGTCTTGAAGTAGTAGAAGACAGGGCTTTTCACCATTTGTTCTTTCTTCTAGACAGTACTGGTGACAATATAGGTTACCTCTGTTCATACGGACATGTGATGCTGACTAGCGATGACTTTTTGAAGTCTGGCATATGTGTCAAAGCAAAGTGGTGAAGTACTGAACAAGGCCAAACCATTTAAGGACTTTGGTGTAACCTGGAACAAGTCCTGGAATATTTTGCTTCTTGGCCTGTGATAGATCTGTTGATTACCAAAGCGTGAGAAAGATCCAAGAATAAGAGAGTGAAAAATTGGTCTCTGTAGAAGGCTATAGGCAAAGATATTTTGATGGAGAAGCAACTAGAACAGCTGTGATGAATGGGGCAGTGTGGGGTGGGAGTGCAAGTCATACTGTGTACAGCATGGGGAGGAGGCAGGTGGTTGTGAGGAGCTTCTCCCCTTCCTCTGCTGCAGGCTGGCGTATGTGTCTGTTGGCTCCGAAACGGCTACTGAATGCTAGGCACGCTGCAGTCCCCAGCCCGATGCTGAACCTCCTTATAGGGAAACTGGGATGAAGGCAGAATGAAGTGTTGCTGGAGAGTGTGTGTGTAAAAATATATATACATATATACACACACGCACACACAAAAGCATGACTTCATGACATGACATCAAGAAAAGTGCTTGTTTCCTTTGGAACTTCCCACTGTGACTCTGCCAGCTTTACAGAGGGAATATCCAAGTCAACCTGAGGTAGAAAAATCAAGAGTAGTGAGTTTCTGGCTCAGTGGAACATATTTCACCTCTTTGCCAAGTGGAAATGTAGAACATTTCCTTATAATTCAGGTGTGTAAATGAGAAGCACTCTGGGTGCATTACATCAGTCTTCTCTCATGGCTGCAGCTTACAGAATCATTTTTTCAATGGTGGTATTTAGTCTGTGGTCACTCTTATTATAAAAATAATTTGGTTTTTCTGATTTATTTGGAGCTGACTTAAATGTCAAATAAGAAATTTAGATTATAGCATGCTCATTTGCATAGTTTCACACATTGCAGGAGCATGACCATCAGCATATGAAAGATTTTTTTGGAAAAAAATATCCCATCTATGAAGGTACCAGCTCTTTCTTTAGGCCTCTGCACTGTTCAGTTAAATTAATGAAGATACCTAATTTATTAGATAACAAAATACTGTTGTTGCTTACATTTATAAAGAATCCTGTAAGGTATATAAAATGTGAGCTTTGATCCAAGTTGAAATGACAGTACTGTCCTACCCTTTTATTCATTAGATACTTTGAGGAAATAGCCTCTGACATATACACCTCAGAACAAATGTATTTTACCATGTTATTGACAGACTAACAGCCCTGTATAAATCAGTGTTTTCTGCAGTTCAGCTGTTAGCCTAATTTGCCCTAATAGTAAGTTGCCCATAGGCTGAGATTGCTGTACAGAGGACTGATGATTCCTCACTCTGTTCTCTTACTATGGCTTTCATCAGTTGTACCATTAACCACAGAGCATTCATGGCGATGTGCATGGGTATTTGAAGGATTTGCTGGATCAGTGAAACAAAATCACAGAATGGTTGAGGTTGGAAGGAACCTCTGGAGGTCATCTGGTTCAATCCCCCTGCTCCAGCAGGGCCACCTAGAGCAGGTTGCCCAGGACCGTGTCCAGACAGCTTCTGGATGTCTCCAAGGACAGAGACTCCACAACCTCCCTGGGCAACCTGTGCCAGTGCTTGGTCACCCTCACAGTGAAAAAGTGTTTCCTGATGTTCAGAGGGAACCTCCCGTGTTTCAGTTTGTGCATGTCTCCTCTGGCCCTGTCACTGGGCACCACTGAAAGGCGCCTGGCTCCATCTTCTTTGCACCCTCCCTTCAGGTATTTATATGCATTAATAAGAAACAATTAGAAACATTAATAAGAAATTATTGGAAACAAAAGCGTAAGGACAGAGAAAGCTGGATAGTGCTGTCATACCACTTGCAGTTGATTCAGAATTGGCGTGGGAAAGTTTTCAGCATTTCAAGTGATATAAGCATTGCCTGCCTTGAGGTCTTTATCTGGTTTTATCTTAGTATTTGTTTTTTGATACATACAAATGGCAACACCTTCCTTAGATTTTAACATAAGAACTGAATGTATTTTTATCTTTTCACTGTTCTGTTTATATTGAGATTATGATACGGGAATGATCAAGTGTTACAGTTGTCCTAGTTTTCTTGTCTGAGTGTTTTCAAGGATGATGTGCTTTCAATGCGAGACAGCAAAACAAAGCGAGGATTGAAATACGGTGAGTGATGCAAATGTATTTACATAAAAGAAAAATCATTCAACTGAATGCAATATTAACCAAGGACTGAATCGCCCATGCCTGGAATAAGGCATCTGCATTCACTTGCTACTGTTGCCTGAACCAAGTCTTTCCTCACTTTGTCTTTCAAGCAGAAGTTTTCTTTGAAAATGGTTTTATA